>NW_022060062.1:1462822-1762822 GCF_007399415.2 Gopherus evgoodei | reverse complement strand
GTGCCCCAGGGGTCAGTCCTGGGGCCAGTTTTGTTCAACATCTTCATTAATGATCTAGAGGATGGTGTGGATTGCATCCTCTGCAAGTTTGCAGATGACACTAATGTGGGGGAAAGATAGATACGCTGGAGGGTAGATACAGGATACAGAGTAACCTAGATAAATTGGAAGATTGGACCAAAAGAAATCTGAGGAGGTTCAACAAGGACAAGTGCAAAGTCCTGTACTTAGCACAGAAGAATCCCATGCTCCACTACAGGCTGCGGTGTGACTGGCTAAGCGGCAGTTCTGCAGAAAGGGACCTGGGGATTACAGCGGACGAGAAGCTGGATATGAGTCAGCAGTGGGCCCTTGCTGCCAAGAAGGCTAATGGCATATTGGGCTGCATTAGTAGGAGCACTGCCAGCAGATCGAGGGAAGTGATTGTTCCCCTCTATTTGGCACTGGTGAGGCACATATGGAGTACTGTGTCCAGTTTTGGGCCTCCCGCTACAGAAAGGATGTGGTCAAACTGGAGAGAGTCCAGTAGAGAGCAAGGAAAATGATTAGGAGGCTGGAGCACATGACTTACGAGGAGAGGCTGAGGGAACTGGGTTTATTTAGTCTGCAGAAGAGAAGAGTGAAGGGGGATTTGATAGCTGCTTTCAACTACCTGAAGGGGGGCTCCAAAGAGGATGGAGCTCAGGTGTTCTCAGTGGTGGCAGATGACAGAACAAGGAGTAATGGTCTCAAGTTGCAGTGAGGGAGGTCAAGGTTGGATATTAGGAAAAACTGTTTCACTAGGAGGGTGGTGAAGCACTGGAATGGGTTACCTAGGGAGGTGGTGGAATCTCCTTCCTTAGAGGCTTTTAAGGCCTGGCTTGACAAAGTCCTGACTGGGATGATTTAGTTGGGGTTGGTCCTGCTTTGAGCAGGGGATTGGACTAGATGACTCCTGAGGTCTCTTCAGACCCTGATCTTTCTATGATCCTATGAATCTTAAGACAAGCAATTTTCTGGTATAACTAATTTTCAGTAGTTCTAATAGTGCAAAACTCTATGGAACCCACTCACTTGTCCTGGGGACATTTATATTTACCTATCATACTTATGGAATTTGTAAGAATTTTTTACTCCTCTTCAATTTTTCATGAATTTTTATTCTATGTGATTCTAAAAGGCTTTAAGACTGTGAGGCCCTGATTCTCCACTAGGTTTAAGCCATAATTGGTCACAGTGGAGAGTAACAGCTTTAGCACCCTGATTCAGAGATTAAAAAGTGGAGTGCAGAATGTGACCCTATCAGTCTTACAACATGGTCTGATCTTTGACATTCTAGTTCTTTTTCATGCCGTACATTTTAATTATCGTCTTTAAGGGGGAAATATCATCTAATTGTTATACTATCATATGGAATTATTTTGATGAGTGTCTACATGTGGTTTCTTGAAGGCTCTAGAGAATTACTCTAAGTAATATGTCTGTGCAAATCTAGACCACAGACACTGGATGGAAGTAGCTAGACTGTGAGCTGGGCAGATATGCAGAAATAGCCCCAAGCCTCTACTCCCCAGAGGTGCTGTATATCTGCAGTAGTGTTGAAACAATTTTTATAAAAGGGTACTGAAGACAGAAACAATGCGTTTGAATTTTTATTACTACTTCAACCCAGTGGGTGTGGTGACACTCCTAGTTTCAGCATCTGTGTATATCTGTGTTGCTAGCTTCAGAATGCCTGTTGGGAGGAACTGTGCTATGGGCAGGTTTTGTATCCTAGCCCATCCTGCAGGTTTTGTATCTTCCTTCCACCCAACCCTCTCTTGTACAGCAGATCTACAACACTTGTATTACAAATGGGCTCTCTGTAATCGTGAAGGAGAGAGCTGGATCTGCTCTCTGTGGTATGAAAATAAAATGCCAGACAAAGAGAAAATGGCTTTCAATTGAAATTTTAAATGAGAAGACAAATTGAAGAGGTGGAGAAGTTCCAGAAAAATGTTTCAGTTGATAGGAACTGCAGAGGAAAAGGCTCTTGCATCAATCATTGGAAGTTTGTACAAGAGGAGGGGGATAATGCTAGACAAGTAGAGCAATTGAATGGAGTAAAGAAAGAAAGAAAGAAAGAAAGAAAGAAAGAAAGAAAGAAAGAAAGAAAGAAAGAAAGAAAGAAAGAAAAAGAAAGAGAAAAATGTGGCTTAGGAGACAAACATTACTTTAGATTATCCAGTAAAGAATAGAATATATTTTCATATACTTGTGGTATGGCTCCCTGTTGCGTTAGTAATATAATCATCTATCTGTCTGTCTGTCTATCTATCTATATATCTATCTGCACCACAGTTAATTCTGTGACAGTTGATCATTAGCTCCTAATCTAAATCAGATACAATTTTAAATAGACTTGAAAACAAAATCTTTCCCAGCTTTAGCCTGTTAAATTATCCTGTAGCCTTCCATAGTGAATTTGATCACATGTAATGATACCTATTGTTGTTGGTAAAGACTAAACTGATTAATTGTATGCTGCCTGATTGGTGATTTTTCTTGTTGGGGAAGAGCTCACTGCCACGATATTGAGCCTTTTCGGGACAGGCTGTGAATCTGCGGTATATTTGTGTTGTTCTTGATGCATGCTTTTGTTGCCCGGGGTTGGCACCGGAGAAAAACAGACATCTGTTATTCACCATGTGTGTAAAAAGGAGGATATACGTTTTAAACTAGGATGCCCTTCCCAGACTGGGTGGAATATTTTTGCAAAGTACGCTTGTCGCATCTTTTAGATGTTGCTAATCTTAACCTCTGTCAGTGTTTGAACATTCAGTTACTGAACCCTTAAATAGGAGCTGAAATGTGAAAATCCCACATTGTAACCAACACAACCCTACTATAGTTTCTCTAATAGTCTCACTTGTTTGGAACTCTTGAGGCGATGAACGAGTCTTATTTGTCATTGATTTTTCCTTTTTTTAGTTAAGGTCTGCTGTAGAGTATAATTCTCAGGCTCAATTTCAACTATATTAACAACTTTATCTGGATTAGGTCTCTGCCTTTATCTCTTTTTCTATATAGTGATTTGTTTCATCTCCAGCAATTATTGTAGCTTATGCGCACACTCAGCTTTTTTTACCTAACTTAGATGTCCTGTAATGTTTCCATAACTGTCCTTTAAAGACCAAAAATGGGCAAGTCAGTTGTAGCTAGATAACCATTCTTTTGTCCCTATGGGCACAGGTTGATGATGACTGATCAGTGAATGACATAGAACTCACTCCTGTGAAGAGCTCAGTAGTGTGTAGGCTGCTTTTGTGTATATGGATGTGACAAAGCAATGTATGTGGAAAGGGGTTTTAGCCTCCATCATTTTGGAGAAGTTCTCAGTTTGATTTTGGAGGTGGATTTCTAGAGATATGTTGTCTAAAGTTGGATGCAGTTTTATATTTAATAGAATATTTGTTGTTTTGCGATTTCTGTCTTCTGTCAATATTGGTAGTGTAAAACATGGCAGTTACTAAATGTTGAAACCGTAAGGTGACCGGTCAATAACGTGCAGCAGGGATTCCTGGCCTTTTTATATAAAGGATTCCCTTTAAAACCAAACCTTCCATTACAGCAGTACCTCCATTCATCTCTCTATGATTTTATGAACTCTAACATGCTGGGTGTATACCTCAGGCAGATTTTTTTTGTGGGGGGCAGTAATTTCAACCAAAGTGATTCAGCCATTTCCAAGAATGAGAGTAGGGAAAATATTTTGTTTTGTCCATATTAAAAAATTCTAGCAACCTTTTCTTTGAGACACCTTAGCGGTGCCATATTTGGAGTAGGACTTAAAATTTCATTTTGGGGGGGGAGGAGCGTAGTCTTGTCATCCCTGTCAAAATCCACACAAATATGGCCAAGTTATAAACTGAAAAATCTCAGTTTTTACATGCTCAGTAGGGTCTCACTTGAGCTTTTCAGCTTAATTCCCTGAAGTTTCAACTTGCACTGAGCGTGGTCTACACTGGGGCTGAGCAGGACTTTACCTACAAGTCCTGTTGTTCCCTGCAGTTCCCAACTGTTCGATGCTGTGCTGAGTCCAGATCTGAGCACCAGAACTAGGCACCTGTCTCTGGTGTGTTCCCAATGCCACCCACTGCTGCTACTCAGGCAGCCTGGAAAAGGAAGTCTGATAAATAGAATGTGTAGAAGAAAAGAACTGGACCCAAACAAGGAGCCAAGGCTTTTAGCAGAGAAAGAAGGAAACCGGGACTGAAAGTTGCAAGAGGAGACTGGGACTATCTTGGGAAGGAGACTGGTAGCCAGCAGATTGGAAAGGGTTGGGAAATGAACCTGCAACTGGGGACACTGTGGATGGGTGGAAACAAAGATCGAATGAAAAACCTGAAGGAGAGATTGTTTGGGCAAGGAGAGTGGGACGTTATGGGCAGAGGAAGGAGGTGAGGGACATCAGACAGGGAATCAGGGTGAGGAGTGAGAACTAGAACTGGCCTGGCAAAGAGACCGAGAAAAGAACTATGGAGTGTGGGTGGGTGGGAGGGTGTGTGTGTGTGAGAGAGAGAGAGAGACACTGAGATTGGACAAAGAGCATAGCTGGGGGAGACTGGGAATGATGAAGCACATACAGAGTAACACAGTTTCTGAGTGTCTTGGATTTCTGATAAACACAGACATATAATGCAGTATAGAATCTCATGCTAATATGTGGCAATATATTAATAATAAAATGAATGGTGGCCATTTAAAAAAATATAACGAGTAAGAGAATAATTAAGAAGACACAAAATTCCATTGTATAGCAGTAGTAGGCATTCAGATATTTAGTAAGGATTAGATGATGATCCCCCGAATATAGAAATTATAGAGAGTGGTAGTATCCACTGTCTTTTCAGTCTTTCTTTTTATAGCAAGGTGGGAAACAAAATCAGCACAATCCAATAAAAGAAGAAAAATTCATATTGTAAAACTTAAAGTATGACATAAAAGCTCATAAGCGCTTCTAGTAAATAAATAGCATTATCCAAAACAAATTAATGTCAGGATTTGCTCCGTTTGTTTTGGTTGGTTGGCTTGAAGGGAATAACTGATGAATTATCAGGGCCGGCTCCAGAGTTTTTGCCGCCCCGAGGGGGGGCGGGGGCTGCAATTGGCGGAAGCTCCGCAGCACCACTTTCTTCTTCAGCGGCAATTCGGCGGCAGGTCCTTCCTCCGAGAGGGCCCGAGGGACCCGCCGCAGAAAACCCTGAGATGCTTCCCCAAGCACCTGCTTGCTGAGCTGGTGCCTGAAGCCGGCCCTGCAAATTATCAAAACTATGCTTCTGCAGCTGATAATGTTATAGCATTTTAATTTACCAAGGGTTTTATTGCTAGAGTAGAAAGAGCCACAGCATATAGACCTACAGTGTTACAGGTATGCATTGTATAAAAGAATAGGGAAGGAAGAAATTATTTCTGACAACAAAGGGTGGGTTGATATCATACACAGTGAAATCCTTTACTGTCTTTATTATTTTCTTCTTTGTCATAGTCTTTGTCATGAGCAGAGTCTTGGATAGTGTTAAATAATCTTGCTGCTGTTATCTGATCCCAGAATGTCTACTATTTGCCATCAAAAGTGGTTTTGAGTTTTGCCTGATAGGAAGCAGAGGCTTTAGTTTCTTTGCTCACAACATTCTTTCTTTCTTATTTTATTTTGTTTTATTTTATTAGACTAGGGCCTTCTCTTAGCCCATGTCGCTGGCCCAAGATCTTGGGAAAATAGCAGTTTGGCCTTTTAAATTCTGTTTTCGTCATAGTACATACAGCAAGCAGAATTCTGCTGCAGTCCTTCAAATTAGATAGCATTAAAATTAGGGCTGTAAAGCAATTAATTGGGCTGTTAAAGAATAATAGAATACCATTTCTTTAAATATTTTTGGATTTTTACATCTTTTTACATCTTTCACATTATCAAGTATATTGATTTCAATTGCAGCACAGAATACAAAGTGTACAGTGCTCATTGCATATTTTTATTACAACTATTTGCACTGTAAAAGTAAAAATAGTATTTTTCAATTCACATAATACAAGTATTGTAGTGCAATCTCTTTATCATGAAAGATGAACTTACAAATGTAGAATTATATACAAAAAATAGCAGCATTCAGAAATAAAACAATGTAAACTTTAGAGCCTACAGGTCCATTCAGTCCTACTTCTTGTTCAGCCAACTGCTCAGACAAACAAGTATGGTTACAATTTGCAGGAGATAATACTGCCCACTTATTGTTTACAGTGTCACCTGAAAGTGAGAACAGGCTTTCACATGGCACTGTTGTAGCCGGCATCACAAGACATTTACCTGCCGGATGTGCTAAAGATTCATTTGTCCCTTCGTGCTTCAACCACCATTCCAGAGGGCATGCGTCCAGACTCATAATGGATTCTGCTCGATAACAATCCAAAGCAGAGTGGACTGGCACTTGTTCATTTTCATCATCTGAGTCAGATGCCAAATCTCACATTGATACCTGCTTTGCATTTTGTCAGATCTGCTGTGAAAAGAACAAGGCATGCTTGTGGCACCTTAGAGACTAACATTTATTTGGGCATAAGCTTTCATTGGCTAAAATCCACTTCATCAGATGCATGAAGTGGAAAATACGGTAGGAAGATAGATATATACACAGAGAACATTAAAAATGAGGGCTGCCATACCACCTCTAACGAGACTAATCAATTAAAGTGGGCTATTATCAGCAGGAGGAAAAAATACTTTTGTCTTGATAATCAGGATGGCTCATTTCAAACAGTTGACAAGAAGGTGTGAGTAACAGTAGGGGAAAAATTAGCTTGGGGAAATAGTTTTTAGTTCGTGTAATGACCCATCCACTCCCAATCTTTATTCAAACCTAATTTAATGGTGTCCAGTTTGCAAATTAATTCCAATTCTGCAGTTACTTGTTGGAGTCTGTTTTTTGAAGAATTGCAACTTTTAGGTCTGTAATTGAGTGAGTGACCAGGGAGGTTGAAGTGTTCTCCAACTGGTTTTTGAATGTTATAATTCTTGATATCTGATTTGTGTGCATTTATTCTTTTGCATAGAGACTGTTCGGTTTGGCCAATGTACATGACAGAGAGAAATTCCTGGCACATGATGGCATATATCACACTGGTAGATGTTCAGGTGAATGGGACCCTGATGCTATGTCTGATGTGATTAGGTCCTATGATGGTGTCCCTTGAATAGATATGTGGACAGAGCTGGCAATGGGCTTTGTTGCAAGGATAGGTTCCTTGATTAGTGTTTTTGTTGTGTGGTTGCTGGTGAGTATTTGCTTCAGGTTTGGGGGCTGTCTGTAAGCGAGGACTGGCCTGTCTCACAAGATCTGTGAGAGTGAGGGATCGTCTTTCAGGATAGGTTGTAGATCCTTGAAGGTGTGCTGAAGAGGTTTTAGTTGGGGGCTGAAGGTGACGGCTAGTGGCGTTCTGTTACTTTCTTTGTTGGGTCTGTCCTGGACTAGGTGACTTCTGGGTACTTTTCTGGTTCTGTCAATCTGTTTCTTTGCTTATTCTTAAAACGAATATATGCTCGATCATCATCCAAGTCTGCTATAACATGAAATATATGGCAGAATGCGGGTAAAACAGAAGAGGAGACATCTAATTCTCCTCAAGGAGTTCAGTCAGAAATTTAATTAATGCATTATTTTTTTTAATGAGAACCATCAGTATTGAAGCATATCGTCTGGAATGGTGGCCAGAACATGAGGGAGCATACAAATGTTTAGCATATCTGGCACGTAAATACCTCGCAACACCAGTTACAAAAGTGCCGCACGAATGCTTGTTCTCACTTTTAGGTGACATTGTAAATAAGAAGCAGGCAGTAGTATCTCCAGTACATGTAAACAAACTTGTTTCTCTTAACGATTGGCTGAAGAAGGACTAGGACTTAATAGACTTGTAGGCTGTAATGTTTGAATGCAGTTTTTTTTTGTACATAATTCTACATTTGTATGTTCAACTTTCATGATAAAGAGATTGCACTACAATACTTGTTTTAGGTGAATTGAAAAATACTATTTCTTTTACAGTGCATACAAAATAATATAAAGTGAGCACCATACACTTCGTATTCAGTGTTGCAGTAGAAATCAATATATTTGAAAATGTAGAAAAACATCTTAAATATTTAATAAATTTCAATTAATATTCTATTGTTTAACAATGTGATTTATCATGTTTAATTTTTTAATCATGATTAATTTTGTTGAGTTAATCACATGAGTTAACTGTGATTAATTGACAGCCCTAATTAAAATGTTTTGTCCTAATATTGTAATGCATACATGAGTAATATTGTACTTCTATGAATGAAGTAGGGTTTTATAAAGTGGATAGGATTTTCTTCAGTATCTAGCATAAGAGTTTTCGGGACAAGATTTTCATAAAAAGAAAGCAGTTCTGAATCACCTTCCCTTTGATGAACACCTACCACTTACTTTTCTGGATCTTACTTGGCTTGTTAAGTATTCCTGTTGATGGTCTGCACCATAACGTCCTTGAATGGTTTTGTAATCTGTTCCCGTAGTTCAGAAGATGCAATTTTCAATTAATTTGATCTTGCTGTCCAACTCCTGCACTTTTTCATCACATTTTTTTTTCATCCTGGCTTCCAAATTAATAAGTTTAGCTGAGGTTCCCTCAGTTTTGTTTTCCACAGAGTAAATGGCAGCACAAAGAATATCTTGGGATGTTGTTGGGAGTGAAACCACTCCAGTATTCTTTGGACAAAAAACTGTCTAGAAATGTCAGCAGGTGCAGCCAATCACGTGGTGCTGCGAGATGCCATAGGTTCAATTTTTTTATTTTATTTTTATTCATATGTTCATATCTCCAGATTCAGCATCTCTGAGGATTTTGATGACATTTATTTTTTCTTTCAGTAATTCTCTGAAAGAAAGTAAAAAAAAGTGGCTGCTATTGATAAAATAAGCAGGAACACCCTCCTACTTCTCAGCTGCCAACTCAGTCTTTGCCCGCAAGAGTTTGTTTTTATAAAATAAACTGTTTTAAGTATAGTAGAGCTGTGACAAATCTGTGTTTTGGAATTGCAGGATACTAAAAATTTGAGCCCCTAATATGATCAAATATCAGCTAAATTTTTTAATAGAAATGTATTTTACATCATAATAAAAATAGAGGAGTTTTTACTTCAAAAAAGCTAATAGATTCATTGAATTAAACACTGGATAGCATTTCTCTGAGAAATGCCAATTTTTTAATTAGAATTCTGCAGTCTAAAAGTTTTAATAAAAATTAAAATTGTCACTTGCATGCAAATCAAGTAAGTGCTTGTAAGATGATCATTTTTTTAAATGAAGATCTGCAATTATAGATGATATAAGCATTCTGTGAGATGAGACAGACTGTAATGTGCTTTTTTGTCAATGCCTGGTCAAGTACTGCATATGCAGTTTAGTCTTTAGAAATTAATTGCTCAGATACCTTTCTGATGAACATGCTATAAAAGTGTAGGCAGGTGGATAAAATCAATTGTGGGCAAATTATATTCTGAGGGCACAAGGCTTTCCACACTATCTGGAAACAGCCTGGATTTGTTGTCACCCATAGCATCCTTCTGAGCATCTCATGGGAAACACTAGTTAGCAAGGATTCAGACCCAAGAAACAGGTGCACAAGATGTGGAAGTCTGATAGTGTTAGACTTTCAATAATTAACATTTTGTGTTAACACCCCCGAAGAGACTGCAATGACATTTACGTCGTAACTCCACTCATTGGAAATAGAGAGATCCAAACAAATTTCCTTCACCAACGGTTGTTCCTTTTGTCTTTATTTCACCTCTTCTGATATTTTTTGCCTGGCATTCTTCAGCCAGCCTGTGTATGTGGCAACTCTGGCATTGTATTGATGTGATTTAGAGAAGAAAGGGGAAGAGCTTAAAGTGAGAAGCCACAATGTGTGCTACCTCAGACACCATAGTGCTGAACTTTCAAATAGAAAAGACAGAATTTTCCTTTGTTGCCTTGATGCCTGAGGTAGATTGTCAGAGCCTTGACAGCTGGCACCACCACCGATACCCATGCATCTCTCCAGTTGATCTGTGAGAACAACTCCTCGAAGGGTTTAAGTATTTGGATCAGAGTCTCTGCTAGGCTCTGCTGTACCAACACCAGCACCTCAGCTTTCACTTTTTCTGAGAAGAAAGTGATCAGAGCCTGATTGTTCTCTGCCAGGTTTTTTTTTGGATAGAATATATGGAGTCCCAATTTGAAAGCTTGTTAAGACCCATTTCCATTTGCAGCTTTTGGAGCCTAGAAACAACATCAGAAGAATGCTTAAAATGGCAGATCAGTCCAGCCAAACCAACTTCATGTTTTGCATGGAAGTTTGTTTTAAAAACAGCATTTTTAGTATAATGCTCTTGAGCGTGCTTTCGCCACCCAAAGTGGCATACATTAACATAAAATTTTTGTTGCCACTTTTGTCATTCAGCACAAAAACCAGCCAGACTGGGTCACACTGATGGTCCATCCAGCCCAGTATCCTGTCTTCTGGCAGTGGCCAATGCCAGGTACCCCAGAGGGAAACAACAGCACAGGGCAATCGTCAAGTGATCCATCTCCTGTCGTCCACTCCCAGCTTCTGGCCAACAGACGCTAAGGACATTCACAGCATGGTGTTACATCCCTGACCATCCTGGTGAATAGCCCGTTATGGACCTATCCTCCATGAACTTATCTAGTTTTTTTTTCTGAGCCCTGTTTTAGTTTTGGGCTTCACAACATCGCCTGTCAATGGGCTGCACAAGTTGACTGTGCGTTGTGTGAAGAAATATTTTCTTTAGTTTGTTTTAAACCTGCTGCCTATTCATTTCATTGGGTGACCCCTAGTTCTTATGTTACATGAAGGAGTAAATAACACTTCCTTATTTACTTTCTCCATGCCAGTCATGGTTTTATAGACCTCGATCGTATCTCCCCTTAGCTGTCTCTTTTCCAAGCTGAAAAGTTCCAGTTTTTTTAATCTCTCCTCATATGGATGCTGTTCCATACCCCTAATCATTTTTGTTGTCCTTCTCTATAACTTTCCCAATTCTAAGTAAGATTGGGTGACCAGATCTGCAGATGTGGGTATAGCTAAATTTATGTAGAGTCATTATGATTTTCTGTCTTACTATCTATCCCTTTCCTAATGATTCCTAACATTAGATTTTTCACTGCCATTGCACATCAAGCGGATGTTTTCAGAGAACGATCCCCAGTTACGTCAAGGTCTCTTTCCTGAGTGGTCATTTTGTATGTACTGCTGAGATTATGTTTCCAGTGTGTATTACTTGGCAGATGAAATTCAGTGTTGACAAATGGAATTTTGTTGCCAGTCACTCAGTTTTGTGAGATCCTTTTGTAACTCTTTGCAGTCTGCTTTAGACTTAACTATCTTGAATAGTTTTGTATCATATGCAAATTTTGCCACCTCACTGTTTACCCCTTTTTCCAGGTCAATTATGAATATGTTGAACAGTGCTGGTCGCAGTACAGACCCCTGGGGGACCCCACTATTTACCTCTCTCCATTCTGAAAACTGGCAATTTATTCCTACCCTTTGTTTCCTGTCTTTTAACTAGTTATGGATTGATGACTGCTTAGTTTGTTTAAGAGCCTTTGATCAGGGACCTTGTCAAAGACTTTCTGAAAGTCCAGGTACATTGTATCCACTGGATCACCCTTGTCCACATTTGTTGACCCCTTTAAAGAATTTTAATAGATTGGTGTGTCATGATATCCTTTTACAAAAAAAAGTGTCGATTCTTCTCCAACAAATTGTGTTCATCTATGTGTCTGATAATTCTGTTCTTTACTAGAGTTTCAACCAGTTTGCTTGATACCGAAGTTAGGCTTACCAGCCTGTCATTGCCAGAGTCTTCTCTGGAGCATTTTTTAAAAATTGGCATCACGTTAGATATCCTCCAGTCATCTGATACAGAAGCTGATTTAAATGACGGGTTACATACCATAGTTAGTAGTTCTGCTATTTCACGTTTGAATTCCTTCAGAACTCTTGGGTGAATCCCATCTAGTCCTGGTGACTCTCTTACTGTTTAATTTATCAGTTTGTTCCAAAACCTCCTGTAATGACACCTCAATCTAAGACAGTTCCTTAGACTTGTTATCTAAAAAGAATGGCTCAAGTATGAAGAATGATGCAAAGAATTTGTTTAGTTTCTCCACAATAGGTTTATCTTCCTTCAGTGCTCCTTTAGCCCCTCAATGGACTAATGGCTCCACTGAATGTTTAGCAGGCTTCCTGCTTCTGATGTACAAAAAAAAATTTGCCATTAGTTTTTGAGTCTTTGGCTAGTTGCTCTTCAAATACTCTTTTGTCTTGCCTAATTATACTTTTATACTTGACTTGCCAGAATTTATGCTCCTTTCTATTTCCCTCAGTAGGTTTTAACTTCCAGTTTTCAAATGATGCCTTTTTCGCCTGTAACCGTTTCTTTTACTTTGTTGTTTAATCATGATAGCACTTTTTTGGCCCTCTTACTATGTTTTTTTTATTTGGAATATACAGTTAATTTGAGGCTTTATTATAGTGTTTTTAAAAAAGTTCCATTCAGCTTGCAGGCATTTCACTTTTGGAATTGGGCCTTTTAATTTCTGTTTAACTAGCTTTCTCATTTTTGTGTAGTTCCCCTTTCTGAAGTTAAATGTTATGAAGGGGGCTTCTTTGGTGTTCCCAGATCTGCCATCATTACTAATAGCTTTAATATTGTTTACAAGTGAAGTTCCTTATGCTGTATATTAGCAGGAATCTTCTCAGGCCGAGCTAGCTCCAGGCACCAGCAGAGGAAGCACGTGCCTGGAGCAGCACATGCTAAGGGGCGGCATTCCATCCATTCTTGGGGTGGCAGAGTCTGAACGGCTTTTTTATTTTTTTTCTGCTTTGGCAGTTCGGGTGGCAGCAGTCCGAGCTTTTGTGTGGGTTTTTTCCCTGTTTCGGCAGTTTGGGTGGTGGCAGTCTGAGTGTGGGTTTTTCTCCCTGTTTCAGCAGTTCGGGCGGCCGCAGTCCGAACGTTTGTTTGGGGGTTTTGGGGGGCACTTAGGCAGTTCGGGCAGCAGCAGTCCAAGTGTTTTTGATTTTGCTTGGAGTGGCAAAAATGGTAGAGCCGGCCCTGTTCTTGGGGGAAATATTTCAAAGAAGGGCAGCTGATGCCAAGGTCCACAGTGCAAATCCTTCTCAAAGCACAAATTTTCCTGGTTATCAAGTGACCTTATTTTTCCCAGGAAGTAAAAGAGCAGATTCATTCCTGATATAACTCCAGTGTATCTTATCGAATAATAATTATATTATAACATAATTATTATAAATAATTTTATGATTTGACCACGCTCTGTTTCCTCCTCTGAAATGCACACACCTATATAGTTCTGTCTTGCTGTTGGTGTTTCTGGCAACAACAAAATTCTGCACAGTGCTCCTTCTTAACCCGGTTGGTGATGATTTACGAGCTTGTTGAAGCCTCATTGAACATGTTACCTCAGAGCTCATGTAGAGTGGCATTCTGCCCAGAAATTTCAGTGAAAAAATGTACTCAGCGTTAGCATGGTGATTGATTCATTGAGTCCCAAACGTTGCTTTATTTTTTTCCCTCTAATTCTGCTTACAACCTTTTTGGGCAGGTTTGCAAAACAATTTTTTACCTACCCAATCTCCCAAATTAAACCAGCTCCTGTGTCCGTGATCACACCTTAGTAGGGTGATGGCCACAAACATAAACTGAGGATTAGGAAATGATTCATTAGGATATATCAAAAACCAAACTGCCTACATTTGTGAAAAGTTGCCATGCAGTTATATTTGAGATGCTGCTGTTTTCCCTGTATCACAGTTTCAGGGTCACTTTACCATTATCCCACTTGTCCCTGGTCTGCTCCTGGAGTGCCCAGTCAAGTCTTAGATCTCCAGCTGTTACTGGTCTCTGGGCAAAGACCCTTGTCTCACTCCCGTCTAGCTAGGGTTTTTGGAAGGGCACAGCCACATGCCTTACGCTATGGTAAAGACTGGTGTCTGTCATTGCTTTTTCTCCAAGGGCTATGACCAGTATATTGCCAGCAATTCCAAGTTACTACACAACTCTTTCTAAGCAAGCACATTTGTTCTTAAGGTAAAAGCATTGCAGAGAAAACAACAAATATTCCAGGGGTCACTCATCAGTCTTATGGGGCCCTCTTAAGCCAAAGCATTCCCACTCTTTTGAAAGGATATGGGAGCCCCGTTGGACAGAAGGTACTGTTCATTTCCTAGATCAGCAAGAAGGCCCTGGGTCTGTTCAAGGTAATCCTTTTATACCGAAAGCCCTTTCTTTATCTCCCGTTCTCTGGAAATCCCAGCTTGAGCCAATATATTTCACGACCCCAGGTCATGCTTCTCTGGAGTTACTGACAATCTCCAAGATAATCACCCCCCACTGTTTTTAGTTCCTGGAGGAACTCTGGTAATTCTCACTAGTGGAGCAGAACCCAGTCATACATGAAACTCTACATAATTTTAACATAGAAGTGTCCAAAGATACTGCATGGGGTTTCAATATCTGTCACACTCTGTATTTAGACTAAGAAACAATTGTGATAGAGGTGTGGTATCTGGAAAACATTGATCCCTGGAGTATGTGACATAGTTTTATAACATTGGATTCAGATGAAAGAAGGTCTGTCCACACTTATCTGAGAATATGGCAAAAGAGCTGCTAGCTACACTGCCTACATTACTGTAGTTTGTGTGGTTGTGGTCCCACTGTGGACAGAGTGTGTATCACAAATATTTTCACTTCTACTTTAAAAAATATGCTGTTTTTTCTGTGCAAGTATTGTGCAATGTATTGGTTTCAAGAATCTTTGTAGGTTGAAAAAAATGTAAGATATTAAAAAAAAAAGGCAAACAGGTTTAAGGAGAACCAAAAATGTCTCTGCCTGTTCCATTTGTTTATTTATTATTGTGTTTTAATAGAGTCTTTTTCTCCCACAGGTATTTCTTATTCTGTTCAGTACTGCAACACCGGGTTACACAATGGAATCTGGCTCTGTTTCTGCCCCGCCCACTCAGCCAGTACCTAGAAATAGACGATCAAGAAGTGCTTTTAAATTGAAGAAGTGTTCAGAGTGCTGCAGCTGGAAACATGCTGCACTCTGTGCTATAGAAGTCTCAGTGCTACTGGCAGTACTGCTATGCTACTGTATAGGTAAGTTCTAGTTTATATAATTATCATCGCCATAAATCTGGATGTCTGTTTTGTTGGTTATATATGTACTATGCCCAACTGTACTACATAAAGCTTTATTTTTATCTGTGGTTTCTGGTAACAGCTTAAACCTTCAGAGAAATTTAATTGAAATGCTCATTCTTTAGATAGGATCTTAAAAAAATGAAGTACTTTGCAAGTATTTTTCAGCAGAATAGCAATGGAAATACCTTAAAAAAAGACTGTAAATCAGAAATGTCAAATTTTTAAGATACATCTCTACCTCAATGTAACGCTGTCTTCGGGAGCCAAAAAATCTTACCACATTATAGATGAAACTGCGTTATATTGAACTTGCTTTGATCCATTGGAGCGCGCAGCCCTGCACCCCCCTTCCTCTCAGAGCACTGCTTTACCATGGCATGTCCGAATTCATGTTATATCAGGTCGTGTTATATTGGGGTAGAGAAGTATATAAAATATAAGCTGTAAATACCTGTAATTCATATCATACACAATTTCCACCATGTGTATTGTATATTCTCTATTTTCCTCCCCATCAGGCATAACTTACCTTATGTAGCATTTAAAATTTTTGTTGTTGTTGTTAGTTATGATCTCATGTATTTGAATTTATATCATGATCAAAGGATTACTAAATACTTCAAGCAGAAACAAGTATTTATTATCTGTCTAAGCAGATGACATAAAGGCAAAAAAGTGGGAAAAAGTAATGTTTTTCCTCTGTCTGTCCTATTTTTAAATAATTTTATAGTTTGCTTCATTGTCTGTTAACGTTGTTTCTTCCTCTTCTTTTGTGCCACTTTCCTGTTCGAGGTCGGTGAGCGTTATAACCTTCTGCCAAGACTCATGCTTATGTCCACTGATATCTGGTCCATGTATCAAGCCTTTGGCCTCTCGTTTGGTCATTTCCCATTCCCGATCGTTCCAAGAGCCATCCTACCAATATAACTCTCAGGTCTCCCCTGAACATGTCCATACCATTGTGGCCCAGCCTCCCTCAACTTGTCTGCAATGGAGACAGTCTGCATTAGGTACCTCACAAGCTCATTTCATGTCCTGTCACAGAGTGTTGAACCATTTCATCATCTCAGCATCTTAATTTCCGTAGTGGAGAGCATACTGCTTTCTTTTCTTGTAGCGGGCCAAGTCTCTCTTCTGTACTGTAGGATGGGTTGACTTCAGTTCAGTATTGGGGTCAGCTCACACCACTTGCACCAAGCAATTTGGTATGAAGCCGAGCATCACTCAGAATGGCACAGTTATCAGCAAGTGTTGATCCTTGGTATTTACATTATTTCACTCTTCTAAGCTCTCTTACTCCTCCCACAAGTTCTCAAAGCCACACTCTTACTGACGGTCACTGTAAGTCCCACTTGCCCAAAACTTTCTTGCCCACTTTTCAGAGTTGGTTTGCAAAGTCTCAAAATCTTCAGCACATATTCTTAAGGGTACAACCACACAGCAAAAAAACCCCTACGCAGCATCAGCTCAGAACCTGAGTCAGCTGACTTGAGCTCCCAGGGTTCACGCTGTGGGGCTACAAATAAAAGGGTAGATATCCCCACACGAGCTCTGAGACCCTTCTGCCTT
Organism: Gopherus evgoodei; assembly: GCF_007399415.2. Lineage (NCBI taxonomy): Eukaryota > Metazoa > Chordata > Testudines > Testudinidae > Gopherus > Gopherus evgoodei. The sequence continues at coordinate 1,745,979 of NW_022060062.1, read as the reverse complement.
GCAGAGTTTCAGAGCATGGGCTGCAGCCCACTGTAGTTTTAAGCTTCATAGTGCAATTTCAGCAAGCTAGAATCAGTTGACCCAGGCTCTGAGTATAGCTAAGACACATTTTTTTTTGCATTGTAGACACAACCAAAGTCTTCAGCGAATCACACATTTCAAGATGGCTTCCTTCATATAGTCACAAACTGCCCCGTCCGTCTGGGGCGCCTCTGCATCACAAACTGTCCCGTCACTCTGGTGCGCTTCTCCATCAAAATCTGCCCCGTCTCTCTGGTGCCTCTCGGTCACAAACTGTCCCGTCCCTCTGGGGCTCCTCTCCTGCACAAACTGCCTCATCCCTCTGATGCGTCTCTCCTGCTCACACTGTCCCGTCCCTCTGGCGCGCCTCTCGGTCACACACTGCCCCGTCCCTCTGGCGCACCACTCCTGCACACACTGCCCCATGGTTCCGGGGTGCCTCTCCGGCACCGACTGCCCCGTCCCTCTGGGGCACCTCTCCTGCAAACACTGTCCTGTCCCTCTGGCGCACCTCTGCTGCACAAACTGCCCCTTTCCTCTGCCCCCCCCTTCACACACTACCCCATCCCTCTCGGGCACCTCTCCATCACACACTGCCCCGTCCCTGTGGGGCGCCTCTCCATCACACACTGCGCCGTCCCTCTGGGGCATCACTCCGTCACAACCTACCACGTCCCTCTGAGGCACCTCTGCGTCACACACTGCCCCGTCACTCTGGCACCCATCTCCTGCACAAACTGCCCAATCCCTCTGAGGCGCCTCTCCATCACAAACTGCCCGTCCCTCTGACGCGTCTCTCCTGCTCACAATGTCCCAACCCTCTAGCGCTCCTCTCGGTCGCAAACTGTCCAGTCCCTCTGGCACGCCTCTCCGTCTCAATCTGCCCCGTCCCTCTGGTGCACCTGTCCGTCACAAACTGCCCTGTCCCTCTGGGGCGCCTCTCCTGCAACCAGTGCCCCGTCCCGCTGGCGCTCCTCTCCATCACACACTGCCCCGTCCGTCTGGGCGCCTCTCCTGCACAAACTACCCCGTCCCCCTGGGCGCCCCTTCAGAACAAACTGCCCCATCCCCCTGGGCGCCCCTTCTAAAAAAACCACCCCATCCCCCTGGGGGCCCCTTCTGAACACATTGCACCATCCCTCTGGCCACTCCTTCTCCACACACAGCCCCGTCCCTCTGGGGCGCCTCTCCTTCACTATCTGCCCCGTCTCTCTGGCGGACTCTCCTGAACAAACTGCCCCATCCCTCTGGGGCGCCTCTCCTGCACACACTGCCCCGTCCCTCTGGGGCACCCCACCATGATACACTGCTCTGTCCCTCTGGCGCTCCTCTCCTGCACAAACTGCCCCATCCCTCTGGGGCGCCTCTCCTGCACACACTGCCCCATCCCTCTGGGGCGCCTCTCCGTCACACACTGCCCCGTCCCTCTGGGGCACCTCTCCGTCACACACTGCCCCGTCCCTCTGGGACACCTCTCCGTCACACACTACGGCGTCCCTCTGGTCCGCCTCTCTGTCACACACTGCCCTGTCCCTCTCGGGCGCCTCTCCATCATAAATTGCCCCATCCCTCTGACGCATCTCTCCCGCTCGCACTGTCCCGTGCCTCTAGCCTGCCTCTCGGTCGCAAACTGTCCCGTTCCTATGGCGCGCCTCTGCGTCACAATCTGCCCCTTCCCTCTGGGATGCCTCTCCATCACAATCTCCTTTGTCCCTCTTGGGCGCCTCCCCTGAACAAGCTGCCCCGTCCCTCTGGGGTGCCTCTCCGTCACACGCTGCCCTGTGCCCCTCGGGCTCCTCTTCATCACACAGTGCCCCGACCCTCTGGTACGCCTCTCCGTCACACACTGCCCTGTCCCTCTGGGGTGCCTCTCCTGCACACACTGCCCCATCCCTCTGGGGCGCCTCTCCGTCATACACTTCCCCATCCCTCTGGGCGCCTCTCTGGCACACACTGCCCCGTCCCTCCTGGCACCTTGCTTTCACACACTGCCTCGTCACTCTGGGGCGCCTCTCCGGCACAAAGTGTCCCATCCCTCTGGGGTGCCTCTCCAGCACAAACTGCCCCGTCCCTCTGGCGGGCCTCTCCGGCACAAACTGCCCCGTGCCTCTTAGGCGCTTCTCCGTCACACACTACCCCGTCCCTCTGGCACGTCTTTCCTACATAAACTACCCCGTCCCCCAGAGCGTCTCTCCTGCACAAACTGCCGCGTCCCTCTGAGGCGCCTCTCCATCACAAGCTGCCCCGTCCCCCTATTGCACCTCTCCTGCACAAACTGCCCCATCCGTCTGGGGCGCCTCTGCGTCACAAACTGCACCGTCCCTCTGGGCGCCTCTCCGTCACAATCTGCCCGGTCCCTCTGTGGCGCCTCTCCGTCACAAACTGCCGCGTGCCTCTCGGGCGCCTCTCCGTTGCTTACTGCTGCGTCCCTCTGGGGCGCCTCTGCGTCACATCGTGCCCCGTCCCTCTGGGGCGCCTCTCCATCACAATCTGCCCCATCCCTCTGGGGAGCCTCTGAATCACAAACTGCCTCGTCCCTCTGACGCACCTCTGCGTCATAAACTGCCCCGTTCTTCTGGGGCACCTGTCCAACACACACTGCCCCGTCCATCTGTGGCGCCTCTCCATCACACACTGCCCCATCCCTCTGGGCGCCTCTCCGGCACACACTGCCCTGTCCCTCTTGGGCACCTCTCCGGCACACACTGCCCCGTCCCTCCTGGCGCCTCGCTTCCACACACTGCCCCATCCTTTTGCGGCATCTCTCCGTCACAACCTGTCCCTTCCCTCTGGGACATCTCTCCTGCAAACACTGCCCCATGCCTCTGGGGCGCTTCTGCTGCACAAACTGCCCCATCCCTTTGGCACGCCTCTCCGGCACAAACTGCCCCATCCCTCTGGCGCGCCTCTTCAACACAATCTACCACATCCCATTGGCGCGCCTCTCCGTCACAATCTGCCCCGTCCCTCTGCGGCGCCTCTCCGTCACACACTGCCCCGACCTCTGGCTCGCCTCTGCATCACAAACTGCCCCGTACCTCTAGGGCGTCTCTCCATCACAATCTGTCCCGTCCCTCTGGGGTGCCTCTGCGTCACAAACTGACCCATCACTCTGGGGTGCCTCTCCTGCACAAACTGCCCCGTCCCTCTGGGGCACGTCTCCAGCACACACTGCCGCATCCCTCTGGGGCACTTGTCCTTGACACACTGCCCCGTCCCCCTGGGGCACCTCTCCGTCAGATACTTTCCCGTCCCTCTGATGCACCTCTCCATCACAATCTGCCCCATACCTCTGGCACGCCTCTCATGCACACACTGCCCCGTCCCTCTCGGGTGACTCTCCATCACAAACTGCCCTGTCCCTCTGGGGTGTCTCTCCTGCACACACTACCCCGTCCTTCTGGGGCGCCTCTCCATCACAAACTGCCCTGTCCCTCTGCGGTGCCTCTATGTCACAAACTGCTTCGTCCCTCTTGGCGCCTCTCCCTCATACACTGCCCAGTCCTTCTCCATCTCACACTGCCCTCTCCCTCTGGTGCATCTCTCCTGCACAAACTGCCCGTCCCTCAGAGGCGACTCTCCTGCAGAAACTGCCGCATCCCTCGGAGGCGCCTCTCCGTCACAAACTTCCCTGTCCCTCTGGGCGCCTCTCCTGCACACACTATCCCGTCCCTCTGGGGGCCCTCTCCGTCACAAACTGCCCCGTCCCTCTGGGCACCTCTCCTGCACACACTGCCCCATCCCTCTGGGGCGTCTCTTCGTCACAAACTGCTCCGTCCCTCTGGGGCATCTCTCCTGCACACACTGCCCCGTCCCTCTGGCGCGCCTCTCCTGCACAAACTGCCCTGTTCCTCTGGGGCGCATCTCCTGCAACCACTCCCCCATCCCTCTGGGGCGCCTCTCCGTCACACACTGCCCTGTCCCTTTGGCATGCCTCTCTGTCACACACTGCCCCGTCCCTCTGGGGCCTTTCTCTTGAAAACACTCCCCAGTCACTCTGGCGCTCCTCACTGTCACACGCTGCCCTTCCCTTTGGCGCGCCTCTCCTGCACAAACTGCCCCGTCCCTCTGGCGCACCTCTCCGTCACACACTGTCCATCCCCCTGGGGCGCCTCTCCGTCACACACTGCCTCGTCCTTTTGGCGCGCCTCTCCATCACAAACTGCCTCGTCCCTTTGGCGCGCCTCTCCTGCACACACTGCCCCGTCCCTCTGGGGCGCTTGTCTGGCACACACTGCCCCGTCCCTCTGGGGCACCTGTCCGTCACAAACTGCCCCATCCTCTGGCGCACCTCTCCGTCACACACTGTCCATCCCCCTGGGGCACCTCTCCGTCACACACTGCCTCATCCCTTTGGCGCGCCTCTCCATCACAAACTGTCTCGTCCCTTTGGCGCGCCTTTCCTGCACACACTGACCTATCCCTCTGGGGCGCCTGTCTGGCACATGCTGCCCTGTGCCTCTCGGGCTCCTCTCCATCACACACTGCCCCGTCCCTCTGGGGCGCCTGTCTGGCACACACTGCCCCGTCCATCTGAGACGCCTCTCTTGCACACATTGCCCCGTCCCTCTGAGACGCCTCTCCTGCACAAACTACCCTTTCCCTCTGGGACGCGTCTGCATCACTAACTGCCCCATCCCTCTGGGGTGCCTGTCCGTCACACACTACCCCATCCCTCTGGTATGCCTGTCCGTCACACACTACCCCGTCCCTCTGGTACGCCCCTCCGTCACAATCTACCCCGTCCTCCTGGGGTGCCTCTCCATCACAAACTGCCCCGTCCTCCTGGGGCGCCTCTTTGTAACACACTGCCCCGTCCCTCTGGCTTGCCTCTCCATCACACACTGCGCTGTCCCTCTGAGGTCCCTCTCCTGCACAAAACGCCCCGTCCCTCTCCTGTGCCTGCCTCTCACAAACTGCCCTGTCCATCTGGCGTGCCTCTCGGTCACACACTGTCCCATCCCTCTGGCCTGCCTCTACATCACAAACTGCTCTATCCGTCCTGGCGCCTCTCCCTCATACATTGTCCCGTCCCTCTGGCACGTCTCTTTTGCACAAACTATCCTGTCCCTCTGGTGCATCTCTCCTGCACAAACTGCCCCGTCCCTTTGGCGCATCTCTCCTGCACAAACTGTCCCATCCCTCTGGGGCTCCTCTCTGTCACAAACTGTCCCATCCCTCTGGGTCGCCTCTCCTGCAGACACTGCACCATCCCTCTGGGGCGCCTCTCTGTCACATACTGCCCCGACCCTCTGGGGCACCTCTCCGTCACACACTGCCCCATCCCTCTGGGGCGCCTCTCCGTCACACACTGCCCTGTCCCTCTGGGGCGCCTCTATGTCACAAACTGTTCCGTCCCTCTTGCCGTTTCTCCTTCATACACTGCCCCGTCCTTCTGTGCAGTCTGTCCTGCACAAATTGCCCTGTCCCTCTGTGGCACCTCTCCATCTCAAACTGCCCCGTCCCTCTCGGGCACCTCTCTGTCACACACTGCCCTGTCCTTCTGGCACACCTCTACCTCTCAAACTGCCCCATCCCTCTGGGCACCTCGCTTTCACACACTGCCCCATCCATCTGGCATGCCTCTCCTTCACACACTGCCTCGTCCCTCTGGGGCGCCTCTCCGTCACACACTGCCTCATCCCTCTGAGGTGCCTCTCTGTCACACACTGCCCTGTCCCTTTGGGGTGCCTCTATGTCCCACACTGCCCCGTCCCTTTGGGGCGCCTCTCCGTCCCACACTGCCCCTTCCCTCTGGGGTGCCTCTCCGTCCCACACTGCCCCGTCCCTCTAGGGCGCCTCTCCTGCACAAACTGCCCTGTCCCTCTGGGGCACTTCTCCGTCATAAACTGCCCCGTCTCTCTGGCGCACCTCTTCGTCACAAACTGATCTGTCCCTCTTGGCCCCTCTCCTTCATACACTGCCCTTGCCCTCTGTGGCGTCTCTCCTGCAGAAATTGCCCCTTCCGTCTCAGGCACCTCTCCTGCACACACTGACCTGTCCCTCTCGGGCGCCTCTCCATCACATACTACCGCGTCCCTCTGGCGCGTCTCTCCTGTACACGCTGCCCCATCCCTCTGGGGCGCCTCTCCATCACACAGTGCCACGTTCCTCTGGGGCACCTCTGTCACAGAGTGTAGGGCGTCTGCCCTGCACCCCTCTTCCTGGGACTCACAGTGACTCTGAGTCTGGCAATAAAATAGAAGGTGTATTGGACAACAGGAATTCAGGTTACAGCAGAACTTGTGGGCCCAACCATTAGCCCTAAATCTGGTTCTTTTTGGGAGTTCAGGAACCTTAGTCCTCAGCTAGGGATTCCCTGAATTCCAAATACCAGCCCAAACCCGAAACTGAACTAACTCTCCTCTCTCCGGTCCCTCCCTTTTCCTTCTTTTGTCCGATTTCCCAGGTAAAAGGTGCTGACACACCTCCCCCATGCCAGGCTCAGGTTACAAGCTTAGATCCTGTCCCTCTCCTAAAGTCCTCCCCGGCTCTCTCATTGCCCAGACAGACAGTTTCTACTCCATCACATAAGACAATGATGTCACATTTATTATGATAACAATCTGATTTATGACCAATAACTAATATCTTAATCCTTACACACACACATTATACCTAATACCTCTACATGCGCACACACACACACACACACACACACATTCACACACACACGCACACTCACATCCATCTGATATTCTGCAGCTCCTGCATAGTTATCAGTCCTAGACATAGCTTGAGTTTGTGGCTTGATTTTGCAGCTTGGGTTTGTAGCTCGTGGCGGCTAACTGGCCAGGAAAGCCGGGCACAAGGACGAACTGGGTCTCTGTTGGGCAGGCACTGATCCCCTTCCATGCTGGCAGCAGAATGTTACCCTTCAAAGTCTCCCATGTCACCCATCCTTTTTGTAGGCTTTAGTTTGAATCCAGAGTCTATAGGTCTTGCTGTGTCAGGCTGCCTCTGGGTTTGGTGACTGATCACCCGTCAATTACAGGTGTGACTTTCAACCTTGGACCTGGCTTTGATCTTTCTTCTATTGTACCTTTTTATTTTTAGGGTGGGCTCTTGTCTGCCTCTTCAGCCAGTGGGACCTGAACCTTATTTCATCAGGACAGGCTGGGGCTGGAGGTTGATTCCATCATCCATACATACCTCAGTCACACATCTAAACTAAACTAATAAGATCACAGTAGGGTTTGCAAAAATGAAGGTTGGAGGAAGCTTTTACAAAATGGAGTGAGTGTTTTAAAATGGGGTTTGAATTACAAAATGGCAAACAGTGAACAGAAGTTACAATGTAGGCCAGTGTAGTGTGAATCGTGAACAGAAGTTACATTAATAAAGTGAACAATTAAAAACAATTTCATTTATCAGTTCTACATTTTCCTGTGCTTTCATAGGAGCTGATGTCATCTTAATTGGGCAATAATTGCCACACTGTAGTATCTCCTTTATGTTTAAGAATGTGGACCACGAAGGTTTTATGCCATTCATGCAAGATTTTCTCTTCTTTAGGTATGTCATTGAACAGACCTGTAACATAGTTTAGTTTCCCAATAACTTAAATGTCCTCCGATACTTCATCCAGCCTAGGTGCTTTCCCCATTTTCATTTTCCTAAGTGCCTCTGCAAACTCTTCCTCTTTGATACAATCTATTATGATCCTATTCATTTAAGTTATTTAATTTCACAAATATTGAACTTTAAGCATTATATAAAGTTAGATTTACCTAATGACAGGAGAGTGCTGCTTCTACTGTTGTCATTGGAAAACTCATTGACTTCAGTGAGAGTTGGATCAGGGCCTTAATGTATTTTCTGCTACTTCTATGTCTATGATCAGTTTATGAATATCAGTACCTCCAAACCCATGAATGGCTTTATGAGCTGCCTCTGGATCTCTGATAAAAACTAACTATCAAGTTAATAGAAAAATAGTCTTTTTATCCACAGTATGAAGATTGGTAGAACTGAAATTAGTGTGTTGTTTGGTTAATAAGAAGTTTAAACCATTGTGATTATGGACTGATAAATGTACGAGTCTGACTTTTGAAAGCCATATTTGTTGCTCTCTGATCCATATGCCCAGACAAGGGAGGAAAATACCAAGAGGGAAGTTATGTCAGTTAATAATAAATCCCAGAGGGGCTTATGATCCATAAATCTTCATTGCCTTTGTTGAAACAGGCTTGTTAAATTTCAGTCCAAGCCGCAGCTTAAGCTGAATAAAGCCTTTGACGTAACTCTTACTTGGACTGGAGCCACTGTGAACAATGCAAGAAATGTGGCTGCTGAGTAATAGGAGAAATTCCTTTCCACTGTGGTAGAGTACAGCTCTCAAAGCAGCATTTCCAGTCTCCCTGTCAGCCTGGAGACCTGCAGAGGAATCCAGCTCAAGTCTCATGCACGGCAGACCAATCTGTTTCCTAGCTGAATTTTGTTTTTTCTTCATTGATCATATACACTGGTCTGTTTATATCAATAAGTGAGTCAGAGGTAGACTTTGGACGTAGAATTTTTTTTAATAATTATCACATTCATAAAACTTCAAGATTAAAAGTGCTCAGTCACAGTATTTCTAGTTAGTACAACCAAACGTCTTATATATATCAATGCCTATTTGGGATTTGGGGAAGAGTTGGTACAATAATTTCATAGAGTCATAGATTCTAGGGCTGGAAGGGACCTGGAGAGATCATCAAGTCCAGTCCCCCTGCCACATCTATTTGTTTGGGACTCTTTAACTCAGTTTGGGGGATGCTTAACTTGCTTTTCCCTACCCTGTCTCCTGATAATGACATAAATGGGTCCTGGAAGTAATCACCACGAATTACACCATTGAGTTCCTCTCCTTTCCCTCCCCAAACCTCCCCTCTGTGTCGCCCTTCAGGGGTTCCTCTCACAAGACGATGCTCAGGCAAGAAGTAAACCACCTGTTCCACCTGGGAGCCATAGAACCAGTAGCTCCTCAGCACAATTTTATTTGAAATACTTCCTTGTCTCCAAGAAGAAAGGAGAATGGAGACCCATTTTGGATCTCAGATGGTTGGATGTCTGCATCTGCAGCTTGAAGTTCAGTATGATCACCTTGACCTCCATAACTCCCTCACTAAACCAGGGCAGTTGGTTTATAATTCTTTACTTAAAGAACACTTATTTCTATATAGACATCCAGTCTGCACACAGGAGATTCCTGAGATTCCCTGAGGGTCAAGGCCACTACCAATACCATGTGTTCCCTTTGGGCTCTCCACAATCCCAAGAATGTTCACAAAGATGCTGTTGGTAGTGGCAGCCCATCTCTGCCACCATGATTTGCAGTTTTTCCCTATCTAGATGATTGCTTATGCACAAGGAAATCTCAATTTCGTACATTCCTTGGAGCTTTGAGTAAACATGGACAAATCCATTTAGTTCCCACACAGACTGTAAACTTCATGGAGGTGACCCTGGACTCTATCAATGTCAAAGCATACGTACTGCAGAACAGATTTCCAGCTAAGGAGGATCTCATCACTCAACTTTGTTGGAGCCTCCAGATGACAGTCCAAACCTGTCTTTAGACGCACATACCTGTACTTCTGTGACATCCTTCGTGAAACTCCATCTTCGATGTCTTCAGGCTTGGTTGTAGATAATTTATGTGCCAAACAAGCACAGCCTGGATAAACTAGTCTTGTTCTCCTACAGAGTTCAGGCATCTCTCTCTTGGTGGGAGAACAAAGAGAGAGTTTGTATGGGATTCCCTTTGTCCTTTCTCCACCCAAATAAAGACTGACCATAGATGCCTCTGGTTCACCACCGTAGTTCAGTCTGAATGAAGGTATAGCACAAGTTACATGGAACCTCCAGGAATCCCAGTTATACATAAACCTCCTGGAGCTACATGCAGGACTTGAGGCATGCAAAGAATTCCAACTGTTCATTCAGACCTTGCGTATCCAAGTTACGTTAAACAGGATCACCAGCAGCATATTACATCTGCAAACGAGGAGAAAGGTCCATCCCTTTTTGCATAGAAGCAATCAATCTGCGGAACTGGTATATCCACCACCCAATCACCCTGTCAGCAGAATATCACCAATGATTATGATGTTAGTTTATATTCTCTGCAGGCATATCTTTAGGGATCATGAATGGTGGTAAAGAACATACTTCATCAGCTGAGGTCCCCATCTTCAGATCTCTTTGTGCCTGAAGAAGCCTACTGCTCCAGGGCTGCACAAGTCATGGCTCCTTTCTTATCTCTAATTCTGAGGAAGATTAAACAAGAAGGAGCATCAGTGATCTTGATTGGTCCTAACCAGGTAATTCTGGTTCCCCAGCATACTCCAGATTTCAGCACATCCGTGCACCTGTGTCCAACTTATCCTAGAGCTGTTGACTCAGGACACAGGCAAGATCAAACACCCCAATCCATGATCCCTATACCTAACAGCCTGATAGCTGGATGGATGATGAACCTGGAGAACTCGTGCTCGAAGATGGTAGAACCTATCCTTAGCAATCTAGGAAGGATTCCAGAAGGACACAACAAAGTGGAAGAGCTTTTCTACCTGGTGCCAACATTGCCAGATAATCCCAGAGAGTGCTTGGCATCCCTGACATTTTGTACTACCTTCTCACCTTACAAACTTCAGGACTATTTTTTGGATCCCTGCAGGTGCATTTAGTCACATCCAGCAGAAAACCACTTGGTCTTCAGTTGTCCTATCACAGTATGGTTTCTAAAAGATCTCATCAGAATCTTTTCTCCGATAACATTGTGGAATCTCAGTCTACTGCATCCTACTGTGGCTAGTTACCAGTGACCCTCTCCACTACAATATATGAGAACCCACTGAACTAGAGCCCAGCCTGCATCAGTAGCCTGATATTAAGATCTCTCTCTCCTGGATATCAGCATAGCGAAAACATGGGGCTCTGTGCACACTTTTGCGAGACAGTATGCGCATATGCATGCTTCTACAGTTGATGCATCCTTTGGCAAAGCAGTTCTCTGATCCTCGCACTCTCCTCCTTAATGAATACTGATGAGTCACCCAGAATAGTGTACCTATTACGCTTGGGGGAATTCTGCACCAAGAAGTTAAAAATTCTGTGCCTGACATTTTAAAATTCTGCATATTGTATTTTTCAAAATAACACTATATAATGACACTAGTTTCAATTATTTTGGTAATTTATTTCAAAATACCTGTCAGCAGCTATATCTGTAAAAATACAGACAACAACAAAAAATACCCCAGGAGTCAAGAGTTAAAGAAACCCCAATGGCAACCCCAGTTTCTGTTTCTCTGTCCCCCTCCCCCACCCCCGAGCTCAGGCATGGGGCACCCTCTCCAGCCCAGACACATGCATCCCCTCCCACTAGAGCCCACTGTGTGGCACCCCCATCCCAGATACCCATACCCCCTCTCCCCAGAGCCCAGCTGCAGCCTCCACCCCTGGCCCCGATATCCATACCTCCTCTCCTCCAGAGTCCAGCTGTGGGGTGCCTCCCATCCCAGACACCCTGTCCCCTATCCCCAGAACCCAACTGCAGAGTTCTCCCCTGTGATGAAGTGGGACTGGTTTTAATGTTCCCTCTGAATACTGTGGTGGGGCCTCAGTTCTGGCCAACCCTCAGTCTCCTGGCAGCTAATGGCTAGGCCCTTCCCCCTGCAAGGGGATGCTAAAGGTGTTGGAGACAGAGAGATCAGGTGATCTCCTGGCCCGGGAAAGAGAGACAGCCCAGAGAGGAGGGGCTGGAGGGGTGGAGGGGGTTTGAGAGTTTTTGGAAGCTGGCTGGAAGATGGAGGGGAGCCCTGAGGAGGCTCGGGCCTCCCAGCGGGGCTGTGGCCTCCTTGGGGCCCCAGATGGACCTAACGAGAGGAGGTCCTGTTGTCTGTACCGGCAAGACCTGTTTTGGACTGTGTTCCTGTCATCTAAATAAACCTCTGTTTTACTGGCTGGCTGAGAGTCAACATCTGACTGCAAGGTGGGGATGCAGGACCCTCTGGCTTCCCCAGAACCCTGCCTGGGTGGACTCGCTGTGGGAAGCACATGGAGGGGCACCTGCTGAATGCTATGTGTTAGCTTCTTGCCCTAAAGACAATCTGCTCCAAAGGACAGGAGGCTCCCCAAAATCCTGACTGGATTTGTGGGGAGCAGTTCCAGAGCATCTCCCGGGGACTCCATGGCACCCCCCATCCCAGAAACCCATGCCCCCTACTCCCAAAGGCCAGGAATCCAGAGGGAGAAACAGCCTGATGCTGCGTCCTGGGCTTGTATGGAGTTTCCTGCACACCACCTCCTTTCTTCAGTGCATTCTGGGAACTGCAGCTGCCCGGAACCCTCCAGCTCTGTCCCGCTTCCATCAGCAATGTCTTCTATTTGCGAGTTGGAGAGTCGAGCTCTGCTGGGTCCAGAGGCTCCTAGTGGCAGCCAGCCGCTCTTCAGCTCCAGTCTTTGAGAGGAAGGGAATTCTGCACAGAACATTAATTCTGCACAAATTCTGCATTGTGCAGTGGTACAGAATTCCTCCAGGAGTAACACATCATTCAAAGAAGAAAAGTTTCTTACCATCTACAATAACTAGAGTTCTTCAAGATGTGTGGTCCCTAGCTGTGTTATACTCCCCATCCTGCTTCCTCTCTGCTGTGGAGTCTTGCCCCGGGACTTCATGTGGTAATAAGGTAACTGGAGAGGTGGATAGTCATGTACCCAGTTCAGAGCACAAGGAGGAGAAGGGTGCGGGTGCAGACTCTGCTCATATCAGGGGCATGGAGCACATGCCCATGCAGATCGGGACCCCTTTGGAAGAATTCCACTTTCTGAACAAAGTAATTCACTTTTCTATCCCTTTCAAAACTTCTGCGTTCCCTTGTCCTTTTTGAAAGCGTGGGAGGAACTATATTTAATTGAAGCCTTGAAAAAGAACGTAGATAGAAGGTTGTCCATGTAATCTTCATTTGGCCTCCTTGCCCGTATAGATAATATAGTCTTGCCCAGCTTTGCACAGGAAGTCTGTGTTGGAACCAGAAATAGAACCCAGCTCTCCTGGGTTACAGGGCAGTGCCTTAAACACAAAATAAATTCCCTCTTTTTTTTGCTTGATCCTCTCTGCCTCATTCACAGTCTATCATATGCAATGATGAATGAGGCAATGGTTCCGTAGAATAAATCATGTATCATACGTAGGGCTCCATATCTGTCACGGTGGTCACAGAAGTCACAGATTCTGGGACTTTCCGTGACCTCCGTGACTTCTGCGGGGGCCAGTGTGGTTAACGCCAGGGCCGCCCAATCAGCTGGCTCTGGGGCCAGCTACTGGAGTGGCCCTAGGGACAGCCACACCAGCTGCTGCTCCACCCCCGGGCAGCGGTCCCCGGCCAGTCAGCCATAGCAGGCGTGGTCCCGGACAGTGGTTGCCGCGGTCCACAGTCCGAGGCAGCAGTTTCCGGTGGGCTGGAGCAGCCGCGTTCTGTGGCCCCGGGCAGCTGGAGCAGCTGACCCTAGGTGTCCTCTCCCCAGCAGCAGCCCCCCTCACATGCACAGTGTGCCCCCCCCCATTTACAAAAGTATTTTTAGTATTAGTCATGGGCAGGACACGGGCCATGAATTTTTGTTTCATGCCCGTGACCTGTCCATGACTTTTATTAAAAATACCCATGACTAATTCATAGCCTTAATCATATGGTAGATGTACATGGGGACAAAATGAAAGTTATATGCATAACCTTCATTTAGAAATTTACTATTTTTTGAGAAATTGACTATTCATCCTTAAACTCCATTAATGTGGTTTTTAAGAAAGCAAACTAAAAATCAATCACTGAGTCATATTGATGATTGATGATGAAAACCATCAGCATTTGAATTCAGGATCTTTTAGCACCAACCTCTACCACTTGAACTAAAAGAGTAACTGGTGGCAGTAGTTCTATGCCTCGTCACTGGACTAAGTTAACTTGTGTGGGTCATGGGATCTCAGTGCCTCTTGTGCTAGACACAGACTCTCTTTGGTTCTCCAGAATCGATGATGCTAATTCCTTGGCACCATCTCAATCAATCCAGATGGATCCAGGAATGTTGTACCAGGCGTGGAGCTACCTTGGCAAGCAGACCTCCTACATCACTGCTGGACATTCACGGTACCAGTCTTAGGTAACTGGGCCTGTTTTCCTGTGTCTGTTAAATAGGTTTCTATGAACATAAAACAGTCTTTGAAAATAGTGGAATGAATACCCTGTTCAATCCACCTTCTCTGCAGGTCTGACTTCTTAGTAGTTATCTGTCACACTTTCAGGTCCATTTGCATTTTAGGAAGGTTTGACCCTCAGTGAACCTTGAAATGAATTATTGCATTAGCCGTAGCTCTGCAGCCAAGGGTCAGAAAAAATATATATGCCTACCAGTCCTCCTCCATGATAGAGCAAATATTTAAATATCAATGGCAACATAAAATGCGTTCTGTCATTTATTTTTTGTTCTATTTTTGTAATATAAATGCTATTTTATTAAATTAAAAAGCCCAGTAATGCATGAAACCATTTTTCATTGCTACTTTCTTATGAAATCTTAGGTAAATCCATTCTGTACAGAGTTGAAGGGTGAGTGGGTGAGATTTAGACCTAACAAGTGAAACATAATGGGAAAATACATATTGTAGCTTATATTTCACTGGGTTAAATACAGGTGAAATTTAAACGTCTGGCTTATCAGTATGACTTATATGATGGCAGAAAGGTTACAAGGATGTCAGGGAGAAAAATGCAAATGACACAAGAAGGACAAAAGTCAAGGAAATACAGTATTTTTTGTAAAAGTCATGCCTTAGGCATTGTTTGTTTCCTCATTTTAGTGTAAATATCTAGAACTGTGCTTTTGTTGTGATTATGGGTTCATATCTGTTCACTGTTATTGCCAGTCCAGAAATTAACCTATTTTATTATCATTATTACAAAATATTTATATGGCACTGTAAATGGATGTTTTAAAAAACAAACTCTCCTTGCCCTGAAAAGGTTAAAAGCTACAAGACAAAGTCAAAACTCTTCACAGCACTTTTAGGAGTCTGAGGGTATGTCTACACTACCCGTTGGATTGGCAGGTAGTGATCGATTTATTGGGGATCGATATATCACATCGAGTGTAGACGCGATAAAATTGATCCCTGATCATTCTGCCATCAACTCTGTAACGCCACTGCGGTGAGAAGCGGAAGCGGAGTTGACAGGGGAGCATAGCTGAAGTTACGTATCTTAGGCCGACTCCCACCCCCAGTGTAGACCTAGCCTGAGAGTGAGGAGATTATTGACTATGAGAAGAAGAGATGAAGGATAACCTTCGGAGATGGGTTTTAAAATAGAATTTAAAGGTGAGTGGGTACTTGGCCAGCGAAGACAGGTGTAGATGGAACCCTGAAGGAAGAGTGAGAGCCAAGGGCAAGGAAAAATAGTAAACCAAATTAACCCTTTGTATAGATATTTTTAAATCAACCTTGGGAAATGAGAAACATCATCAATCCTGTTGTTCACTAGTTGACTTTCTGTCACTATGGTATTGTCCCTGAGTTTCTGCTCTCTATTATTCTACCATCCAGCCAAGCATTTAATATGACAGTTGCTATTGTCACGTTCACCCACAAATCCCAAAGGGGTGGATTCTGTTCCAGTTGGACTTAGTGGCAAGACTCTCACTGATTTAATTGGGGCAGAAGATGTCAAGAGTAATAGATTTGTTTTTAATCATGAAAATCACACAGTGCGTCTCTCTCGTGACAGCAGTGACAGAAGTGTAGCTGTAATCGTTGTGAGTTATTTTATTCTATTAATAAGAAGTACAATATGCTTCCCTGCATTGCTAAGTTAACATTATTCTGCTGCTCCTAAAGCTCACTGACTGGCAGTAGCAAGAAAAACATAACTTAATTCATAATGCCATTTAAATTGAATGTTTCTTGCAGTACCTGTTAACAGGTATGAGGGAAGATTATAACTTGATTGCTATTAATCACCTTTGCTTTCATTATGTGATCATAAAAACGTCTTATTTTATCTGGGTTTAATTTAAATACAGCAGCGTCATTCTTATTAAGAGAGAGATTCTACACTTTTATCTTTATGCTTACAGTGGGGTGGTTACCCGCTCCTGCCCTTCGGGGCTTAAAACAGCCCAGGAGAGGGATGTAGCTGGGGCAAGAAGCCTGGACTGATTGGGAGATAGCAGGTCCAGCTGTGGCCAGGCCCCAATCAGGCCCAGCTTGCTCCTATAAGAGGCAGTGAGCCAGGAGCCCAGACACTCTCCCTCTGGCTGTAGAGGGAGAAGGGGCTGGCTGCAGGGAGCTGGACAAGGTACCTAAAGTAGAGTAGAGTAGAGTAGAGTAGAGTAGGGCTGGGGAAAGGCAGAGGAGCTGGGGAGCTCCAGCCTGGAAAGCCACAGGCTGCGGCGTAGCATAAGGCCAAGATGTACTGGGGTTGCAGGGGGCAGCCCAGGGGTAGGCCAAGGCAGCAGGTCCAAACCCCTTTGCCGATGATGAGTGGCTGATACTGCAATCTGCCCCAGTGAACAGGGGCTAGATGGAGACTGAGCAGTAGCCGATACTGAGTCAAAGTGGGGATAGTGGGGTGAGGGTTCCCCTGGGAGAGAGAAACCGAGTTAAAGGGGCACCGGGGTCCTGGAAGGGCGCTCCTGGCTGAAAGTGAGATAATTCCCAAGGATAACCAACAGGAGGCACTGCAGGGGTGAGTCTGGCACGTCTACAATGATGTATAGGCCAGATCTGCCCACAGGGTTGCATGTGCCTCCTCTTGGATCTTTGGACATGAGCAAGAGCCACAAGCTGTTTTCCTTCAGTCTATCCCTGGCCTAGAGCATGTGGCAGATCTTTTCAATACCATGTTTGTGCTCTGTATATTATTTTGTCATCACAGCATTTCAGATGTGTTGCTGTGTACCAGAATCTATGTGCATCATGAATTAATATATGGAGATATACCTATATCATAGAACTGGAAGGGACCTTGAGAGGTCATCAAGTCCAGTCCCCTGCCTTCAGTAACAGGACCAAGTTTACCTCAGATACCTAATTGGCCCCCTCAAGGGTTGAACTCATACCCTGAGTTTGGCAGGCCAATTCTCAAACCACTGAGTTCTCCCACCCCCCTAAAACTACCACCTCCTTTTCCTCGTCTACATCCTTGGAAAGTGTGGCACTATGTTACACAGTGTACCAGACTTCTGACTCAGTGTCATAGTTTGTTAACATACATTTACATGCAATATACATACAGTGCACCACTCACAACATATTTTACACTTATTAAAGATTCATTATAATGAGGCTTCCCTTCTGTCAGTCTGTTAAGGTCAGTATACCAGGCACCTAGGGATAGCTCAGTGGATTGAGCATTGGCCTGCTAAACCCAGGGTTGCAAGTTCAATCTTTGAAGGGGCCCTTTAGGGAACTGGGGTAAAAATCTGTCCAGCAATGGGACCTGCTTTGAGCAGGGGGTTGGAGTAGATGACCTCTTGAGGGCCCTTCTAACTTTAATAGTCTATGATTCTAAGTCAGAAATTTGACCATCGCATTCTCAAGTGCTTGGGCAAGAGTCTAGTCACCTCTAGAGCCTTAGGGTATGTCCACACTACCCACTGGATCAGCAGGTGGGGATCAATTTATTGTGTCTCATCTATTTGTGATAAATTGATTCCTGAATGCTCTGCCATCAACTCCAGAAGTCCATCAGGGCAAGAGGCAGAAGTGGAATCAACAGGGGAGCTGTAGCCATCAATCTTGTGCTGTGAGGACGGGAGGTAAGTCAATCTTAGAGATGTCAGTTTCAGCTATGCTATTCTTGTAGCTGAAGTTGCATCTCTTAGATTGATCCCCCCCACCCCACATGTAGACTAGGCTGTAGGAGGTCCCAGAAACTGGAAGTGCTGACAAAGCACATAGCTCCCTCTAGAGTTCCTTAGGACAATGATTTCCACACTTTTTAGTAAGGCAACTCACCGACTGCATTTCATCTATTTTGGCAAACCACCAAGGGTCTAAATCTGTGAGCAGGCCCCAGAATCCTAGGCCAGTATCCTTTTCTTTCAATTTCTCTGCTTAATCCTGCTCCTCACCCTGCGAAGGGGACGCACTGACCCCCCATAGCAGCATCCTCAGCCTTGGCATCACAATCCTAATCCTGGCCCAGTGCGGAAACAGAGGAGGGGTTGGAGAGCAAGCCCATCCCACGCTCACCCCACAGCGGTGGCTCCTGCTATAGGGCCAGGTCTGGCTCCCCACTCCATTTGCACTTGGAACCCATGGTCACTACACTGCTCAGGTTTGTTCCAGCCACCCCTCCTTCTGACCTGTGTGGCACTGTGACCACATGCCCAGGTTGCAAGACTCATAGCAAGGAGCTGGGCCCGGTCCTGTGGGACAAGAGCTGCCACTGAAGAGTGAATGTGCTATGGGCTTGGCTCTCCAACACTCCTTCCCCTTAGGGATTCCCTCTACACCGAGCCTACCATTCATGTAAAACTTTTCTGCAACCTGGTTGCTTGGGACCCACTGTTTGGGAACCTCAGCCTTAGGAAGTTTGTTGGTGTCTTAGGAAGTCTGAAAGGGGGTCCAGTTCCTTCAGGCTGCTGTGTATGTATGTATGAGTCTAATGGGTGCTCTGGAGTAAAGTAAATAAGTCACTGGTAAAGTTTATCAGCACCTGAGGATTGTAGAGTCTGATGTGCCATCATGATGTTCCTATTTCAACACTTTTAATACCCCTTTTAAATTTACCTGTATAGTCAGTAATTTGGTTTTATGCCAATAACTCAGCTTGATCAATCAACTCAATTTTAATCATCTCCGGGATCCTATTCTTAAATCGTGAGTTTCCCCCTGGCACGAGGCTCTCCACACCACATAAACCCTTATTGTGAAGCTTAACAGGTGTGGATGGTGCTGCATGGACTTTCTACACAGGGTGGTTACCAGACAATGGAGAAAATCTTCTGAAGTTGATGCTCTATATATTTTTTCATTATACCATAATGACAATTTTAATTTATATTTTAAAACAAATGTTTAAATGATCTTCATTATGATTTGTTCAGTGTGGTGGGACAGGTGCCCATCCCATTCAGGAAGGGATTAAAATGCTCTGAGCACATTCAACTCCATCTTGGCACACCTTGTGAAGCTTGGTAAGCCTGGAGATGGACAGGTACTCAAAAGGGAGGATCCCTGCTTACTGGAGGGTGGCACTCTAAAGGGGCAGGACTACAACTCAGAGCTCCTCAATCTCTGGAAAAAAAGGGTTGCTGACCAGCTAAATGACTGGAGAGCCTTGGGTGCCCAGACCCTCTCAGAAAGAAGAGGGGTGGATGCTTTTCTCTGCCTCCCCCATTATCCCCCCCCCCCGTCTTTGGCTTCCTGAAGTCTTAGGACTCAGCTTATTGTGAGCTATGGAAGTTTACTGAAGTTTTTGGTTAGGATTACTTTAACTTCCCTTACAAGGGGGCAAACACCGTGAACAGCACAGCTGAAGTGCCATGCTCTGGACTCCCAAAGTTCTGGTCTGTGCTCACCTTGTTAACCTATTTGGTTCGTAGATTATTCTCAAGCCTCCCCATGAAAGGGGGTGAAGGACTTGGGGGGACAGGGCTCCAAGTGGCCCCTCCCTGAATGTTTGTTTGAATCACTTGGTGGTGGCAGCAATACTGTCCAAGCATAAGGAAACAAATTCGTGCCTTGGGGAAGTTTTTAACCTAAGCTGGTGGAATATAAGCTTAGAGGGTCTTTCATATGGGTCCCCACATCTGTATCTCAGAGTTCAGAGTGGGGAGGGAACCCTGACAGGTGCCTCTCTCTCTCTCTCTCTCTCTAGCTATAGATAATATGAGAACTAATAGCTTTTCCTGGGAGAAGTGTTCTTTCTGGATTCTTATTTATTTTGCGCTTTGTTTTGAGGTGGGGAGGGAATGGGAGGAGACTGGAAGAGAAGATTTTCCAGGTGTTTACATATTCTGAATTTCTGTCACTCTGAATTGTATAAAAGAACATGACATATATCTGAAATTTTTTGAAATGAGAAACATTAGGGTCTAATTTCCATCTGCGGAAGATAACTTCAACTGTTTTAAAATGTTAAAAGGGAAATAATGGGAACATCCAGAATCTTTCTATGCCTAGTAAGAAACAATAGGAAATTTAGAGAACTGTATAGAAGCCCCATTCCTGGGAAGGGAAGTGAATGAAGTCCATAATGGTCAAGAGAGGGATTTGATTAGTGTGGAGTGAGAGGGATGTGGCTCGTGGGTGCAATCGATTCCCATTTTTGGTGGAGTAAATGGATTGCGGGAGTTATCTGCTAGGTGGAATTGGTTTGCTAAAATGTGGAAACTTCAGAAGGTGGGCAGGACATCTGATAAAGTGGGTCTGTAAAAAGCTTGCTAGCTCGTCTTCTATTTCAGTCTTCACAGGAGATTGTTGATATTCTGTTGTGAAAGTTGCTGATCAGTTCTGCAAATAAGTGCTTATTATTTAGTGATTACCAAACATCAGTGTGTGAATTTATGAGACTCAACATGCCTAAAGTTGGAGAAAGTGGTAAGAACCAAGCAGTTAAATGTGCTGGAGTAGGGTGTGAGTGTTGTCAAAAATTGCTAAGTAGAAGGATAAAAAGGTTCATACTTGGCCTCGCTAGTGTAGAAAATAGGTATATCTGGATTCTTCAAGATCAGATGCTCCACAGTCTCTTCAAGTTGAAAAACTGAACATTAATTGGTTTGATGATCCTGCAGGTTAAACATTTTCAGTGGCGTCACTTCCACTGAAACATAGCTAAGTCCTTGTTCTATACCTTTTGATAGTACTTCAAAATCTGCTTAATTCAGGAGCAATCTTTATTCATCTTTGACACCCAAAGAATTCTTAATACCATGGTCAATGAATTGCCATTTCTGCTTTTGCATTTGGTGTCAAAGGCCTCTTTGGTCTCTGTCTCCCATTCTTCTGTATTCAGAGCTTCAGTGTCTACTACTGAGATGTTGTGTGCCTCAGTATCATTGTCTTTGAACTTCTGACGTCCAGTACTGGCTATTTCAACATCAACTGCTGTGGCTGAAAGTGTATGCACTTCAGCATCAGATCCCTCTGTGCTGTGTTTTATCAGTGCCAACCAGGTATATTGGTATTCAGTTTGTGGAGACTAGCAAGTCAGTCTATGAGTTCTCACACCATTTGGTTATTTAGCCACAGGTCAAGTTCCCCCAGCATCAGCCCTGTCTCCACTACTCTTTTTCTGTTGGCTTTGTCAACCTCTACCTTCCTGGTTGCAACTGGTGGGAAACTTCCCCCTTTTCAACCTTCATGCCTTACCTGTACTATGCCTTCACATGGTTGGTCTTGTGAGCCAGATCTCATCCTTTCCTCAGAAAAATCCACAGAAGGGAAGCCAGGAGAGAGGAAATCTCTGAGCAAGTTTCCCCTCGCAGTTTTCCCTGCATAGATCCATGGAAGTGGCAAGAATTCCCTTTCCTCTCTTAGAATAGGCAAGAGTCAAGAAGTATTGAAGGCCAGGACCATCTGTGAAGAGGCCTCTTTTTATCATTCCACTGACCATTAGACCCACACTGTAGGGTTTCGTCACAGCTTTCAGAATTCTCTCTGCACACTGGATATTTATGCAACTTTCTTTTCACCGTTCTGGCTCTGTTTTTACACTTGTTCAGAAGAATCCGCAGCATTAAGGGAGGGGGATAACGGTGCCATGATTGTGGCTGACTTTTGTCTTTTAAATCCTTCCTTTGTTGAACTAGTACTACGAATAGTGATATGCCGAAAGACCCTAGGGGTTGGGACTGTCTTGTGCTGGGCACTGTACGGACACAGAAGGAAATGTGTTCTTCTTCGTGTAATTTGCATTTTTACAACTATTTTAAAACTTAAAAGTCATAAAACGTTTGTTTGGTGTGTTTACTAGCATTTATCTTTCCTCACTTTATTTTTATATTACACGTACACCATTTTGATGTTTGTGAAAAGTGCTTTATTAAGTGTGCGGTAAGTAGAGAGCAACATTTGTATAAGGTTTGTGCCACAAAGAACGCAATAGATAAGAACATAAGAACGGCTGTACCGGATCAGACCAAAGATCCATCTAGCCCAGTATCCTGTCTACCGACAGTGGCCAATGCAAGGTGCCCCAGAGAAAGTGAACCTAACAGGCAATGGTCAAGTGATCTCTCTCCTGCCATCCATCTCCACCCTCTGACAGAGGCTAAGGACTCCATTCCTTACCCATCCTGGCTAATAGCCATTAATGGACTTAACCACCAGGAACGTATCCAGTTCTCTTTTAAACGCTGTTATAGTCCTATATATAGAGAAACAAAAGGCTAGGAACCAGGAACTACTAAACTCTAATCCTAGTTCTAATAGTAGCATTGTCTGTGACTCTGAGCAAGTCATTCAAACTCTCTGCCTCATGTTAAACATCACTCTATAACTGTCTACTTCTCAAGATGCTTTGAAGATTGGTTAGTTAGTGGGACAATTCCAGTTAATGTCAGTGGGAGTTGAGGGCACTCAGCATCCTAGAGGATTTGGTGCATGTTTTGGAAAGTGCCCTAAAGCAGAAATTAGGGTGGCGGTGGGGTGGGTTGGGACTATTTGAACCAAATTTCCAGGTTAAAACACATCCATAGTTTAGTATAATATGGGTCAAAACATGAAACTGTCTCTGGAAAGGACTGAACAGTATCCCTGTTCTGAACTCTGTGGGAGTTGAATCTGATTTTTTTTGGCTGTTCAATCCATTATTTAAACAGGGAAGGGTCTGTTTGTTTGTATTCGTTCAACTGAATTGACTTTGTAAAATACTTTAGAGAATGTTAGTGGCGTGTAAATGAACGCTCTGTTTAATTTAGTGAAAATTGCACTTCCCAATTCTGCTGATTGATTTTGTTGTTTACATGAGCATTGCTTTGAAAAGCTGTATAATCCGTTTTCCCTTCATTTACACTTTATAGTGTGACTATATGTTTATTAGGACTCATAAACACGATAGTTAATCCTCCTTACAAAATAATAAGACACATACCTTGCAAGATAATTACGTTCATAATAATCAAGACTTGAAGGACGATCCTAAAACAGTTTCTTTAATAGACATACCTTAGGTAAATCATTGCATTCTGACTTGGAAGGTATTTGTGTGAGATCTTTGTTTTGTTAGTTCCACTTAAGTGAATTCCTCAGGATCTTTGATATCCTCAGAAAGATTCTCAAGTAACATTTCATCTGAGAGGAGTCTAAAAATTTGACAGCTTATTTAAAAGAAGACTGAGAGCAAAAGGTGGGTATTAATGTTTGATCTCATAATATTTTTTTTATCTTTTAGTAAAATTAGGGAGATTTGCACAAGAAAACAACACTATAGATTCTGGAGAACTCGATATAGGCCAAAGAGCAATACAAGAGGTTCCTCCGGGGATCTTCTGGAGATCACAACTCTTGATTGATCAGCCACAGTTTCTAAGATTCAATATCTCCCTTCAGAAAGATGCATTGATTGGCATATATGGCCGAAAGGGCTTACCCCCATCACATACCCAGGTAAGGGCTGCTTTCATTAAAAGCAAGATATAATATTGAAAACTGCCTGTCATAAACAGATAAGAAAAGTTAATAGCACAGAAGTACTTTATATCTCTTTGACTATAAAGGGTTAACAAGTTCAGTAAGCCTGGCTGTCACCTGACCAGAGGACCAGTCAGGAGACAGGATACTTTCAAATCTTGAGGGAGGGCAATTTCTGTGTGTGCTGTTAGAATTTGGTTGTTGTTCACTCTGGGGGCTCAAAGGGACCAGACGTGCAATCTCCCTGATACAGGTTCTTATAGATTCAAAATAGTGAGTACTAGATAGATAAAGCGAGTTAGGCTTATGTTTGTTTTCTTTATTTGCAAATTTGTATTTGGTTGGAAGAAGTTCAAATGTATATTTAGCTGAAAGGAGTTCAAATTGGTATTTTGCTGAAAACATTTTAATTTGTGCTTGTATACTTAGGCTGGGAGGGTGTTCCCAGTGTCTATAGCTGAAAAACCCCATACCTAATCCATCTTAAATTTACAAGATCATTTTTACTGTTTTTCTCTCTTTAATTAAAAGTTTCTTGTTTAAGAACCTGATTGTTTTTTTATTCTGGTGAGACCCCAGGAGACTGGGTCTGGATTCACCAGGGAATTGGTGGGGAGAAAGGAGGGAAGGGGGAGAGAGAGGCTAAATTCTCTCTGTGTTAGGATTACTGTCTCTCTCAGGGAGAATCTGGGAGAGGAAGAGAGAAGGAGGGGGGAAGGTGCATTTTCCTCTCTGTTTTGTGATTCAAGGAGTTTGAATCACAGTGATCTTCCAGGGTAACCCAGGGAGGGGAAGTCTGGGAGAGGTAACGGAGGGGGAAAGGGTTTGTTTTCCTTGTGTTAAGATCCAGAGGGTCTGGGTCTTGGGGGTTCCCGGGCAAGGTTTTGGGGGGACCAGAGTGTACCAGGCACTGGAATTCCTGGTTGGTGGCAGTGCTACAGGTACTAGGCTGGTAATTGAGCTTAGAGGAATTCATGCTGGTACCCCATCTTTTGGACGCTAAGGTTCAGAGTGGGGAATTGTACCATGACATTGCCAGTTTGCATCTTTTTAAGAGCTGTGTTTATTAGGATTGCAGCCTTTCCTTTTTCCTATTGTTTTATTTTTACTTTCCATTTTGTATATTGATCTTACGCTATGTGAAAAATATATCGTCATTCTAATATAAGTGCAGTTTTAAAAGATTCTCTGGGATTTAAAATCTGCAGTGTGGGGAAAGCTTTTGCTTTATGATCAAATCTGATCATTGTTTTCCATGATGATGCCTATCATAACTGCATTAAATGTCTCTTTATCTTCCAACACGGTGGTCCATGGACATACACTAGTTTATTCAAAAGTTAAAAGTATCATACTCATGAATTTATTTGCTCTCCTGGGTTTGTCTGCCAAAAAGCAAAGCTGGCAAAGTTACAAGCAAGTTGAAAAAAATTCTTTTTGATAGTGGTTCAGTTTGTTTTACTAGTGAGTGTCATGCTATGTACGGTTTGCTTTTTGATTAAAAAATATATTATATTGAAATATGTGTATCTGGGATACAGTGAACTAAAATTGCAAGAATCAATTATTATTAGATATTTTCCTGTCTTAAGATTTCTCCAGAGTATCCCAGAATACAGTTCTACTTCACTGTATTCAGAGACAATAATTTGGAGTTCACTCTGATTAAAATTTTATTTAACCCCCCCCAATGTGAATTGCTTCTGTTTCAACCCAATTTCAGTCCAACTTCTGCTTTCTCGTCCGTAGCTCACAAAGGAGAGGTCCATCAAATGACTATTAGCCAAAATGGTCAGGGATGCAATCCCAAGCTCTCAGTGTCCCTAAGTCTCTGACTACCAGATGCTGGGACTGGACAACAGGGGATGGATCACTTGACAATTGCCCTGTTCTGTTCATTGCCTTTGAAGCGTCTGGCACTGGCCACTGTTGGAAGACAGAATACTGGGCTAGATGGATCATTCATCTATTGTGGCCATTCTTATGTCCTTATGCTCCACCAAAGAGGACTTTTTTTCCAGTTTCTTGAAAATTAGCAATTACCGAGTTAAGAGAGCACTGCAACTTCTTGCCATTCTAATGCTGGATGAGAAATTCGGCATCTGTCATGTCCAGACCTCTGGACAAAGCAGATTAATGGACTTGCATAGAAGGTCAGCTATTATGCTTGTATTTAGTTTCAATAAAAAAATCTAACTTCAAAATTCCATTCATTTTTTTTGTTTTTGTTTTATTTTAAAACAAAGAAATCTGTCAACTCTATAACTCTGATTTTTCAAAGAAAGCTATCCCCAATTACATTATTCTGAACTGTTTACCAGGTATGTGGGATAATTGTAGCCATGTCAGTCCCAGGATAATAAAGTGATAAGGTGGGTGAGATAATATCTTCTTTTGGACCACCAGACCCAACGAAGAGCTCTGAGTCTCTCAAAAACTTGTCTCTCTCACCAATAGAAGCAGGTCCAAGAAAAGATATTACTTCACGCACCTTATCTCTCTGTTTGCCAGGTACTAATTTACATTCCCCTGTTGTATGGTAATATGTTGAAATACCTTGTTGAAATGAAAGGGGAGAGAGTTAAGGTTTCTGGAGGGCATTCATTATGAATTTCTTTATTTGTGCAATTAAAGTCACTATCTGAACATTACAGTCACTTCTTTAATTTCCTTGGTTTTTTTTAAAAAAGTGAAAAATTAAAGAGAAGGTATTTAATTAAAAATACACCCAAGTTTCACACACAAACTCACTTCTAGACTAAGAGAAAGCACGAGAAATTCTATTACACTCTCTAAGAACCTGACTCTTTAGCACAAACATCAACGACAGCGAACCACTATTCAGTTCCTTTCCAGGGATATGAGCAGTTTTATACACAATCCTTGCCTAGTTTATCAGTGGTTGCAGCAGTTAACAGAAGCTCATATCAGAGTCAGCATCAACAAACACCTAAAGACAGATAGCCCAAGAAATTAGGTTTGTTCGGTCAGAAGAATTATTCAGCATCAAACCTGCAAGTGAGAATCACCAATTACCAAGCCCTGTTGATGAAATCTGATTGTATTAGTTGGGATCCCACTACCAAATTTATATATGAGTTTTCACAAGATGACAGGGAAGAATTGAAATCCATCATCACTGAGGGTCATCTTGTATCATGTATGTCCCTCCAGCCAGCCTTTGATACTTCAGGTACAGCCTGCAGATTGGTGGCAACCTCAGTTGCAAAGAGGAGATCTTCCTAGCTCCACTCCTCAAGGATCCCTAAAGAAATTCACATAACAATTGAGGGTCACCCATTCAGAGGGTTAACTTATTAATGCAAAAACAGAGAGGGCTTTACATTCTCTAAAGGACTTGTGTTACACTGAGATCCCTGGGGGGTGGTCTACCCTCTGATACCTAAGCATAAACACTTTAAGCAATAATCACAAGAGAGGTATTCCTTTTACCCGCAGCATAGGCAGCCTGGACAATCTAGAAAGCGACAGACATTGCACAGAAGAAAGACATCTGGTTCCATCTCCATTTCTGCTCATCAACTTCCATCAACATCAAAGCAGCAGATATGACTGCTTGGTCAGGAGCAGAGTGCAAATCCCTTCAGATCTTCCAGTCCTATCCTCTCCGTTTGTGAATAATTTATTTCATTTCTGTGGTTCTGGAGCACCACCACAATGGATTGTTGGGTCCTGGAGATATATAGGTGGGCTGTACCATCCAGTTTGATATCCACCCCCAACTCACTCACCTTCTCTGTTCCTATTCAGGGACCCCTCTCACTGAGAAGGTTTCATGAAGAGGTGCCAGTCACTTCTTATCGTAGCAGTGGAAGAAGTTCCTCAGTAGCACAGGGAACACAGTGGATTTTCTTCTCATTATTTTCTGATTCCCAGAAAGAGAGGCAATTGGTGGCCCCTTCTGCACTTTAATTCACAAGCTCAAGTTTGGGGTTGTGACTCTGGCTACTATAATTCCATCCCTACACTGGAACAATTGGTACATAGCTCTTGACCTTCAGTCAACATGCATTTTCTTATTGCGATTCACCCACCCCACAGAAGATAGCTGACATTTCAAGTGGGCAATTGCCACTACCAGTACTATATGTTACCAGTCAACCTGTTGACAGCACCCAGGATTTTCACAGGATGCCTAGCAGTAATAGCAGCTTACCTCAAAGAGCTCGGAATCCAAGTTTTCCCATACCTAGATGATTGGCTCATTCATCCAATAGCATGTAACAGACTGCGTTCAGCAGACCCTGCATCTGTTTGCCCTTTCAGGCCTGAAAGTAAATGAAGAGAAGTAATACTGACACCCACAGGAAAAATAGAATCCATTGGAACCATTCTTGACTCCAAAACAACAATGGCTTATCTTCCACCAGAGAGATTCCAAGCCATACTAAACCTACGAACCCACCTACCAACTCAGCCCAGGGCATTAATGAGAACTTGTCTCAGATATGTGGCCTCCTGCACCTTCGTAACTCAGCAGGCCAGACTCCACTTTCATTGCATGCAGGAGTGGCTGAAGTCTGCTTATCAGCCAAGCAAACATAACTGAACATGCTAGTATACATTACACCACAAGTCCTGTCCTCATTAAATTGGCAGCTGGACCCACTGAAAATCTGCAAAGGAGAACCATTCTCTCTTCCGCTACCTACAAAGATGTTGATGACAGATGCCTCCACATTAGGATAGGGGGCCCATTTAGAGAACCTCTAAACACAAAATATATGGACTCCTCAGGAAGTAACACTCCACATAAATGTCCTGGTGCTAAAAGACATTTGTTCAGCATGCTCAGTTTTTTGGTCCTAAAAGGAATAACATACAAATCATGACAGAAAATATTACAGACATATTTTATCTTTAGGAATTTTGTATCTGTCATGAAATTATTCTGAGGGTGGTTCATTTGCTAGAGATGCACGGACCATGCTAGCAGATCACCTCAGCAGACAATTTTCAAGTAACCATGAGTGGTCCATAAATGATGATGTAATTCAAGACATATTACTCAGGGGGAAGGAAGGCGGGGGAGTCATCCAAACATAAGAACATAAGAACGGCCGTACCAGGTCAGATCAAAGGTCCATCTAGCCCAGAATCTGTCTACCGACAGTGGCCAATGCCAGGTGCCCCAGAGGGAGTGAACCGAACAGGCAATGATCAAGTGATCTCTCTCCTGCCATCCATCTCCATCCTCTGACAAACAGAAGCTAGAGACACCATTCCTTACCAGCCTGGCTAATAGCCATTTATGGACTTAACCACCATGAATTTATCCAATTCTCTTTTAAACCCTCTTATTGTCCTAGCCTTCACAACCTCCTCAGGCTAGGAGTTCCACAAGTTGACTGTGCGCTGCTTGAAAAAGAACTTCCTTTTATTTGTTTTAAACCTGCTGCCTATTAATTTCATTTGGTGACCCCTAGTTCTTCTATTATGTGAATAAGTAAATAACTTTTCCTTATCCACTTTCTCCACATCACTCATGATTTTATATACCTCTATCATATCCCCCCTTAGTCTCCTCTTTTCCAAGCTGAAGAGGCCTAGCCTCTTTAATCTCTCCTCATATGGGACCCTCTCCAACCCCTTTATCATTTTAGTTGCCCTTTTCTGAACCTTTTCTAGTGCTAGAATATCTTTTTTGAGGTGAGGACAACACATCTATACACAGAATTCGAGATGTGGGCGTACCATGGATTTATGTAAGGGCAATAATATATTCTCCGTCTTATTCTCTATCCCCTTTTTAATTATTCCTAATAGCCTGTTTGCTTTTTTGACCGCCTATGCACACTGCGTGGACATCTTCAGAGAACTATCCAGGATGACTCCAAGATCTTTTTCCTGACTCGTTGTAGCTAAATTAACCCCCATCATATTGTATGTATACTTGAGGTTATTTTTTCCAATGTGCATTACTTTACATTTCTCCACATTAAATTTCATTTGCCATTTTGTTGCCCAATCACTTAGTTTTGTGAGATCTTTTTGAAGTTCTTCACAGTCTGCTTTGGTCTTACCTATCTTGAGCAGTTTAGTATCATCTGCAAACCTTGCCACCACACTGTTTACCCCTTTCTCCAGATCATTTATGAATAAATTGAATAGGATTGGTCTTAGGACTGACCCTTGGGGAACACCACTAGTTATCCTTGTCCATTCTGAGAATTTACCATTAATTCCTACCCTTTGTTCCCTATCTTTTAACCAGTTCTCAATCCATGAAAGGACCTTCCCTTTTATCCTATGACAGCTTAATTTACATAACAGCCTTTGATGAGGGACCATCCCTCTTTGCCACCAGAGGTAACAGGAATTGTGAACACTTTTGTTCCAGAGGGAGTCAGAGTTAGGGATCCCTATCCAATGCATTCCTGATTCCATGGTCCTCAAGCTTGCTGTACACATACGCTCCCCGACCACCAGTCCATTAATCCACATGTTCTAAGAAAGTGCTCAGCCAGAATGATCATGGTTGCTCCTAGCTGATCAAGGCAATTCTGGTACTTAGACTTAAATAATCTCTTTGATATGATTACCTGTCCAACGAGACCTGATATTGCAGAAATGCAGTCCAGTGCTTGATCCCAACTCATGCTCCCAGCACCTCAAAGGCCATAGATGCTGGCTGACTGACTTCAACAGAAGGAACCTGTGTGACGTTATTGATATAAACTGAGACTATATAGAACATGGTTTGCAACCAAGGTCCTGTAGTGGCACCAAATCTTATGTAAAGGGGGTCATATAAGGTGTCTAAGACCAGGTTATGGGTTTCTGGTTATGATTATGCTGTCTGTATGTCTGTATCATTTTGTAGTTGAAGTTATGAATATTGGCTCTATACTGTCTATATTTCAAACTTGTGCTGTGTTACTGGGAAAGATCCCAGACAAGTGGGTGTTAGCTCTGCTTAGCCTGCTTGATGGCCCATTAAGGACCATCAGCTACACAATTAACCCATTGAGAGGAGGCAGATACGCCTTGTGACTCAGCAGGGTGTGCAGAAACTGGCCCATGTGGCTGCAAACTCCATTTTGCTGTAATTTTCCACAGTAAGAACAAAGAGGTATTCTTACACCTGGAAGTGCCTATATAAGGCTGATGCCTCATCTCCATCTGGTCTTCAATCCTGCTTCTTACCTCTGATGGGACTTTGCTACAAACAAAAGCTCTACACAAAGGATTGAATGACCCATCCCAGCTGGGGATGTTCTCCAGAGACTTGATTTGAACCTGCAGTTTACTCCATCACTGCTACGAGCCTGAACTAAGAACTTTGCCATCACTGTATGTAATTGATTCCATTTAACCAATTCTAGCTCTCATCTCTATCTTTTTCCTTTTATGAATAAACCTTTAGATTTTTGATCCCAAAGGATTGGCAACAGCGTGATTTGTGGGTAAGATCTGATGTGTATATTGACCTGGGTCTGGGGCTTGGTCCTTTTGGGATTGAGAGAACCTTTTTCTTTTACTGGGGTGTTGGTTTTCATAACCATGCCACCAGGACGGGTGGCACTGGTGGTGATACTGGGAGACTGGAGTGTTTAAGGAAATTGCTTGTTTGACTTGTGGTTAGCCAGTGGGGTGAAACTGAAGTCATTTTTGTCTGGCTGGTTTAGTTTGCCTTAGAGGTGGAAAAACCCCAGCCTTGGGCTGTGACTGCCCTGTTTAAGCAATTGGTCCTGAATTGGCACTCTCAGTTGGGTCCCACCAGAACCACATCGTCACAACCTGCTCATCAGAAATACAAATTTCCCTGATCCATGGTTGAAAAGCCTAATGGATGCACACTGCTAAATGGAAGAGATTGACTATCTGTTCACAGCAGTACTTCTCACCATCCCAATTCCAGACATACTGGACCATCTCCTGATTTTAAAGAACTTTGGACTATCTGTGTGCTCATTGAGGTTTCATCTGTCTAGCAGCCATCTCAGCTCTTTGCCCTCCAATACAGAGGGCTTCTACATTCTGATGCCCCACAATGGCCAGATTCTTAAAAAGAGTAATGGAACTTTTCCTCCGTGGGATCTAAATATTGTCCTCGTGGGTTAATGTATCCAGCTCTTGAACCTTTAGGTAGCTGTAGCCTATTTCAGCTTTCCATTAAAACAGCCTTGTTGGTAGCAATAATATTAACCAGGATAGATGGGGAGATACAAGTCTTCTTGGCAGGGCCCCTGTATACAGTTTTTCATAAGGACAGGGTGTCATTGAGAGCACACGTGTAGTGGGGTGGTTACCCACTCCTGCCCTTCGGGCCTTAAAACAGCCCAAGAAAGGGCTGCAGGGAGCTAGACACAAGGTATCTGAGTGGAGCAGGGCTGGGGAAAGGCAGAGGAGCTGGGGAGCTCCAGCCTGGAAAGCCCCAGGCTGCGGTCTAGCAGAAGGCAACAGGTAGTGGGGGTTGCAAGGCTGCAGGTCCAAACCCAGCCTTGCCAGTGATGAGTGGCTGATACTGCAGTCTGCCCCAAGGTGTAGGGCTAGACAATGACTGGCAGTAGCCTTATACTGAGGTGAGGTGGGAATAGTGGGTGGGAGTTCCCAGGGGAGGGGAGACCCTAACACTGGGAGGGTTACTGCCAGAGGGCAGCACCCCAGACAACAGGGCACCGGGTCCGGGAGGGAAATGGGGGCCAGAGGACAGGCGTATCACCATCCTGCAGAGGGCGGTCCAGAGCTGGAATGAGCTAATTCCCAGAAGTCACCAGCAGGAGGCACCGCAGGGCTAAGTCTGCTCCTCTACAGAACCCAAAATGTTTTTTTGTGCAGACAGAATTAAGCTACTTAGAGTATCCCCCATGTTATTCACAGCCCATGGAGACAGTGTTAAAGGACAGGCCATTTCAACTCTGAGACTCTTGGTTTGTAAACTTTGTTATGAATTAGCTAATGTAATCTCTCCTATGAGAATCACATTTCATTCTACGAGGCCATAAGCAATCTCTATTGCTTCCTTGAGAAATGTTCCCATTCTGTATATTTGTACGAAAGCTATGCGGTCTTCAGTACATACGTTTACCTAGCACTACTCTATCATGCTAATTTTGGCAGGGCTGTCCTACAATAACTGGTTAGCTAGACTCTTAGCACCCATCTCCTACAATCTAGGTCACTGATTGTGAGTCACTAAGAGTGGAATATATATATGGGCAAGCACTCGAAGAAGAAGTGGTGGTTACTTCTCTTGCAGTGTGATTCTTCAAGCTATGTTGTCCATATAGTAGTTCCATAATCATCACGTTCCCTCCCCTAGCCCAATACCTACTACTAACATCAAGATTCTCTATGGAAACAGAACCGAAGGGTGACTGGGGCTCCCCCACCCAATATGCCCTTGGTTGGAGGTATGAGAACACTGTTGGCCAAAACAATCCAGATTAAAGTGCAGTGGGTACACATGCACCAACAGTCGAATAAATATCTGGGCTACACCAGTGCTAGAGTCCTAAAAAAAAAAAAAGTGCTGTAATACACTTCTGATACTTTGTGCTATCGCTCAGAAGCAATCATCAGTGACAGTACTGTAAGTATCAGAACAGCATTCAAGAGCGTTCTGGAATGATTCAACACTTGGACAATACACCTCGAAGAACCATAGCTTCTGAGGGAAACTGTTGCTTATGTGCCATAGTATCTAACAAATACTTCAATATAACATAATTAGGAACAGTGGTGTTTCAGGTAGTATTTCTGTTTTTTTACTTTAGGCACTCACGTTTCAGAATGATGGCCTCCGTGTGTTTCATAGAGCAGCACTAGATGTATAGTTCTCTATTTCTGGGGAATTATAAATAAGTCCATCAGAAATAATTGACAGTAGTTGTCCATTCAGATCCAATCAATGCTACTCTGAAAGTCTTTGTGACACTTTCTAAAAATGTCAGTTTCATTGCAACCGGAAAAAAGACTAGGAGGACTTGTGGCACCTTAGAGACTAACACATTTATTTGAGCACAAGCTTTCGTGGGCTACAGCCCCACTTCATCGGATGCATGTAGTGGAAAATACAGTAGGAAGATATATATATACACCGAACATGAAACAATAGGTGTTACCATACACACGATAACGAGAGCGATCAGTCAAGGTGAGCTATTATCAGCAGGAGAGAAAAAGAACTGTTTGTTGTGGTAAGGAAAATGGCCCATTTCCAGCACTTGACAAGGAGATGTAAGGAACTGAGGCGGGGGGGGTAAACATGGGGAAATAGTTTGACTTTGTGTAATGGCCCATCCACTCCCAGTCTTTATTCAAGCCTCGTTTGATGGTGTCCAATTTGCAAATTAATTCCAATTCAACAGTCTCTCGTTGGAGTCTGTTTTTGAACTAACCAGAGAATCAATATGTTTTTATTTAAGGAGACTTTAAGGATAACAAAGGACTTTAATGGCTTAAAGCAAAACTGAATGTAGAGGGGTAGGCAGATCATCCCGTTTATACTCAATAAAGCTAATTAATTTATCCTCATAGGAGGAAAACAAAATGAAAATATTTTTAGCACATAACGGTCATTGTTTTTCCAGTCTATGCCCTTTCGCAATCCCACTCCTAAATTTATGAAGCAGTCTTGATAGGATTTAAGCCACATTATTCCTGTTTGCTGGGGATGGAATGAATAGTGACATCCATATGCGTGGTTTTAAAAAATTCAACCTCAGAAATACTATCCATATAATAACATCAATCTTTATTATGTTATAGTTCTAAAATGATTAATTATACTGTGCCTGTCAGCTATCAGTATACTCGCTGTGGTCAATTAAGGAGTACAATCCCTAATGCCCAGATTAAAAATGTGTTCTCAACTGAGATTGTCCTACAACAAGAAGGGTCCTTCTGAAGTAATTTGAAAAACATCTCTTATTGTCCATAAATAACCTGCTAAAACTCAGAATGGAGATCTTTTTCTTTCTTCTTTCAGTGATATTAGGTATTGTGATCAGATAAAAGAGCCTGTGAGAATTTGAGGGGGGAAAGAGACAGTTTTTGACTCTTTCATGAATTAAGGTAAATATTTAATTCTCTGACAAATGAGAACATTGAATGATTTTAAATTAGGAGTGCTTTTCCAAAATAATTGCATTAGTTTTCATGTGGGATTCGTTGGACATTCACGGTGACAGCATATCAAGGTACTAGCTTTTGCCCATAATAATCAAGTAAGTTCTACTACGGTTGTTGAGATGTAGCTGAAAGGAAATTGGTTCTGGAATTGGTAAAGGCATATGATCTATGCATTTCTTTTACATTTTGAATGGTGTTGGGATAATTCAGATGTATTGCATAGCAACATTCTTAAAATATCATGTGTTTTTAGCAACCAAGGAGAGTTTCAGGAGAAGAGGATTTCAGTGCTTAGATCCTGTCCAGAGATGAAGACTATCATGTTCTATGCCATTCAAAGAGCTGTTTCCGAAGAGCGTAAGTCAGTACATAAAACCACTAATTCTCCAGTCCAAATAACTGACTTTATCACAACTTCGGTAAATCAGTGGTTTCATACACTGGCCTTTACCTAAACAGACCTTGAATGAAATACCATTTGAGTGATATCTCAAATATGTGGGAAGATAGAAGGTTTGAATATAGTAGTTCACCTCACACAGTAGACACATGTCAGAGTAAAAATGAAACTGAACTGAATGTGGAAACCAAGTTACTCTTTATTGTAGGAAACAGTGATTTTTAAAGTTAATAGGTTGTAACTCTTTGTTATATATTATGATCTTTACCTGGCAAATTCAGAAAAGAAATCTTTAGCGATTTAGAGCCAGATCCTCAGGTAGTAGAAACTTTCAGTTTAGGTCCATTGACTAGATTTACACCCAGGGTTTCTCCTCTGAATGTGCAGAGTTGACCAAACAGCTACCATTAGTGCTCACAGGCATTTTGTGGATAATCTTATATGTGAATTTAAGATGATAAACCTCTTTATCTCCAGTGCTTGTGGCAACTCAGATGTTATATCCGCCCCCATGTAGTTGTTGCTATTAATAAAACAAATTATAAAATTTTGTGATAGCTTTTGAAGAGAGTTTTAATCTGAACTACAGTATTTTCTGTCACTGCTTTCTACAGTTTTAACCTGTTATACTTTGCATTTGGTATTTGGTTTACTTTGTACAAAAGTAATGCAAGCTAGCCTCTTGCGGGGAGAGGTAGCTCAGTGGTTTGAGCATTGACCTGCTAAACCCAGGATTGTGAGTTCAATCCTCCTGAGGCCCCCCTCCAACCTTAATAATCTGTGATTCTATAAAATGTAAGTTTCAGAGAGATAGCTGTGTTAGTCTGGATCTGTAAAAGCAGCAAAGAATCCTGTGGCACCTTATAGACTAACAGACATTTTGGAGCATGAGCTTTCGTGGGTGAATACCCACTTCCTCAGATGTATGTTCTGAGGAAGTGGGTATTCATCCACGAAAGCTCATGCTCCAAAATGTCTGTTAGTCTATAAGGTGCCACAAGATTCTTTGCTGCTTTTACAAAATGTAAGGCCATATTTTCTGCAGTAGTATCTCTATTGAAGTCAGTGGAATTACATCAACAGAGAATTTACCTTGGATTGTGAAACAAAAGAAGCAGCAAAGACTAATGGATTGGAGCAGGATATTCTTATTAGTTAGTTTATATGGCACAGTCAATATGGACTGAGTCACCTGCAGATGGCCAGCTCACATCTGCCAGTTGTGACTGCAGACTAACCTCATCTGACTTTTTTGTTCTGCAAATTAATGTTAAATGAATTGGTGGTCCGGTGTCAATATCACAAGAAAGCGCCACCATAATAACTGGCATTACTTGGCATTCTCCTTAGAAATCTCATCAAGAGGAGTGAAAGAACAGACAGACATTGAGAGCTTGTCTACATGGCTCTGCAGTTTGGACTGTGGGGATGGGAGGAGACTGGTAGCACACACTATCATGTTGCGCTGTACCTCCCTCATGTGGATGCTGCAGTTGTAAACTAAAAGGTATTTCATTCGCATTAACATAGTCCTTTAATTCCAGGGGTCTCAAACTGGGGGTCAGGATCCCTCAGGGGGTCACAAAATTATTACATGGTGGGTCCTGAGCTGTCAGCCTCCATCCCAAACCCCGCTTTGCCTCTAGCGTTTGTAATAGTGTTAAATATAAAAAACAAGTTTTTAATTTGGGGGGGGTCACACTCAGAGGTTTGCTATGTGAAAGGGGTCACCGGTACAAAAGTTTGAGAACCACTGCTTTAGTTTATGCCAGCAGGCGTCCACACGGGGGCGTTATAACATCACATGCTAATGCATGCTTCAATTCACACTCCCACAGTCAAATTGTGGGGCCATGTAGACATAGCCTGAGGGTATGTCTACATCTACAGTTTTGCAGCGCTGGTTGTTACAGCTGTATTAGTACAGCTGTATAGGGCCAGCGCTGCAGAGTGGCCACACTTACAGCAACCAGCGCTGCAAGTGGTGTTAGATGTGGCCACACTGCAGCGCTGTTGGGCGGTTTGCAGAGGGGTTTGGGGAACACGAGAGCAAACCGCGGAGAAGAAGGTCTCCTTCCCCGCGGTGTGCTCTCGCATTCCCCGAACCCCCCTGCAAGCAGGTCTCCTTCCCCGCGGTTTGCTCCGGTGTTCCCCGACCCCCCCTGCAAGCAGGTCTCCTTCCCTGCGGTTTGCAGGGGGGTTCGGGGAACGCGAGAGCAAACCGCGGGGAAGGAGACCTGCTTGCGGGGGGGTTCGGGGAACGCGAGAGCAAACCGCGGGGAAGGAGACCTGCTTGCGGGGGGGGGGTTCGGGGAACGCGAGAGCACACCGCGGGGAAGGAGACCTGCTTGATTACCAGAGAGGCTTCCTCAGGTATGCTGGGATACCTGCTTATTCCACGGAGGTCAAGAAAAACGCTGGTGAGTGTCTACACCTGATGACCAGCGCTGGATCACCAGCGCTGGATCTTCTACACCTGAGGTTCGACCGGGTGTGCGGCCAGCGCTGCAAACAGGGAATTGCAGCGCTGGTAATGCCCTGCAGGTGTGTACACCTCCTAATTTGCAGCGCTGTAACCCCCTCACCAGCGCTGCAACTTTGTGGTGTAGACAAGGCCTGAGATTTTATCTTCTCTGTTCTAGAAGGGATCTCTCCAGGTCAAGCTGAATGCATATTACATGAGATTGTGGGAAGTTTGCACTGCCACTCTCTGTACTATTTATTCTGTGAGGGAATATGCAACTACAGTTTCTGGGGCTGGCACATTTCATAACTACTAAATTATAGAAAAAATTATGAAAATGGTAATTAAAAAGAGCAATAAGTGGATAATAAACCCTTTGCACATTCCTCCCTTGTAGTATGACTTTGTGGAACTCCTTGATGGTAGCAGGTTGATCGCAAGACAACATCACAACCTACTTGAGTCAGAGAGAGCAGGCCAACAGACAAGGTCCAGGAGTCTCCATGAGACAGGTTTTATCCAGTATTTGGATTCTGGAATCTGGCATCTGGCTTTTTATAATGATGGGAAAAATGCAGAGCAGGTGCCTTTTAATACGATTGTTATAGGTAAGCACAGTCTCCAAAGTTTTCACCAAAAGCTGCAATCTAAGCATTCTGTTAAAAACAGAGATGAGTTCTCTGAGTTAAATAGTCTGGGTTGTTTTCACTAATGTTGAATTTATTATGTTTTTTCATCACTCAACAAAAGATATAGAAAATGTATTTTAATAAATCAGTAATTGAAATATGAAAGCCTCCCATGATGTGTGGTTCACAAAGGACGATGCTTTTTTGACATGTTCATAAGTGGCATTAGGCAGTATTATGAGCATAAAGTAACTATCATGTTACTGTTTAAATCTTGAGCTTCTTGTTCTAACAAAGTGTAATAGGATACCACAAGCATTAATTACAGGAAATTAGCCACTCTTTACTTGCAGTCACTAAATAAAGCAACATACATGGTTCTGTAAGTACCTTAATTTGCTGTCAGTCACTAGTGGTTTAGAATGAGATGATAGACACCTTTTCTGTTGTACTTTAGTATTATGGTAGAGGTCTGGATGAATTTTTGTTCTTACTCTTTCTTTCAGAGTCTGTAGTGGAATCAGGGCTGGCCTTAGGCCGATTCCATAGATTCTCCCGAATCGGGCCCTGTGACAGGGCTGCCCGGGGAGGAAGTGGCCAAGAATCCCTTCTCTGGCTAGAGACACCTTCTTAATTTTTACTTACCCAGTGGTGCTCCAGGTCTTCGGCAGCTGGCCCTTCAGTGTTGCCAAAGACCCAGAGCGAGTGAATCATAGAATATCAGGGTTGGAAGGGACTTCAGAAGGCCATCTAGTCCGACCCCCTGCTCAAAGCAAGACCAGTCCCCAGACAGATTTTTGCCTCTGATCGCTAAATGGCCCCCTCAAGGATAGAACTCATAAGCCTGGGTTTAGCAGGCCAGTGCTCAAACCCAAGGACCCACCGCTGAATTGCCGCTGAAGACTTGGAGCAGCGCCCAGTGAGCACACGCCCCATAGGTTTGGTTTTTTTTGACATCCTTGCTGGGGCCCCGTCGAAACTATTAGATCGGGCCCCGTACTTCCTAAAGCCGGCCCTGAATGGAAAGCCACTGAAATTGCCATGGAAATGGAGAGTGTGTTTCTGAATCATGCCATTTTTTTCCTGGATTTCTGGGCCTTGATTGTTCAAGCGGTATCTGAACCAAATTCTTTTCTTACTTTAAAATAAATAAACTGCAGAAAGACGAGTCATTACTAATCTACTAAGGAAAAGAAACTGGCATGCAACTTGTTTCATACATGTTCCTCTTTTTTCCCCAAAGCTTGATTTTGAAAAGAGTTTTGTTAATTCTTCTGTTGTGTTTTATTTCACGGCAGCCAGCCCAGTATTGTGTAGTGGCAATGGGCAGTATTCCAAAGGACACTGTCTCTGTTTCAGCGGTTGGAAGGGTACAGAGTGTGATGTGCCTGCCACCCAGTGTACTGATCTTCAATGTGGGGGCCGTGGGGTCTGTATCATGGGTTCTTGTGCCTGCAACTCTGGGTACAAAGGAGAAAACTGTGAAGAAGGTAAATGAAATATTTATCCAGGCATCTACGGTAATGTCCAGTGGTGAGCTGGAGCTGGTTCACGGGAACCGGTTGTTAAATTTAGAAGCCCTTTTAGAACTGGTTGTCCTGTGCGGGCTTCTAAATTTAACAACCAGTAAGTTGAAGTGACCTAGGATCGTAGCTAGGGGGGGAACGGGGAGCGGCTGGTCCTGCTGAGTACATTATCGAAAAGTGGAGCCTGGGAGGGTGGATAAATGGGGTGGCGGCTTCGCACTCAGGCCTGGCGAGGCGAAGATGGAGCTGAGGTGAGCTGGGGCGGGGGGCTGCCCATGCCACAGCAGGTAACCTGGGGGTGAGGGCGTGCAGGGGAACCACTTCCCACTCCAGCTCACCTCCGGTCCACCCTGGCCTCCTCCCTGAACGCTCCATCCCGTTTCCCCCATGCTGAGTTTGCA
This sequence comes from Gopherus evgoodei, assembly GCF_007399415.2. Lineage (NCBI taxonomy): Eukaryota > Metazoa > Chordata > Testudines > Testudinidae > Gopherus > Gopherus evgoodei. Next base: position 1,705,821 of record NW_022060062.1, on the reverse strand, counting down.
GCCCCCCCCCCCGTGCTTCCCACTAATCAGCTGTTCGCGGAGGAAGCCTGGGAGGGCAGAGAAATGGGGTGGCGGCTTCGTGTTCAGGCCCAGCGAGGCGGAGACAGAGCTGAGGTGAGCTGGGGCAGGGAGGCCGCCTGTGCCGCAGCAGGTAGCCCGTGGGGTGGGTGCGCAGGGGAACCATTTCCCGCTCCAGCTCACCTCCACTCTGCCTCCATCTCCCTGGGCCTGAGTGCGAAGCCGCCACTTGCTTCTCCACCCACCCAGGACTCCCACATGAACAGCTGATCTGTGGGAGCTGTGAGCTTGGCCTAACCCGGTGCTCCAGGCACTCTGTGGCAGCAGCGTGGCCCGGCTCCAGCCAGGCGGCGTGGCTGTAGTACCACCAGCCACCTCCAGGCAGCGTGGTAAGGGGGCAGGGAGTTGGGGGGGGGTTGGATAGAGGGCAGAGGAGTTCAGGGGGGGTGGATAGGGGTCAGAGTCGTCAGAGGGCAGGGAACGGGGGGTTGAATGGGGGCAAGGGTCCTGTGGGAGCAGTCAGAAAGGAGCGGGGTTTGGATGGGGTAGTGGGAGGCAGTCAGGGGGCAGGGAGAAGGGATGGTTGGATGGGCAGGGGCCATCAGGAATGAGAGAAGGGGTTGGATGGCCGGCAGGGGGCAGTCAGGAGACAGGTAAGGAGGTGGAGGGGGCAGGGGTCCTGGCGGGGGCATCAAGGAACACAGGAGGGTGGATGGCACAGGAACCCCGGGGAGCGGGGGTGGGCCACGACCCCCTTGTGGGGTGAGGAGGAAGCCAGTTGTTAAGATTTTGGCAGCTCATCACTGGTAATGTTTCTAAAATGTCAGATTACAGCATAGTGGGTCAGATTTTTCAGCTGGTGTAAATCAGCATAACACTGTTGATTTCACTGGAGACATGTCAATTTGCACCAGCTGAAAATCTGGCCCAGTGAAGCCATGTGCTGGCAAATTGTCCACCTTATATTAAGCATCCTAAAATACTCTGGTTGCTAGATATTTTGGTTTCAGCAGGTTTTGTCTGATAATTTCAGCTTATTAAAACTAGATTGATTTTATCTGTCTGACATCAGCTAACAGGGAAGCACAAGAAAAGCTGACTGTTAGATCAGACATCGTGATTTTTCACATTGTAGAAGAAATTGTTACTCTATTGCATATGGTCTTTCCCACCAAGATTTTTATAAAGACGTCACAGTTGAAAATGCTGATTCAAATGCATCACACTGAAAAATTATGCTTTTTTTTGTATTTTAGAGATGTATACGTATTCATTCTGGGGTGCTGTCAAGTGGAAGTCATTTTCTATTTATTTTTTTTAGGAGGAAAAAGCACCATTTCCCTTCCTCAATCAAATTGATTTTATTGATCTCCTCATACAAAGTAATGCAATTAATTCTCTGGAATTAAATTTTCAGACCATTGACCCTACAAGTGTAAAGTTTTATTGAGTCAAATTGCTAAATTAAATCTCGTCATCTGAAGCACATTAAAGTGAATTCAGAAGGATAGAGAATACCCAACTCATTGATTTCTCAAACAGGTTGAGGGTCCTATATAGCTTTCAGAACTCAGTAGTAGTGGATCAGGTCAGCTGATACTGCTTGTTGTAGAGAATCCAAGATTTTGTTACTCTGTGATTAGGGAAATGGAGAGCAATAGCCTGAAAACTCAAGTGAATCTTGGTGGCATTCGGTAAAATTACAAATCCTTGCAAGAGTCTCAGTTACATCAATGACTTCGAGGTTTGTGTCCGTTATCCCCAGAATGTCATTAAACCAGTTACTCATATGAACATGAATCCTTACAATTTCTTTTGATGATCTCATGTACTACAAAGAAAATGACCAATATGATAGCAAAAACGGATTAGAAGTTGCATTCTGTTAGTTATATATTGATTTTTTTTATTTATTTGATCAGATAGTGCTTGTTATCTTGTGATTAAAGATTTGGGGGGAGGGTTAGCTCAGTGATTTGAGCATTGGCCGGCTAAACCCAGGATTGTGAGCTCAATCCTTGAAGGGGCCACTTAGGGATCTGGAGCAAAAATTGGTCCTGCTAGTAAAGGCAGGGGGCTGGACTCAATGACCTTTCAAGGTCCCTTCCAGTTCTAGAAGATTGATATATCTCCAATTATTATAATTATAAAGCAGGTAGGCTAGAGGCCACCTCAGGACTCATGAGTTCTACTCTCTGTTCTTCCACTGACTCATTACATAACATTGTGATTTGCCTCATCGCCTTGTATCCCCATTTACTGTTTGTTGTTAAATGAGTGTAGTGCTGTTTACCTCACATGAGTTTTTTAATTAATTCAGGAAGTGCTTAAAATCCTTGGATGATAATTGCTGCTATTGTAATTGTTAATAATTACATATTAAAGAGTATCTTTTTTTCTCTCCAGCTGATTACTTAGACCCAGCCTGTTCCAGTCATGGTGTGTGTGTCCATGGAAGGTGCCACTGTAATTCAGAATGGTGTGGTAGTAACTGTGAAATGCTGAAGACAATGTGTCCAGACCAGTGCTCTGGTCATGGGATGTACCTTCAAGAAAGTGATACCTGCACTTGTGACCCTAATTGGACAGGTGTAGATTGCTCAAATGGTAAGGACTAAAAACATTCCCTATGTGTAAAACTCTAATATTTTTTAAGTTAATACATAATCTTGCATTACTGTGTGTCAGAGAAAAACTTAGTTCTTACTTTTTGGTTGGGTGCAGCAAAGTCAGATACTTTATTATTTCAAGCAATTGCATAGAGGGAGGGAGTGCGCTAAGACACAGGGTTTCCCCCTCCTAGGCAGGTCTCTGTCCAGGTAAACAATTCCAGCAAGCATTTATACTTCATGTTATAGACAATAATAAGCAACAGCTGCATTTTGTTTATAGATAGGCTATCTTGATATCTTATTTTTCTCACTTCTATTTAGACACTAGTCTACATTCCTCGTTATCGACACAAGGTCGCAACAACTTCTCACCTATTTCTTTCCCATTTGCCTCACACAATCCTCGCTTCCACAAATCTCACGTTATTAGGGTTACAGCTAGTCTGACTCTTGCTCTACTTCCACATGTGTAAGAACCTGATCCAGCTGCCATTGAAGCTAAGTCTTTCTGTTGACTGTCGTGGGAACAGGATCAGGCCATATATCATGAGTGAAACATTCAGAACAAATGACCTTTCATAAATATTTGAAAATCACAGTTTCTTCACTCAGATATTAATTGAAGGCATTTGTTTTTGGTGATGGTTCAAAGAAAAGAACAAAATGTTATATGTACCTTCTGCACTTAAGATTTGTACTGAGATATTCATCTACATATTTAGAACTGTGTTAATGATGCATCCAGAAATACACCTCTACTCCATTATAACACCACCTGATATAACACGAATTTGGATATAACACGGTAAAGCAGCACTCCAGGGTGGGCAGGGCTGTGCACTCCAATGGATAAAAATCAAGTTCAATATAACGCAGTTTCATCTATAACACGGTAAGATTTTTTGCTCCCGAGGACAGCGTTATATTGAGGTAGAGGTGTATTTCCATTTGAAAAATGTATTTTTAGGTGCTTGGAGGGGCCAGTCCTGTAGATCTCGTTCAGGCAAAACTCCAGACTTAAGTTAATGAAAATTTTGCCTGAATAAGGACTGCATGATTGGGCCAACAGTTCTAACAGGTAAGGCTTTCTTCATGGCAAAAATTAGTACATTTAAGGCCAGTCACTTTTCTTAGATACATTGGTATAAATTCAGAATAATATATGGAATTATTATAATTTAGATCAGAATCTGAATTTTAGTCTCAGTCTGAGAGCAAGGAAAAAATCCCCTTTGCTAAATTGAACTTTTGTTCAATTGTAGATTTTTGCCTATAATGTAAATAACCTGCAAGGTACATGGTACATTTAGTCACTAAAACTATGCAGGAAATTCTAATGGGTTTAAATTCATATAATCTAAGCTACAAATGGTAACCCTTAAAAAATAAGTCCTCGCAAAAAATATAATTGAGAATTACTGAGAGCTAACTGACAGAAGACCTGTGGAGACTTAGGCATTACTAAGTCAACTGGGTAACTAATTAAGCATTAGCAGAGATCAAATTTCATATTCCATATTCTCTTGGGTCCTACCTGAAAATGCTTTTAGCAGTAAATTCCTTTGATTTAATGTTCAAAGATTTTCTTTTCTCCTTCATATGTTGAATTAAAATGTAACGCTGTTAATTAATGTGTGTTCCCCTCTCATTCTTTCTCTCTTTTTCTCCCATCCCTCCTTTTAAATACAGAAATCTGTTCTGTGGACTGTGGCTCTCATGGTGTTTGCATGGGTGGAACGTGTCATTGCGAAAAAGGTTGGACTGGACCAGCCTGCAATCAAAGAGCCTACCACCCTCGCTGTGCTGAACATGGAACCTGTGAATGTAGCCAGAGGCGGAATGGCAAGCGTTCTGGTAGGCTAGCTGGGCTTTAATATCTGTCTTCAATACAAAACTCCAAAAGCTAGAACTCCTGGCCTTTTGTGCATCAGAAATGTAACACTTTGAAGCTTGTTTCTTCAAAAGGAATATTTGCACTTGTCAGTCTGGTGCAAGAATTTCTGTTTCAGTCGTTGCCTGTACCTGCCTCCTGTAGAGGAGAAGCTTACATAGTTTTTAAATCTGTAAATATGTCAGCTGATGTAGGCTTTTTTATTTGTATGTGCTAGTTTTCACGAAGATGTGATACCTTTTTACTTTTCCCTTTACTGAGAAGGAAGCCCAAGAAACTTACTCTAACCTGAGCCCCAAAATAAAAACACTGACCAAGGTGGTAAAGAGATCTAACTGCCCCCCTCCCAATTATCCATTTTGTTGACATAATGAATTTCTACTTTACAGTTGTACAAGATATTTGCTAAGCAAATGACATTACATTTCAAAGCACTTCAAATGACATATTCAAAAGAAGCAGTCTTCATTGATCTTTCTATGTTTCCATAATCAAAAATGTTCTCTCCTTTAGAAACTCCTGTACTTTATCATTGAATTATTTACACTCTGTATATTCCATACAACAGAGACAAAAAGCAAACCGTTTCCTTCAAATTATAGGGAAGATCATTCTCTTTCCTAGAATTTAATTAATGTGTTTCTCCAGAAACTTACCACGGGCCACATTCTGCCTTTGGATGTTTACTTTTCCAATTGCACAGAATTTGACAGACATCTGTGGACCGTGAGTAAATGTGGGGATTTGTGTGTATATATATACCCAAAAAGGCAGAGGAATTAGAAAAAAGGGGAAGAAATGTTGTCACAGAAAAGCAAATGATACTATTCTTTATCTGTCTTACCATAGCACTTCGGAGCCCTAGTCATGGACCAGGACCCCATTGTGCAAACACAGAACAAAAAAAGATGGTCTCTGCCCCCAAAGAGTTTATAATCTAAGTATAAGATTGATGAATACAGACAGATATGGGAGTACTAGGAAGCAATGAGACAATATGATGAGAAATTTTTGATGAAATTGCAAGTTTGTTTAATGATGATAATAGTGTTGATGTAATGTCCTTAGACTTCTGTAAGGTGTTTGACATGGCACCAGGCAATATTTTGAGTAAGAAACTAGAACAATACAAAATAAACTCGGGACACACTAAATGAATTAAAAGCTGGCTAACCAATAGATCTCCAAATTTAGTTGTAAGGGGAAAATCATTACCGAGCAGATGTGCTTCAAGTGGCCTCCCTTAGGGATTGGTACTTGGTCCTATGCTGTTTAACATTTTTATCAATGACTTGGAAGAAAACATAAACTCAGCACTTATAAAGGTTGCGGATGACACAGAAAATTGAGGAGTGGTAAATAATGAAGAGGACAGGTTGCTAATACAAAGCGATCTGAATTGCTTTGGAAGCTGGTTGCAAACAAAAAAAATGTACCTTTTAATACGGCCAAATGTAAGGCAGTATATCTAGAAACAGAGGATGTTGGCCATTCTTACAAGATGGGAAAGTCTATCCTAAGAAGCAGTGATTCTAAAAGACTCAGGAGTGATAACGAATGAACATTAGCTCTAAGTGCAGAGCTGTGGCTAAAAGGGCTAATATGATCTTTGGATGTATAAAGAGAGGAAAATCAAGTAGAAGAGTTATGTTCCCTCTGTATTTGGCACTGGTGCAATTGCTCCTGGAATATTGCATCCGGTTCTAGTGTCCACAATTCAAGAAGGACGCAAATTGGATAAACTGATAAATTGGAGAGGATTCAGAGAAGGGGCACAAGAGTTATTAACAGATTGGAAAATATGCCTTATTGTGAGAGATTCAGGAAGCTCAGTCTGTTTACCTTAACAAAGAGGAGTTTAAGAGGTGACTTGATCACAGTTTATAAGTACCTACATAGGAAACAGAGAGAGACAAGGTAGGTGAGGTCATATCTTTTATTGGACCTACTTCTGTTGGTGACCAGGACAAGCTTTTGAACTTCGTAGAGCTCTTCTTCAAGTCTGAGGAAGGTAACCAGAGTGTCCAAGCTAAATACAAGATGTGATAGATTGTTAAGCATAAGTGATTCACACATGCTGTAGGAGACCACTTCAAATGAAGTGTGCAATTAACGCCTCTGCTGTTCCAGAGCAATGGAAGATTAGGGTTAGGGTGTGTTACAAATTGTCCTAATAAGCCATTAAACTAGTGTATTTAAGTCCATGCTTTTTAGTGTCCTCCAGAGTTAGGAATTTAAATTCCAGGCTCATCTTTTGAAGGTGTTATACAGGTTTTCTTTAAGGATGAGGACTGAGAGGTCAGACATGGAGTGATGGCTTTGTGAAATTACAGCTACAGGTAAATACGTGCCTTTAGATTTGCTACTAACTTTGAAACTCAACTATCATAACATTTCTTTGTTTTTAGCTGTCTTGGCTAAACCAGTTGTTGAGCGACATGTAACGGCAGTTTGGGGGAAGAATGTCACCCTGAAATGCATTATTGAAATAAGTGGAACAATAATACAAATCTCATGGGAGAAGAAACATGGTAAAAGTAAACAGACCATTGCTGTTGTTCATCCTGAAGATGGGTTTGCTGCTCAAGGAGAATACCAAGGAAGAGTGTCACTTAAGAACCACTCACTTACTGACGCAACCATCATCCTACACAATATCAACTTCTCTGATTCAGGAGAATATGTATGCAAAGCAGTTACATTCCCACTAGGAAATGCTGAGTCATCAACGACTGTAACTGTATTGGGTATGTTTGCTTCTTAATTTTATATTTGATTATTTTACCCCCAAAACCTCCACAAAAAGCTGAACAAGCTTCATAGGACGTGGCTACATGGAGACATTGTGTGTGGCAAGCTGGGGTCTGAATCTACAGCACCGTATCTTGCCACATAATGATTGGCCATGTTTACCTTCCTGCTGTATACTGAAAGTTCAGTAGTGGGGTTTGACAGATGTTTCAAATATTGTTAGCGGGCTCCAGCATCGTAAGGAAGTGATTGAGTTTCTTAATGCTGTGACTTACAGAATTATATAATTTATTCTTCTGTCTCAAATTTTCTTTAACAATCCTCTTGGCTGGCCTAGAAGACAACACAGAGCAGGTGTTGTAATGCAGTATTAGTTGATTCATGATGTTTTTTGGTCGACGTAGCCACATCCACAAGAGGACTACAAGTCTTTTGATTCAAAGTCATTCTTAGTGATTTGGGGACGACTTATGTATTTTAAATCAGATGATCCAGGCACTCTGTCAAATAATCCAAAAGATGAGAATAGCGTGTGCATTTTTAAAAAAAAAGTTGGTTGGGCCTTAAGTGCAAGAAGGAGAAAATAAACATTGAGTGATTGAATTAATATGCTGGGCAGTGCTTGCTGAGTGAAGAGATTCTTTGTTGGGTCACAATAGGCTGAGATGAAATTGTTGCTACTTCAAATGTTTGACAAATGTGTGCTAAAATAGTGCAGTTAATTAAAAATAAAAGTTCACATTCTTGTATGCTTAAAATAAACTGCATGTGAATGGGAAAAATTCAAGCATTTTTATTTAGAAGCTTTCTTAAATTTTAGAAACAATTCAACGAAAGGCAAAAAACAACAAAACTTGTTCTGAAATTTGGAATAAATAATGCAGCTGTTGACTTAAATGGAAAAATCAATATGTAATTTAATGGAGCTCTGTTCAGGATGTTTCAGGTGTATTGATCTGATGAGATACTAAATGACTATAGAAAGGCTGTTGATGGTGAAATAAGTAAATTGCTACGTACTGTTTTAAAAGGAAATGTTATGGCTCATTAAAAGATTAGGGAGGGTAGTCTAACAAATATGAAGTAATTCATTTTTTCCAAAAAATGGGGTATTTAAGATGGTTGAAGTAAAAACTTAACTGGAGCCTTATCTTACTAATCCATATTCTTATGTTTTCTCTTTGATATTAACGCCATTAACAGTGGTTAAAATGAGTTTTGTTTACTTACAAATTAGTAATTGTAGCTAAAACTCTAATGATTAGAGATACAGGCATGCTTGACAAAGCCCTTGCTGAGATGATTTAGTTGAGGATTGGTCCTGCTTTGAGCAGGGGGTTAGACTAGATTCCTCCTGAGGTCCCCTCCAACCCTGATATTCTATGATTCTATGAAGGCAGTTGTTTGTTAAAAAGTTTGGCCATGGCCATTTCTTATTTTCACAGACTAGACTGAAGGGGGGCTCCAAAAAGGATGGAGCTCAGCTGTTCTCAGTGGTAGCAGATGACAGAACAAGGAGCAATGGTCTCAAGTTGCAGTGGGGGAGGTTTAGGTTGGATACTAGAAAACACTATTTCGCTAGAAGGGTGGTGAAGCACTGGAATGGGTTCCTTAGGGAGGTGGTGGAATCTCCTTCCTTAGAGGTTTTTAAGGTCAGGCTTGACAAAACCCTGGCTGGGATGATTCAGTTGGGGGTTGGTCCTGCTTTGAGCAGGGGGTTGGACTAGATATCTCCTGAGGTCCCTTCCAACCCTGATATTCTATGATTCTATGCATGGAAGAAAAAAGTATAGACAAACCCTCACCAATCTGAGGTGAAATGATGCGTTGTTTCCGTTCTGTAAGTAATTTTGCTTTTGGCAGTAACAGCATTTTTGTAAAAAAGACCTTCTGTACTTAAGCAAAATAAGAAGATTTGATGATGGAAAAATTCCTGAAAATAGCTGAATAATATATCACCATTAAACATTTTAAGCAATAATGTTAGTTTTAATCACAGGAACATGTTTGATGTGACAATGACTGTAACATAGCTCCAGAATGAATTTTTTTGAGTTGATATTTGTCTCCCAGTTACTCCAGCACAGTAAGTCCTAGAACTGCTTCTGTGAAATATGGGATGCTACTTTCTACAGCTTGGATTTGAAGCGACATGTTTCTAGTTCCTCGGTTATTTTTCTTCCATAAAGAATTAATTTAAAAGGCTGAATGAGTAAAGCATTCCATGTTAAGTACTGCACAAAAGAATTGCTTGTCAACTGTAGAGCTCTGTGGGTGAGGGGAAGAATGGGACACCTTGAAAAATAGTTGAATATGAAGCAATTGTTTGTTGTAAGGACAGAGAAGGGCATGATTGTGGCTAGATGGTGCATTGTGGAATACCCATGAAATAGATGTTGTGTGGGTAGAAAGTCTCCAGGACTATAGTAACATTTTGAGTTTAGACAAATTTGAGTTTAGACCTGAGTTTAGACCTGACACATGCTACATTTTTACTTTAACCTGTAGTCAAATAGGAAGGTTTTTGGTAGGTATGAACTTGGGAACCCTTGAGTTGAGCAATAAAGTGAGATGTCCTTAAATATTGGTGGAGTTAAAGTATGACCGTGTGTTGTCAGACAAAGGAATCTTCTCCAAAGTCCTGTCTTATATCAGGAATCCTACTTCAGTTTTCGAACTGGCTGTGATAAGTGCTTGACTCTCTCAAGTGCTAGTTTGTTTAGTTGCTGCTCTTAACCTGGGAAAGTGTTAAAAATGAGTTATCAATATTTACCATCTGTTCCTCAGGAATGCAGTGTCTGATCAAGTCTTGATGTATTACTGAGCTCTGTTCCTGCCTCCGCTTGTCTGTGTGGACTCCAGAATAATCTGTTACTGTCTAAGCCTTAACATATAGTGCTTTGTTGCTATTATTTGTTAGGTGATTTGGTGAAATTGCTCTGTAAGCCCCTCAAGCCCCCTCTCAAGAATTAGCCATTTAAGTCTCTCCCATGCTTTCTTTTCTTCCTCTTGAGCAGGATGGTTCCTATCTTCAATTTTGATACTTTTCTTGAGGAAACCTCTGCCTCCAAAGTGTTTTGTCTACTTGAAATGTTAGTCGCCTCACTTGATCTGGATTTTACCAAATCGTTGAGTTTTGACTTGAGCTGTTTAGTACTGTTAAGAAAAATGATGTCACAAATTTTGTAGTACTCAATGGATCTGAAAGCTTAAAAGTTGTTAAAACTGTAAGGGATTTTAGAAAATAAGTGATAAGTATAAAAGCAATGCTTTTGTCTTGTAAAAAAAGATATATGTGGCCTCTATTCGATCTCAGTGAACCATAAATTCCATATACATTTCGTGTATATTTACTGCTTTGAGCCATTCTGTTCATGATTGTGTTGTCTTGTAGCTTTTCTTCATCTCTTTAATTTCTGTGATGGAATGTATTGCTGTTAAGATGCAAGCATATGGAAGATAGAGAAAGATGTATTATCAACGATGTTCACTTTTTTTGGCATTGTGCTGTTTCCGACCCAGAAAGCAACAGTTTCTTCGAGTGATGATCCCTATGTGTATTCCACACATGGGTAAATATTTTTATGTCATTTTCATAGTGTAGTTTAGTATCAAACATCCTCCCTGGTTAAGGGACACAATCCCTGGTCACGTGGGGACGATGCCAAAGATCCCAGGCTTCAAGAACTGTCTCACGCTCATTAATTTTCTATTAGCGATAAGAATTCATAGTGCCTCTACTGCCTGGTTGAGGCACACATTTTGGTGAAGTGCAACATCTGTAAGGCCTTCCTACCCAGAACTAGAGTAGCCCGTGAGCCCCATCTCTGCGAATTCCATATCGAAGCGGTAATGAGGTCCCTGGTGCACTCAGATCCTGGCCAAGGAGACTGCCTCCACTGCTATGTAGTGCCCCTCTGAGCACGAGCCATTGTGTGGAGCTGCTGGCACTGAAGCCTAAGGACAATCCCCACCACAAGAGCAAAAAAATACTCATGGGCATAATAGTACCAGTGGACTGTTGATAAGAGATTAGTTCCCTCCCCTACCTGTACTATGTCAGGTGAGATGCTGCACTTGGATCCAGTGGAACCAATGCTGAAGCTCCCCCCCGCCCCCCGCCTGGAGGGTAAAGCAAAGAAGAAGCAGGATCTGTTGGTAGCAGTGGTGACCTCGGTACTGGGATACGTAGCGCATACGTCTACAGGCATAGCTCTGGATGCTCCATCAGTGCTGCCTCACCAGCGCGCTGACTCAGGTCCCTTTGGAATCTCAATGGGTATCCATGGACTCAGGATGTAGAGACTTGCCTAATGCCAGAGGAGATATTCCTGCTGTACCTGCAGTGTCCACTCCTCATGGTCCTGTCCATTTTTTGAAATGTCCCCACAGCTGAGGATGAACTGCTATTCCTGCTGTGGGAGAGGCCCCTTTCCATCCGTTGGACTGAGCCCTCCAGTACTGATAGTCCTGCTGTTTCTGACAGAACCATTATCCAACTCAGAAGTCTCAGGATATAGCCCCATCAACATCTCCACTGCTGTGTAGGAGCCCAGACATGCAGCTGAAACACCCTGATCTGCTTGGCTATGACATTCTCCTCTCCTCCCCCTCCCCCTGCCTCCTGAGAAGCCTGATAGCACTTCCCTGTGGGCTCTCCCAGATGGATGGACCCCTCATTCTGACCCTACTGGAGCCCATGGGACCTGTACCACAGACATCCAGCGCCATTGCAAGCATCCTTTCGCTCCTGCCAACCAGCTCTGTTGGTATACAAGGAGGAAGACGGGTAATCAGTACCACCAGTTCCAAATGAAGCCTCCTTGTCACCAGATGCTGCTATCTCCACCGGATGACCACCGGCAGTACCAAGAACTTTTGCAGAGAGTGGCCACCAACTTAAAAATTCCACTGCAGGAATTCTGGAACCCCCAACATAGTCTTCTGGACATCCTTCAGCCACAGAGAGAGTGCATGTGGCCCTTTCTACAAACAAGGCCATGCTGGAACCAGCCCAGATGATTTGGCACACACCAACATTGTGCCCCCACCCCGAAAAGAGCTGAGAGACAGTACTTTATGCTGGCTAGAAGGACCGATTACCTAGTCATACACCTGTCTTCTAATTCACAGCATGTCAGCACCTGCAGTACAACTTCACCACGTGCAGTAGGCTGGCAGAGCTTAAGTACAAGTGCCCTGCAGATGATAAGGCCCAGCTCTAGGCCTTAGTAAATGAAGGAAAATTAGTGGCACAGTTGGCCCTTCAGCTGTCACTGCATCCCCCTTCTGTGCAAGTGCACAGAATTCATGTCCTGCAGATTTCTTTGCTTCCCCACAGAAAAATGACTTTCAGACAGGGAAGCAAAGAGAAGCTGCAAGAGCAGTCACAAACCACTCCCTAGCTGTGCAGGTACATCGTTTCATACACCCAGAGCAGCCGATGGAGAGGTAAATCACCGCAGGGCTGGGCATATCCTATCCAGTGGCTCCAACCCTGAGCTGGGATCTGCTGCTAGTCCTGGCTGAGCTGGAGACAGAAGAGGACGGAACTTTTTCTTCCCCTGCATGGAGTGTCTGGAGCTGTCTCAGACCCACCCCTAGAAACCTCCCACAGGCTGCCAGAAGCTCAGCATCCTCCCCTGCTTCCTACCCCCGTCACTCCTCAACTGTGAGGAAAGCGGTCACTGCAGGGAGCTGCTCCCCCATCCGCCCAACACCTGCGCATCCAGACCTCCCATACCTAGACATTCCCTTTAAGCCTCACCAGTACATCCAGAACCGTCTACGTCTCCACACGCGAAGCCCACTGTGCCAGACTTTCTCAACCCCTGCATCTGGAGACCACTGCATCACAGAGGGGAGATAGGCAGGGTCGCAGGGTGTTTCTGGGGCAAGTCCAGGCCTTATGTTGTGTCAGGGTCAGATGTAGCCTCACCACTGAGTCTGTGTCTGGAGGGTGGGGGAGCTGCAAGGTGATCTCCTACCTTAATGCAGCCAGTGGCCCATGCTCCCCGCTGCTTTGTGAGATCCTCTGCATATATTTATTGACAAATAAAACTTGCAGAATTTTAAAATACTGTGTGCAGAGTTTTTTATGTTTTGGCGGACAGTGCCCTCTGAAGTACCCATTGCTTGGCCACCAGACTTGTGGCTTCATTCTTCTGGTTTCCTGAGAGAGGTCCAAAACACCATCAAGGATCTCCATTTAGAATAAGCTGATCTTTTCAGTGATAAAACAAAAAGTGCGTTCTCTGGCATCCATGTCACCAACAGTTTTCAAGAGCTCCTTGCCTTTCTCATGGGGATCACCAAGGAAAATGCTTTTCTGTTCCATCTTTTCTGTCTCAAGCACAGGAAGAGTCTTTCTTAGGGCAGAAGCAGACAGGTTGGACACTCTGCTAACTAATATCTCCTTATTTTCACCACATGAGGCTGTGATGCCTCTCCCAACTTCTCTGACAGATTGTGCCAAGCTGTTTCAAGGGCTAATTGAATGAATTGCCCAAGTCAAGATCTACTTAGAATAGGTTGAAGAGTCCCATCATAAGCTGTTAGACATTCTACACATGGCAGTCTTCTATCAAGTAAATGAGATTTTGCTAGATGGTCTTGGAAGGTTCCAGTAGACCCCAGTGACGATATCACCTGCATATATAAATGTGCAGAGTAAAATTATTACATTTAGACAATAACTCAATTTCTGTTTACATGCCCTCTGCCTAATGCCTTAGTTGTCAAGAAATGGGTTTTGGAGTTTATAACCTCAGACTATTTCATACATTTAATCTCCATCTTCCCAGCTCACCTTCCTTCCTTGGTCCTTTTCAGGGACCCTTCTCATGCACGTTTGCTGAGACTAGAAGTAATTTCTGTCATGTGTAGGGGTTGTAGAACCTGTTTGAGTCCATCTAAGAGGGAAGAGATTCTGGTCCAAAAAAACTCCCTCTGGATGGAGAGCAATTTATTTCCATCTCCAGCCCTTAAACACCTTTGTGCAAATGCAGACATTCAGGATGGTGACACTTGCTGGTATTTTCCATTGCTGTATTCCAGGGATTGGTTTTTAGGTTTGATCTTGAGGATGAGAATTTTTGAATCGTGATTTACCCCTCCCATGGGATGTTTTCTTTGTTTAATAGTCAACCAGGATCACTTGCAGTATTGTGCTTCCCATCAGTTCCTTCTGCTTGGAGGGTATTCTTGAAGGCCCTGGTAGTAGTTGCTACTACTTCATTGACCTGGGATGGTTGTCTTTCCATTCCTTCATGGTTGTCTATTCAATGGACACTCTTACAGCAAAGTTGTCTCTATAGTAAAAATAGCTGTGTCCCTTTTCCACAGGTTAGGAGTTGAGCTAAACAAACAAACAAACAAAAATCCACTTTGACCCCACTGTAATTGGATTCATAGGATATTCTTTGGGTGCCATAAAAGCCAAAGCTTACCATACCAGGTACAGATTTGATACTAACAAACCACACTTATTTGAATTAAGTCCACAGACTGTCAAGAAATTGTCTGGTTAAGACACATGGCAGCTTGTACCTTTTGTGACACAGCATGCCAAGTTACATGGTTTCTGCTTGCAGAGATGGCTCAGAACAAGTGCAATCTAGACAAGATCGTATCTGTCCCTCATTGAGTATTGGTTTGGCTCGGGTGGTGGAAGGACCTGTCCAGAATATGTACAGGAGGTTCCTTCACCAACCTCCTGCCATTACTATAACTTCAGATTATTCCTCATGAGATGCGAAACACATATAGGGGGGACACTGCTCAGCACAAATGGTGTGCCCAGCACTTGTCTCCATATCAGCTTCCTGGAATTAAGAGCAGTCAAGAATGCCTGAATACACTTTACTCTCTTCCTCAGGAACCAGTCTTTCATGGTCATGACTGACAATGTTGCATTGGTGATATTATATAAACCATGAAGTGAGGGGCAAGATGCTGTGCTGAGCATCCCTTTGTGCTGAACCAGTGAAGTTATGGAACTAGTGTACAGTGAAGAACATGGTCATCTCACCCTTTTACCTTCCAGGTGTACAAAACACCAGAGCCACCTGAGCAGGCACTTCTCCTAGGTTTGAAGGTGGGAGTGCGACTCTCTGACTTAAGCATATTTTCATAACCTGGTGATTCCTGGAAGCGTGGACCTCTTTGCAACCACTGTGAAAATAGTGTGAAATTCTGCTCTGTGTAGGGGAGAGGTGGAGATCTTCAGGTCATAGGAATGCATTTCTCACCTATTGGACAAAGGGCCTTCTCTCTGCATGTTTATTGACACTACTGCCCCCAAAGGCTGCTGAACAAGATCAAGCAGGACGAAGCCAGGGTTGTCTTAATCGCACCAACTTGGCCAAGAGACGTTAATTGATTTGTCTCACTTTGTTCTTTCTCCTTCCAGTTGTTCCCCATTTGTTATCCCACAGTTCTAGGCACTTTTCCACCCAGAGCTTGACTCCTCAATGGTTCTTGGGGAATAGTGAATACTTGACAAAGGTACAACAGATCCTATTAAACAGCAGAAAGATCTGGAGCAGAGCTAGCTACTTTTAAAAGTAAAAGCAGCAAAGAATCCTGTGGCACCTTGTAGACTAACAGACGTTTTGGAGCATGAGCTTTCGTGGGTGAATACCCACTTCCTCGGATGCATGTAGTGGAAATTTCCAGGGGCAGGTATCATATATGCTAGCAAGCAAGCTAGAGATAACGAGGTCAGTTCAATCAGGGAGGATGAGGCCCTGTTCTAGCAGTTGAGGTGTGAAAACCAAGAGAGGAGAAACTCTTTCTGTAGTTGGCAAGCAATTCACAGTCTTTGTTCAGTCCCGAACTGATGGTGTCAAATTTGCAGATGAACTGAAGCTCAGCAGTTTCTCTTTGAAGTCTGGTCCTAAAGTTTTTTTGCTGCAGGATGACCACCTTAAGGTCTGCTATAGTGTGACCAGGGAGCTTGAAGTGCTCTCCTACAGGGTTTTGTATGTTGCCATTCCTAATGTCTGAAGTAGACATTAAAAATAGAGATTTCATCAATGGTGTTTTCACTGGCAGTTTTTCCTATCCATTCCCCTCTTTGCTGTTCTTGATAATCTTTTGGAATTAAGAAGGTCAGACCTTAGCTTGAGTTCTGTCAAAGATCTGGTAGTACTCACAACTTTCCCTTTACTGAAGGGGTGGGGTGAGGGTTCAGTATTTGCCTAGCCCACAGTGACAGAGTTCATTAAAGCACTGATAAATTTATTCCCACAATAAGCCAACCTACTCTGGTACGAGGCTTGAACTTGGTCCTTAACAGCTTCATGGAGCCTTCATTTGTGCCTCTAGCTACAGTAGTTGTTTTCTATTCCCCTTGCCTATTAAAATGGCATCACCTCTGCACTTGTGCCCGATCGTTAGGGGCATTAATATTGGAGCCCCTTTACAGTATTAAGGAAAAAGTTTCATGACAGCCTCATCTCAAACTTCTACCTAAACCATTCTTCCATTTCCGCACTAACCAGGCCATATACCTTCCTCTGTATATGTAGTTCCCCCTCCCCCACTCCATTTCCCAGCCACACCAGTCCAGGGAAGAATCTGCATTCCATACTCTGAATGGTGTTAGCTTTGTATCTGGACAGAGCCAGACCATTTAGAAACTCTGACTATTCCTTTTGTGGCTCGATCAGAAGAATATACACTTTCCACCCAAAAGAAACAAAATGCATTTCTGGGGATATTCTGAGTTGTTATAAGCTCACTAATGTTCTGTCCCTTTCTAGAGTAATTGCCCACTCAACTAGATCTCTGTCTACTTCTATGGCACTGTTGAAAAGTGTGCCAGTCACTGAAATTTGCAAACTCGCAACTTGGTCACCAGTTCAGTTTTTCCAAACAATATGTCTCAGTACAGGCTTCCAGGTCAGATACTGCTATTGCCAGTGCTGTTTTGTCAGCAGTCTTAAATCTAACTCCAAAGCTGCTCCCTCCTATGGATGCTGCTTGGCAGTTGCTTGAAGTAGAGCGCCCATCAGGGCTTTTGAGAAAGGAAAGGTGGTTTAATTTTACAGGAACTGAAATTCTTAGAGATGTCTTAATAGGTGCTCTACTGTTTGCCCTTTTCCCCCCTCTGCTTTGCAGTCTGTCTTTTGGTGATAGCGAAGGAAATGAGGGCTATTTGCCTGCACTGCTTCCCTTATTCTTGAGACGGGACATGAAGTGGCCTGGAGCCACCTGCATGTGCTGAACAGGCACTGATATCGAAAATGTCAATGATGTGCCTGAAGTGGAGTCCATGTAGGGGGATGCACCTTGAAGAACTCAGCCTAGACCCATCCATACAAGCGGTCCATTTCCTAGACACTACTGTGCTAATAAGCGATGGTCACATAAACACCACCCTATACTGGAAAGCCACTGACTGCTATACTTACCTACATGCCTCCAGCTTCCATCCAGAACATACCACATGATCCATTGTCTACAGCCAAGCTCTAATATTTGCTCCAATCCCTCAGACAGAGATAAATACCTATAAGATCTCTATCAAGCATTCTTAAAACTATAATACCCACCTGCTGAAGTGAAAAACAGATTGACAGAGCCAGAATAGTAGCCAGAAGTCACCTACTACAGGACAGGCCCAGCAAAGAAAATAACACAACACCACGAGCCATCACCTACAGCCCTCAACTAAAACCTCTCCAGCACATCCTCAAAGATCTACAACCTATCCTTAAAGATGATCCCTCACTCTCACAGATCTTGGGAGACAAGCCAGTCTTCGCTTATAGACAGCCTCCCAACCTGAAGCAAATACTCACCAGCAACTGCACACCATACAACATAAACACTAACCCAGGAACCTATCCCTGCAACAAAGCCGATGCCAGCTCTGTCCACATGTCTATTCAAGTGACACCATCATAGGAACTAACTACATCAGCCACATCATCAGGGGCTCGTTCACCTGCACATCTACCTACGTGATATGCCATCATGTGCCAGCAATGCCTCTCTGCCATGTACATTGGCCAAACCGGACAGTGTCTACGCAGAAGAATAAATGGACACAAATCTGACATCAGGAATCATAACATTGAAAAACCAATGGGAGAACACTTCAACCTCTCTAACCACTCAGTGACAGACTTGAAGGTGGCAATTTTGCAACAAAAAAACTTCAAAAACAGACTCCAAAGAGAGACTGCTGAACTCGAATTAATATGCAAATTAGATACAATTAACTCAGGCTTAAACAGAGACTGGGAATGGTTGGGTCATTACACTAATTGAACCTATTTCCCTATGTTAACTTCTCACACCTTCTATGGGTCATCTTAATTATCACTTCAAAAGGTTTTTTTTTCTCCTGCTGATGGTAGCTCATCTCAATTGATTAGACTCTTCCTGTTGGTATGCATACTTCCACCTTTTCGTGTTCTCTGTATATATAAATATCTCCTGTCTGTGTGTTCCATTCTATGCATCCGAAGAAGTGGGCTGTAGCTCACGAAAGCTCATGCTGAAATAAATTTGTTAGTCTCTAAAGTGCCACAAGTACTCCTGTTCTTTTTGCGGATACAGACTAACATGGCTGCTACTGTGAAACCTATACAAAGTTACTAACTTATCAATCTACAAGTGGCATTATTTAAGCAATAGACTACACTTGGATTAAGTAAGAATTCTATCTTTGGTCAAGAATTGGTGGATGGCTAACTGTATTCACTGGGCGGATGCATAATTGAACCTTATTTATAAATGTACAAATTGACTTTAAGTTAATACTAACTGCTGTAAGAATTATTTATTTAAAATCTAAATTGCAGCAGAGATGCTCTGGACACCTGAACTCACAAAATGTTGGGCAGTTGGGTATTCCTTGTTAGTACCTTGCAGCATGTGAGTGAAATCAATCTCTTATTTGTAACTGGCTTGACATTTGTATGTAGACTAAATTTCCTTGCACTTAAAAGTTTAATTTCTTCACAGGCTTCCCTTAATGTATACGAGTTCAACCTCCTGGACGTCATTGATTCTTGGGCATCTCTCAGGTCTTTTCTGATCTTGAGTTTTTGCATGTTATCTTGATAGCTCTCTCTCTCTCTCTCTCTATATATAGATATAGAAATATATAGATATAGATATACACACACACACACACACACACACACACACACACACACACACACACACACACACACACACACACACATATTGTGGCAAAGTACCTGCTTCTCCTCAGCAGGTTCAGTCCTTTTTAGCCTTGAAGACACAGGCTTGGGCAAAGCAAAATCCTTCCAGGTCACACAGGGTCTGGCTGATCCCTCCTTCAGTCAGTCCCTTGTGCTGGGTTTCTCCCCTTCTGGGGACAGAGTGCAGCCTTCATTGCTGGAAGGGTTCAGAGCCTTACTGCACCTATCTTACTGGCAGCTTCTCTGCTTCTCTCACTCTCCCCTCTGCTTCCACGCCAAGGAGGGTTTAAAAAGTTCTCCAGCAGTTGGGGCCAGCTGAACCTAATTAGTTCCTTGGTAACTCCTTTTCCAGCTGAACCTTATTTCCCCATGGCTCTCTCTCCCCAGTGGATAGGGAAAGGCCTTTTAACCCCCCTGGGACTAATTACTACCCCTCCCTTTCTAGCCATTTGTCCTAGGTTTGCCACATATTCCCCCCCACCAACACTACGGGGTTGGGCTACTTGGGTCGGAAAGCAGTGCACCCTCAACAGGCCATCCACATTGCCGTGTTGGGTTCCAGACCTATGTCGTACTGTGAACTGGAAGGGTTGGAGTGACAGAAACCATCTTGTTACTCTCACATTTTTGTCCTTGTTTTGGTGCATCCACTGCAAATTGGCATGGTCCGTGACCAGGGTAAACCTCCGCCCAAGTAGATAGTAGCGGAGGCTTTCTATGGCCCATTTTATTGCCAGGCATTCCTTCTCCACTATGACATATTTCCGTTCCCTAGGTAGGAGCTTCCTACTGAGGAAGAGGACGGGGTGTTCATCATCTCCGACCATTTGTGAAAGCATCGCCCTAGCCCTACTTCAGAGGCATCTGTTTGTAGGATAAACTTCTTCCCCCAGTTGGGGCTACTGGTATGGGGTCTGTGCAGAGGGCTGTCCTCAGATCCGCAAAAGTGGCTTTGGCTGCATCAGACCATTTTACTATGTCTGGGCCCTGAGCTTTGGTTAGGTCAGTTAATGGACATGGCCTGGTGGCGAAGTGGGGAACTATAGTACCCGACTAGTCCCAGGAATGCTCTGACCTGTTTTTTCTGGAGTGCTTGGGGCCACTTCTGTATATCTTCTAACTTGTTGAGCTGGGGCTTCACCACGCCCCTCCCCACTGTATACCCAAGGTACTTGGCCTCAGCAACACCAATCAAACATTTGGAGGAATTTGCAGTCAATCCTGCCTTCCTCAGGGTGTCCAGGACTGCTTCTACCTTCTCCATGCACGTCTCCCAGTCGGGGCTATATATGATGACGTCGTTGAGATAGGCTGCTGTGTACTTTCCATGGAGTCCTAACAGTTTGTCCATTAGCCATTGGAAAGTAGCGGGGCCCCATGCAACCCAAAGGGGAGAACGGTGTACTGATATAGTCCTTCTGGAGTTGTAAAGACCGTCTTCTCCTTGTCAGCCTTGGCCAAGGGGATCTGCCAATAGCTCTTGGTAAGGTCAAGGGTAGGCATAAACCATGCCTTTCCCAATCGGTCAATAAGCTCATCTATCTTGGGTATAGGGTATGCATCAAATCGAGACATCTCATTCAGCTTGCAGAAGTCATTGCAGAACCTCATACTGCCGTCCAGCTTAGGCACTAAAACCACTAGACTGGACCATTGACTATGAGATTCTTCATTGACTCCTAAGGCCAACATCTTCCTGACCTCTTTCCTAATCTCTACTCTCTTGGCCTCTGGGATCCAGTATGGCTTGACGTTCACCTTCACTCCAGGCTCTGTGAAGATGCGATGGTGCACCTCAGTGGTCCTGCCTGGCTTTTCCGAGAACACATCCTGGTTGCGTTTGATCAGGTTGATCACTTCTGATCGTTGTTCTGGAGTCAACTCCGGGGATATTCCCACCAGGTCGGGCTGGTTGCTTTTAAGGGATGGTGCCCCCAGCGTAACCACCAGAGCTTCTCTATCCTGCCAAAGTTTCAGCAGATTTATATGGTAGATCTGCTCCAGCTTCCAGCGACCTGGCTGTCGGACCTTATAGTCAACTTCTCCCTATAGCTTCTATTACCTCATATGGCCCCTGCCACCTGACCAGGAGCTTGCTGTCCACTGTGGGTATAAGCACCGTCACCCAGTCCCCTACCTGGAACTTCCGGATCATTGCTTGATGATTGTAGTATGTCTGTTGTGCCCCTTGGGCCTTCTCCATGTGTTCGCACACAAGGGGGGCAACTTGGGCTATTGTGTCTTTCATCTGCAGCACATGTTCTACAAAGTTTCTCCCCGGGTTCAGCTGTTCTTCTCAGTCTTCTTTAGCCAGGTCCAGTATGCCCCTGGAGTGGCGACCATATAACAGCTCGAAGGGGGAGAATCCAGTGGAAGACTGAGGAGCCTCCCATACGGCAAACAGCACATAAGGCAGCAGGGTGTCCCAGTCTTTCCCGTCATGACTAATCACTTTCCGTAACATGTTTTTCAATGTCCTATTAAAACATTCGACAAGGCCATCGATCTGGGGATGGTAGACTGATTTTCTAAGAGTCTATATGTGGAGCATTGTACACAGGTCCTTCATCAGCTTAGACACAAAGGGGGTCCCTTGGTCCATCAGGATCTTCTTAGGTATTCCTACTCTGGAAAAAATCTGGACTAATTCTTTGGCTATGGTCTTGGACATGGTGTTCCGCAGGAGTATGGCCACGAGGTATCAGGTGGCATAATCTAGTACTACCAGAATGTACTGATGTCCCTGGGCTGACTTCTCCAATGGCCCTACTATGTCCATAGCTATTCGCTCAAATGGAACCTCAATAATTGGCAGAGGTACCAGAGGGGCCCTTAAGTGTGGTCAGGGCCCATGTATCTGGCATTCCAGACAGGAGGTACAATATTGTCGGATTGCTGCATAAATGCCAGGCTGAAAAAACCCCTATAGAATCCGATCAAGGGTCTCATCTACGCCTAGATGGGCCCTGAACAGATGACTGTGGGCCAGATCCATTATGGCCGTCTGATGCTTCCGGGGGACCAAGAGTTGTTCTATGACTTGCTCTTGGACACGGACTACTCTATATAGCAGATCCTTCTTAATCATATAATATGGCCCTGGGCCCTTAACTCTCCCCTCCACAGGAACCCCATTTACCTTGACTACTTCCTTATGAATATTGTGGTATATGGGATCATTGGCCTGATCCTGACCAAAATTCCCACGTGCGGTCCCCATTTGTCCAAATTCGGGGGGTGGGGTCTACCTCCGTCTACCCCTCGGGAAAAGCCCCTGGGGAACCAGGTCAAACGATAGGGTTGTTGATGGCCGACCCAGTCCCACTGTCTGTTGAGCCTCTTCTTTCCCCTGCCAGTGTAGAATTCTGGTACTGGGTCAGGATCCTCGTCCCCCTCCTTTTATCCAGCCTCCATTTCCTCTGAGTCTTCCTGGACTTCCCCGGTGGGGAGAACAAATTCTGGCTAACCTCATGGAAGGCTGAGGGAGGATCACCTATCTGGGCCACACTCTGGGTCCCAGGGTCATTATTTTCTTCTACTTCGTCACCAGGGAGTAGGCCATCAAACCCTGGAAGTCTAGTCCGATAAGGACAGGGTAGGGAAGTTTCGGAACTACTCCCACCGTCAGCTTAGTGGGGTTTCCAAATCTTCTGTTCTTACGGGGATGGTTGGATAATAGTTGACATCCCCATGCACACAGAATATTCCTGAGCATTTGGCCTGGGATAGTTGGTCCTGCCTGATCAGCTCCCCCGAGACTAACGTGATTGCACTTCCCGAGCCTATTAATGCTGTGGTCTCTCTACCATTCATCTTAGCGGGCCTAGTGTATCTATGAGGGACCATCGCAACTCCGACTAGACTTATTAGATCACATGGTCCCCCTATACCTCCCAGTTCACATTGCATAGACTTTCCTAGATTTGGGCATTGGGCCGTGATAGGCCCCAATTCGCCACAGGCATAACATCGGTACCCCGCTCAGGGCAGCCCCCTATTTTTCAGGCTGCTGAGATTTATCCCGACTCTTTCTCCCTCAGTCTTCCAGTTTCTCCAGGACTGCTAGCTGCTCTTCCGCCTCCTTCCTCCCCTCCATTGTCCGGCCTGGCGCTCGGGCAAACCGGGGCCTCGGCGCAGGGACTGGTCTCCAATTCTGGTGCCTTCCTTCCCCAGTGGTCCAAGAAAGTTGTTGGGCTGCTAAGTGTCTCTCTGTGAGAGCAACTAGTTCATCATAAGAGGAGGGATCATTTTGGCAGACCCACCCATGTATGTCCGGCAGCAACCCCCTCATGTAGCTGTCCAATACCAGGATTTCCACTACCTTCTCCAGCCCATGGGTCTTCGGCCAGAGCCACTTCCGGGTGAGGTGGATCAAGTCAAACAGCTGGGACCTTGGTGCTTTGTCATCCTGGTACTTGCACTCGTGGAAGGGCTGGGCACTTATGGCCGGCATCACACCTGCCCTCGCCAGGATTTCCGCCTTCAGCTGGGGGTAATCCATAGCTGCTTCTCTGGTCATGTCGAAGTAGGCCTACTGGGCCTCCCCACACAGGAGTGGAGCCAGCAGGCCTGCCCACTGGTCTTGGGGCCAGGCCTCCTGCAGTGCCATCCTCTTGAATGCAAGGAGATATGCCTCTATTTCGTCATCTGGTGTCATCTTCTGTAAATAGTTGCTCGCCTGTAGCAGCCGGGTCCCCTGGGCCCCGTGCATCAGCGTGGTCAGGGCTTTCAACTGGTTCACTGCTTCATTCAGGGTGGCTCGATCTTGAGCTGACTGGTTCATCAGCAACTGGTTTGTCTCCTGTTGGACACGTACTGACTCTTGCTGAGCCGCCACCTGTACTCTGGTAGCCTCTTGTTGAGCTGCAGTGGCCTGTATCAACGCCTTCACTACGTCCTCCATTTTTAAAATTTTTTTTTTTGTGATTTACCTTGCCCTGAGATGGCTTGCCACAGAGCCTCACTCACTATCTCATCCCACCCCTGACACCAGGTGTGGCAAAGTACCTGCTTCTCCTCAGCTGGCTCAGTCCTTTTTAGCCTTGGAAACTCAGGTTTGGGCAAAGCAAAATCCTTCCCGGTCGCACAGGATGTGGCTAATCCTTCCCTCAGTCAGTCCTTTGCGCTGGGTTTCTCCCCTTCTGAAGACAGAGGGCAGCCTTCCTTGCTGGAAGGTTTCAGAGCCTTGATGCACCTAACTTGCTGACAGCATCTCTCACTCTCCCCCCTGCTTCCACGCCAAGGAGGGTTTAAAAAGGTCTCCAGCAGTTGGGGCCAGCTGAACCTAATTAGTTCCCTGGTAACTCCTTTTCCAGCTGAACCTTATTTCCCCATGGCTCTCTCTCCTCAGTGGATAGGGAGAGGACTTTTAACCTCTCTGGGAAAAATTGCTACCCCTCCCTTTGTAGCCATTTGTCCTGGGTTTACAACTATATAGATCTAATAATAATTTTTTAAAAAAAGATAAATGAAGAGAAGAGAAAAGAATGTTTTATGGCCAGAGCATAATGCTACAAGTCATACTGTTAACTACCAAAGAAAGTAGGCTGAAGAACATAACGAGGTGTGATTTGTTTAACAGCTTGTGGAGCAAGGATCTTTAGTACTACTTTCTCTTTAACTGCAAACAAACAAAACCGAAACAAACAAACTAACCCAGAAGGGAAAAAAACAACACCTTGGTATCTATGAATCTAGTTAGGTGATAGCACTTGAAATACACAACAAAGAAGATTTGGGTTCTAAGAGCACACTGGAGATGTGTAGTTGTAAATAAGTGCATCATGCATTTCTATGGTATTTATTAAAAAACTGAGTACATGTAAGTTAAATTACAGAATTGTTTAAGTAAATGTGTAAAATATAGTGTCTCTTCCTGGTTAGTAAATGCAATCCCACCAAATGTAGCCTAAAGACTGTATTTAGTTGCAGTTCACATGTTCTAATGGTTACCAATGAATGAGCATCAACCTTACCTTGGTGATGGTGGTGGGGAAATAAAGTACACATACAAAGCTAGAGTAAAACAAGATTTCTTGCTTGCTGATTAAAATTCAACTTCTATCACTTTGATTTTAAATCAGTCCATCCTGGCAATGTGCAGCACAGGGATGTCAGAGCTGTCAATTGTCCTGATTACTTTTAAATATCCATTGTGTCATCAACTTTACCTGCTGTGATAAACAAATCTGCCTTGAAAATGAGTTAGTAACTGTACGTTATTGGGGATAAAATCATAGAATCATAGAATACCAGGGTTGGAAGGGACCTCAGGAGGTATCTAGTCCAACCTCCTGGTCAAAGCAGGACCAATTCCCAACTAAATCATCCCAGCCAGGGCTTTGTCAAGGCTGACCTTAAAAACCTCTAAGGAAGGAGATTCCATCACCTTCCTAGGTAATCCATTCCAGTGCTTCACCACCCTCCCAGTGAAAATGTTTTTCCTAATATCCAACCTAAATCTCCCCCACTGCAACTTGAGACAATTACTCCTTGTTTTATCATCTGGTACCACTGAGAACAGTCAAGATCCATCCTCTTTGGAACCCCCTTTCAGGTAGTTGAAAGCGGCTATCAAATCCCCCCTTATTCTTCTCTTCTGCAGACTAAACAATCCCAGTTCCCTCAGCATCTCCTCATAAGTCATGTGCTCCAGCCGCCTAATCATTTTTGTTGTCCTCCGCTGGACTCTTTCCAATTTTTCCACATCTTTCTTGTAGTGAGGGGCCCAAAACTGGACACAGTACTCCAGATGAGGCCTCGCCAATGTCGAATAGAGGAGAATGGTCACGTCCCTCAATCTGCTGGCAGTGCCCCTACTTATACAGCCCAAAATGCCGTTAGCCTCCTTGGCAACAGAACACACTGTTGACTCATATCCAGCTTCCTGTCCACTGTAACCCCTAGGTCCTTTTCTGCAGAACTCCTGCCTAGCCATTCGGTCCCTAATCTGTAACAGTGTGTGGGATTCTTTCGTCTTAAGTGCAGGACTCTGCACTTGTCCTTTTATATACAGGAATTGAAGGGAGGTTAATGCAACTTTTCTGCCTTGACTGAAAACGTACTTTTTTTTATTTCGATAGTTGAACCGACTGTGAGCCTAACAAAGGGACCAAACTCTTTAATAGATGGTGAAAATAAAAAAATAGCAGCCATTTGTACAGCAGCCACTGAAAAACCTGGTGCAGATATTGAGTGGGAAGGAGGTTTTGGAGAAGTGGAATCCATTTCTACTTTATTTCCAAATGAAACCGTGACAGTTGTTGCTCGGTACAAAGTCATACCCACCAAATTTGCTACAGGAAGACGCGTAACTTGTGTTGTGAGGCATCCAGCTTTGGAAAAGGAACTGAGATATCCTTACACATTGGACATACTATGTAAGTATACAACAAGTTAACTGTTGCTTTTACAGAGCTACGGAGAGGTGAAGTGTGTTGACCAAGGACTTGCAGCAGGCCACTGGCTGAGCTGGGAGTAGAACCTAGGTCTCCTGAGACCCAGTCAGTTCCCTGCTTCTCAAAACACATTGCCACTTACATTTTCATTAACTTGGTTTAATTACCCATTTATATTCCTCTTATGTTTCTTGATGGGCCCTTATTTTTTTTAACAGATGTGACTAATACTCAGATGTTGAAGCTGAAAATTCAATTCCTCCTCTTAAGCTTTACAGGGACTTATTATAAGCAAAATTCAACAAGAATTGAGGTATTTAAAAATACTTGGAATGATGGTTGCCATTTCTGTCACATTTGGAATAATACAAGTCATGATATCCCCAAAGAACTTCAATGATGAAAAATATTATGGGGTAACTGTGCTTAACCAGATCACTCACTACACTACTCAGAGTGTTAGAGAGAGCGTGGATAATTTGAGAATCCCTCCACTTGGAAGTTTGTTTCCTTTCTTAATAGAGATTTTTTTTTTGGTTTGTTAAACTTGATGTCCCTAAAAGAAACAAGTGACAGAAGATGATAAATTACCAAGCCCCTCTCCTTATTTGACCCTAAGGTCTACCTTGTAATAATAATATTTATAATTTCATAACTGCACCATCCATCTCAGCTGTAGAAATTTGCAGAGCTTTCATCTGTTAGCAATGTTGGGGAGGAGGGATAGCTCAGTGGTTTGAGCATTGGCCTGTTAAATCCAGGGTTGTGATTTCAATCTTTGAGGGGGGCCACTTAGGGATCTGGGGCAAAAATCAGTACTTGGTCCTGCTAATGAAGGCAGGGGGCTGGACTCAATGACCTTTCAAGGTCCCTTCCAGTTCTAGGATATAAGTATATCTCCAATTATAAATTTGTGTCATTATTGCAGCAAATAAATTTCTGTGTATGACCAGATTGTTTTGGATTCTACATCTTTACGTCCTATGTCATGCATCCGATGAAGTGGGTATTCACCCACAAAAGCTCGTGCTCCAAAACGTCTGTTAGTCTATAAGGTGCCATAGGACCCTTTGCTGCTTTTACAGATCCAAACTAACACGGCTGCCCCTCTGATACTGGACATCTTTACTATTGTTAGCATATCACAAGTAAAAAGCGTTGCGCATGTACTACTTCAATTTTAGTTCATTAACAAATATAACAAGAAAAGACCTCTTTCTAGCCCTTTGCTGGTGAACTTCTGGCTGCTTGAAAAACTCTGTCTTGATGGTCACAGACTAAAGCCCGAACAAATGTAGGGCTTGTTTACAATGCCTTGCCATTTGGATTGTGAGAGTGTGAATATCATTGCTCACCAAGTGCTGAGCTGCAGCTGCCACATGTGGATACTGTGGGTCTGAACTAGGAGGTTCTTAAAACAGGACTACATTAGTGTGAATTTAGGAATCTCTTCGTTCACACCCACAGCATCCACGCAGGGGAGTAGAAGTACAGCACTTGGCATGCAGTTCTTTTCACACTCCCATAGTGCAAACTGCAGTTTGAAGACATGGCCTTAGCATATCTCCCTAGATTGACCATTAATAATGCAGTGCTCTGATGGCCTGCTGACTTTGACAAGAGTTGACCCCAAAATAAATTCCAGTCAGTTTCTCCCCTTTGAAGAGTAACTTGTAATTTGCCATAAAGAAGCTGAATTTCTTATAACCTTACATTGTATGCTATGTTGGTCATTTCAATATGCTGTTAACAAACTTCAGTCCACGTAACCCAAAATGGATGCCTAAAGTTGGGCCATCAAATATATGACCAGAATTTTCAAAAGTCCAGAAAAATTTGGGTTCCTAAGGATTCAAAATGTTAGCTTTAGGCATCAATTTTCAAACACAAACTATAACACACTAATGGGTGTGCAGGAGAGGGGGGAAAGGAAGTGTAGGATGTAAATCTCAGAATAGAAAATATTGATGGGTTAGAGTAACTTAATTACTACTTCAGAAAAGCAACTGAGTGGTAAAAATATTTTAAAAATACTTTCGCTCTTTACTGAACATCAGGCCCCTTGCTGTAATCTGCTCTATCAAAGAATTAAATATTTACCACCAGTTACTAGTTGGTGTCATAAACACATGACCAAAAGAGAATTTTCAGTAAATTTAAACAACTGTTTCTTTTTATGGTTACCACTGGCAATCGATCTGGTGCATTTGGGATGGGAATGATGTTGAGACTCTAGTATAATTCTTGATTTTTTGCCTTCAGTCATCTTGGGGAAATACCATAATAAATAAACGTATGGTCTGAGAGTGCCATTGATAGTAAAATTGTTAACATGGAATCAAGAAACATTTGAAATGGTATTAAAAGACTAAAATTATGACTTATTCCAAGTAATACACAACCTCCTTTAACATAGTCTTACAGTATCCTATCAAGTAAACACACTATTAACAACTTGTAAGAATTGTAAAGAACATTTTTGAAAGGCAAGTATGTTCTATTCAGTCAATGAACTTTTGACAATTTTAGAACAGTCTGTATTGGAGGATTGGCTGATTTTAATGTCTGTGATTGAATTTCGAAAGAACTTTAGACTATGTTACACATCTTTTCCCCAGTATTAGTTAGAAACAAAGAAACGTTAACACCTTCCAAAACAAATTACAAAAAGATACGGGATTTCATACTCATGAGAACTTGCCTAGTGGTCTTTAAAATTGTGTTGAGCATGAATAGAGAAGCAGTTCTGCTTAGTGCTTTGTTTCAACGTATACTAAGAGTCTTCAACTGAGTTCTGAATCTTTGCACTTGAACTGAGTAGAGTATTGTACCGGAGTTGTCATAAATAAAATATAAGAATAAGAAGCAAGTTGTGAGAACTGTTAATACTCCATCCAAGCCCTGTGCCCTGATACGCGAATAAGGAAGGACGTTATCATAAGGTGGTTTTTTTATGTGTAAATATAAACTACAGATTAACTGAATATTAAGGCAGTCCTGTTGAGGAAGACTACCAGTTTTTAAACTGCTACTCCCTACATGTCATTTGCATTAGTGCACAGTCTCGAGAGAAAAAAGCTGCATCCTTACATTATTGATGACAAATAGCTGAAGAGAGACGGGCCTAATAGGAAATTGCCAGTATCTATAATGTAACCTTTCTGGCCTAGCCCATTAGCAACAACCAATATCCATAATATGGCTCCAACGTAAATTAATAGTAATGCTAAACTATATAAGGGTTGGGAAGATGTAGCTTCAGGGGGAAGAGAGAGAGAGAGATTTCAAGCCCTGCTCTCCTTTTCAACCTTCGTACCACCTGCATTTGGAGAAAGTAGTTGAGCCTGCTGTCCTGGACTGAGCGCAACTATCCTGCTCTGAATTCTGACCTCATATTACTTAAGTGGGCTATACTTTTACTTTTTACTGTAGCAGACCCTTTCAGTTGGCGTGTCAATTATATTTCAGTGTTTACATTGTGTTGTAGAATACTGTGAATTTGCCTCAAGTATCCCAGTTGAAGCCTTCCAATAAGTGTGTGTTTAAAACAGACATTTTCTACAGCTTGGTTAGTGTGAGATTCTGTGGGCAAGACTGAGTGGTTGAAAGAAGTTGGGAAGATGGGGTTCAGATAGGGAGCCACGATCACTATTAGTTGCTTTTTGAGTCCTTTGAAAAGAAATAAAACAAAATTAAATGCAGAGTACACTAAAGTTCCTTGTTGGTTGGACTAGTAGTATTAACATAGTGTGACAAAGCTCCTCCTCTACCTCGGTGGGTCCTGCACTTATTGGCTGATTTGCTCACCTCAGAGATCTTCCCTTCTGGTGGAACCCATAGTCTGGGTCAACTCCTCCTGTGTCTGATCAGGAGTTGGAAGGTTTGGGGGGAACCCGGGCCCGCCTTCTACTCTGGGTTCCAGCCCAGGGCCCTGTGGATTGCAGCTGTCTATAGTGCCTCCTGTAACAGCTATATGACAGCTACAACTCCCTGGGCTACTTCCCCATGGCCTCCTCCAAACAACTTCTTTATCCTCAGCAGCACACCCTCTCACTCTCAGCTCCTTGTGTCTCTTGCTCCCAGTTCCACACACGCACATCACAAACTGAAGTGAGCTCCTTTTTAAACTCAAGTGCTCTGATTAGCCTGCCTTAATTGATTCTAGCAGCTTCTTGACTGGCTGCAGGTGTTCTAATCAGCCTGTTTGCCTCAATTGTTTCCAGAAAGCTCCTGATTGTTCTGGGACCTTCCCTGTTACCTTACCCAGGGAAAAGGGAACTACTTAACCTGGGGTTAATATATCTGCCTTTTATCACTGTCCTGTAGCCCTCTGGCCTGACCCTGTCACAGCAGGCACAGTGCAGATACCTACTACAGTATAAATTATTAGCCAGAAGTTATCCATGTCGTATGTGCAATTCATCATTTACCACCGTGTAATATGATTTTTTTTTTTAATTCACAGAATTTGGTATATTTGAACTATTGAAGTTAGCACTGCATTATGCTAAAAATTGACATTGTTGACGTAAAGACAAACTAAAAACGTATGGGGCCCACTGATTTGCTTTATGTTAAGCCTCTGATGCCAACTACCCATGTATACCTGTAATTTCCTAGGCTTTCCAGGTAGGACTACCATTGCTCATTGGAGATTAAACATTGCCATACTGTTAGTTATATAAAACATGTAGACATATCATTCTAAGCAATGCACGTCTCCTTTTTAGTAATGTACTTTGAATATTGGAATGTGAAATGACTCATATTTTATAGATGCCCCTGAAGTTTCAATAACTGGGTATGATGGAAACTGGTTCTTTGGAAGAGAACGTGTTCGGCTCCGGTGTAATGCTAACGCAAATCCACCACCCACAGACTTTACATGGACCAGGTGAGTTTTCATGAAAACGAAAGATGAATTTTTCCATTTAAATACACAATCAGTATTTTAATAAAGGAGAGTTTTGAAGGGTGTTACTGGCTTACAACATAATGGAAACAAGGCCCTTTGACTGCTACTAACTTGTCTGGTTTCAGTATATGACTAATGCACATTCTGTGTAGTTAGAAATGAATGCTGTTGAAATATGTCCCATACTGATGCATCAGATGTATGGATTGAGATGTGGATGTTGTAAAGAAAAATATTGGTCTTATATAGTAGATGGCTTCTAAGGAGCAGTAGTAATTGGGGTGGGAAAGTACAAATGAAGAATGATTGTTACTCTGAAGTCTGAGCAGTTACCAATGCTTTAGAATAAATCCACTTATTTTTATAAATGGAATAACTTCTTTGACAGGTGATTGTGATATTGAGTTTCTTGGGCTTAGTGTAAAACATTGCAAAGACCTGTTGTTCAGCCTTCCTCCTCCGTGTGAGCTGTGTGTAAAGCAATGATGCAAAAAACCTGGATATTATTTGAAGAAAATTATGTAAAATTGATATTACATTGAAAATGGAGATGGAAAACACTTGAAGTCTCATTTCAATCATCAAATTTACCATACCCTAATGAAGAGTAAGCCATTGTATCTGCTTCCAAATAAGCTACATGAGATGGCTTGCCTTGTGACTCAAAACTTAAGTCAACCCGTGTTGATATCTGGTATCTCTGTATGGCTTCCTGTCGTGTAATAAAAGCAGTATTTCATGACTCCAATATGAATTGGATGCCTTTACTGAGAGTCCTGCTGCCTGCCATCTGTAGTCTTGCGTGTTAAGTACGTTCCCCTGGAGGGAACCACCTCCGAAGCAAATATATGGCCCAAAACTTCTCTTTTACTTCAACTTCACTTGGTCCGTCTGTCTGAAACAAAGAAAATAACTTGTGTGAGTGTTTAAGTGTATGTAATGCACAGTTGTCATAACATTTCTTCCCAGATCTGTACCTTAGCGTCCAAAATATAGGTGTTAGCATGAAAACCTCCAAGCTTAGTTACCAGCTTGGACCTGGTAATTGCTGCTGCCAGCTAGGAATTATACAGTGCCTAGCTCACTGTGGTCCCCCAAAACCTTCCCTAGGGGATCCCCAGACTCAGATGCCTTGAGTCTTACAACAAAGGGAAATAACCCCCTCCCCTTTTTTTCTTGTTACTTCCTCCCAGGCTCCCCTCCCTGGACGACCCTAGGAGATTCCCTGTTTCCAATCCTGGAAACACAAGTACCGAGAGATCTAATCTCTCTTCCCCCTCACCCAGAAGGTATGCAAAGTCAGGCTTAGTAAATCTAACACAAAGAGATTTTCCCCTTGACTTCTTCCACCCACCAATTCCCTGGTGAGCTGCAGACTCAATTCCCTGGAGTCCCCACTAAAGAAAAACTCCAACAGGTCTTAAAAAGAAAGCTTTATATAAAAAGAAAGAAAAAGACATTAAAATAGGCTCTGTATCAAGGTGACAATATACAGGGTCAATTGCTTAAAAGAAAAATGAATAAACAGCCTTATCCAAAAAGAATACAATTTAAAACATTCCAGCAACTACACACATATAAATACAAAAAAACAATATAAACCTATTGTCTTACTATCCTTGTACTTACAACTTGGAAACAGAAGATTAGAAAACCTGGAGATAGAAAAATCACTCTCAGAGCCGAGAGGGCACAGACACAAGACAAAGAACAAAGAACTCACACCCAAAACTTCCCTCCACCCAGATTTGAAAAAGTCTTGTTTCCTGATTGCTCCTCTGGTCAGGTGTTTCAGGTTACTGGTGTTACCCCTTTACAGGTAAAAGAACATTAACCCTTAGCTATCTCTTTATGACAACAGTAATAGTGCTATGAGAATCACTGATAGTAATAGTGCTGTAAGAAGCATTAAAGATCAGCTGTGGTATCACCTTGTAGCCTCAAGTTGCTTCCTGGATCAGTTAGAAGAAAAAAGACTAATAGTTTTAGCGTTGTCTACACTGGAACTTCATTGCAAAACTTTTGTCTTTTATCAGTGTTGCATGTGCGCACACACACACACACCAAACAGCAGAAGTTTTACCAATGAAAAGCGCCAGTGTGAACAGTGCTTTGTCGGCAGGAGTCGCTCATTGCACGACTTTTAGCAGCACAGCTGTAGCGGCACAGGAATGTTGCTAAAAGCTGCCTGTTGTAGACAAAGCTTTTAAAAATTGTATTTGAAATGTGTGGTTAATAATAATAAACATATAACCAAAGTTTCTTGAATGAAACCTAGTAACACAAAACAAAATATGCTATCCAAGTATAATGAAGTCGTCTCAACTGGATCACATTTAAACCAATTGGATTAAAAAAAACCCCTCCTATCCTCTCCAACATGTTATGGTGCAGGTTAAAAGTAATAAGGACAAATAACTAATCTGGTTTTACAAGATGTGTTAACCTTCTCACTAAAGGGGCTTTCATAACACTTAAACCAATTCCCAGATTCAGTTTCATTCCTCATGTGGTACAGACAAGTCTAACATGATTTGTAAAAGCAGAGAACTTAATTTCAAGAAATTGTAGATTAACTTGTATACAAATTTCTTGTAATAAACTCTTTGGCAGAAACTTAATCATTATAAGAATGCCAAGTTTAAAAAGTTGAGGTTGCAATTTATTGGCAGGATACTGGGCTGCAGTGCAGAGGGTCAGACCACTATTATGCAAGGCTGGAGAGCCCTGTCATGCATGGGGTATTGTACTTGCTTCTGAAAAATGTAATTTCATTTGAGGAAGGCAAAGTTAGAATCTCTCTTTGTCCCAGAAAAAAATTCAGTTGAAGTTGATTTCAAATCCAGTTTAAATTCTTATTAATGTGTTTGAATTGAACTGGTGCAGAATAGCTGTATTTTTGCGTTTTGTCCACTGAATTTTAAGGCAAAGGGGCTAAGTTATATTCTCAGTACTAGTAATAACACATGCTGAGTGATCTTAATAACCTGGAAGTAGATGGACAAATCTGTACACAACAAGGTTAATGAATCCTTGTTTGGCTGGGGAGATGACAAACTAGTGTGTATTGCGACTGTGTGTTGTGTTCATGCAATGAAATGACAACAAAAGTCCATGCATGTACAATGAAAAATAACTTAAGTATAGATTTGTGCATGTTTAGCCACTTGACTCCTATGGTAGGAAGACTTTGTGATTGGCAAGGAGGATAGCTATTAAGCTGCAGAAATAAAACATTTCTATAGTTGTCTAGCAATCACTGGCCTATAGTCAGCAAGAACTCATGTGGGAGAAAGTCTGAGGATGTTCATTCACTGTACATGTTGAATTTTTAGGGTACTGTTCATGAAAAGTAGTTGTAGCATGTGATGTTGCATGGCAGAGTGTGTTGACACTTCACTCATGGAAATAACACACACACACACACACACACACACATATATTCTTCTTTGAGTAATGTCCCTGTGGGTGCTCTACATCAGGATACGCTACCTGCTCGTGCACTCTTGATCAGCGATGTTTGTCAGTGGTGTCCGCACTTATGCCCTCTTCACCTTCATACCCCAATAAACTGCCAGTGTCTTCAACAGAGCAGTCCGTGCCCAGGAGTTGAACTATGCAGCTGGCTGCCCTTTGCTTTCTTCTGCCTTTCTCATTTTAGTTTCTCCTTAGTGTTTTTTTTTCCTGTTAGCACAAGTTCACGCTTTGAGAGGGGTCATTCCTTCTTTCCTCTGGGTCCCTGTTCTCTCCCTCACCTCCGCCCTCACCTCCCGGCCTCATCCACAACCCCAAGTGTGGGTTAGGCTGTAGACCCTGGACTTCAAACCTTTCCATGTGTGCCACAAGTCCTTCCCTTGGAATGATGGAGATTCAACCTGCCTCTCTGCTGCTTGAGAGAAATCCACATTCCCTCTAAATGTAAAGTCTACTTAAGATTTAAAAACAGATCTAAAAAATTGAGGTAGGAAAAAAAATACGTTCCTATTTCTGTAGTGCTTTTTGAGACCTAGGCGGTGAGTTATCCCCAAATATATTGGTTCCATTGACCAGCTCTCCTTCGGCAGTAACCAAAGGCGCTAGATTTCCCAAGGAAAGACCCCATTCTCCAGAATCAGAAAAAAAAGAGAAAGTCACTTCCTTGATCTGGGTCTGAAGAGACCTCATGTCCAAACATATATTGCTGAGGCTCCCTTTCCTGCAGTACTGTGACCACAGTAGCATACCTAGAAGTCATCTAGAGAGCTTCTGACACTGACATCTGACTCAGCCTTCATTTTGAAAGTCAGAGGCAAAGTCCTTATTGCTACAGAAGTAGTGAACTCCATCCACTGTTGCACTTCTGTATAGATGAGTCTACAAAAAGTATTATATCCCTCCAAGAGGCTCAGTATTTATTCCCTCAGCTCTCTGGTGGTCAGGACCTTTTAATGAATGGAACAGACTACATTAATCCTGTTCAACACCATTGAACAAGGATCTAAAATGATTGGATCTGCTGGGTCATAAGAATAGCTTGTTGGTCTCCTGGTAGTTCAGAGTGGCTTGTTATCAAATCCTGATGGCTAAATGTGACTTCAGTTTATTAAAAATGCTCATCTTACTGAATATATGCCTCAGAAGCAGAGAGAACAATTTCAGGCCCTCACTGCAGAGGATCAAACAGCTGCCAAGGCATCTCTCCAGGGTTTCTACAATTGTCAGTTGCATATAACGGTCTATGGTTATGGCAGTAGTCCTGTGCCAACCTTCCTAGCTGTGGTTTTCAGGCCTCCCCTGGGAGGTACAAAATACTATAGAGGACCTTCATTTTGAGGGCCCTCACGTTGTTGAGTGACAACCTGGATGGGTCCCTCCATTCTCTGAAGAACTACTGGGTGACACTAAGTTCTCTAGGCAGCTGTATACCTGCAACTAAAGAAAATACATCAGGTTACAGAGAACTCAATATTTTTGCCCAGTCCACTACCAACCTATGAGAATGGCTGAACATCCCCTGCTCTTGCGCACACATAAGAAAACCAAATTCCCTAAGGGGTTTCCCCTTCCGCAATCTCCCAGCCAGTGATAATCTTCAATGTCTGCTTTGATCCATTGGTTGATAGTGGTAAACTGTTTCTTGCTGTGGATCTTACATTGCACTTATTCCCCTCCCACCCTTATGGGGATTCTGTCTCCTATTACCAATCTTCCTGGGAGCTCATCACTTTGGACAGATGGATACTAGAAGCAGTTTTCACGGGCTTCTCCATCCAGTCCACCCCATTCCTGTTTAGGGACCCTTCTCACAAAGAGTTCTTAAAGCGGGAGGTAAAATTCCTCCTGGCTCTGGGGGAGATTGAACATGTCCCATCAGACTTAATTGTGAGAAGATTCTGTTTCATCAGGATAGAATTCTCTTCTTGATATTTTCTTGTTCAGAAGGCACGCCATGAGGGGTCGGGGGAGCAGACCAATTTTGGACCTCAGGACTTAAAACACCTCCATCAGCTCCTGATCGTTCAGAATATGACCCTAGGAACAATAATTCCCTCTGTCTGGGAGGCTTTATTCCTTGAACCTTCAGGATTCCTGTTTCCATGTCACCATTCATCCCTCACACAAGCAATTCCTGTGCATTGTGGTAGGCAAGGACCACCTTCCCATAAAAAGGTTCTGCACCGCCAAATGTATCAAGAACCTATTCAACCTCTTCTCTCCTATCCAGGAACTAACATCAGCATGGGACCTCACTCTAGTTATCAATGTTCCATTTGAACCTGTGGGGAGTTGTTCCCTCCTTCATTTGGCCCTTAAGACCTTATTCCTCGTAACCATTACTTTGGCCAGGAACGT
This sequence comes from Gopherus evgoodei, assembly GCF_007399415.2. NCBI lineage: Eukaryota > Metazoa > Chordata > Testudines > Testudinidae > Gopherus > Gopherus evgoodei. The sequence continues at coordinate 1,668,226 of NW_022060062.1, read as the reverse complement.
AAGAGCTTGGAACCTTGATGGTGGGCCCACCGAATACAGTGTTCTACCAAAATAAGGTAACTCAGTCCCTAAGTCTTTTCTGAATTGCAAGTTAAGCAGGACTTTAATCTACCAATATTTACCCTGAGCCTCACTCTTACAGAGAAGTGAACCACCATACACTTGATGTTTAAAGAGCTCTTGGCTTTTACCATGACAGGAGTAGGCCCTTTTGGGTTGCCCCTTGACTTTTCATCTCTCTTGCAGAAGGAATGAAAGGGGACATCTGATCTGCACCCAGGGGCTGTCCAAATGAGTTGAAGGTTGCACCCTCACATTCTATGAAGTTTCATTGTTAATCTGCCGTCCTCCGCTGAGAGTTACTGCTCATTCCACCAAGACTCACTCTAACCCCTTTCAAATATAGACCAATTTCAGACTGAAACTTGGTGGGATAATACACAGGACTGGAATGTTGGTGTGGATGGGTATAGTTTGCTCAGGAAGGATAGACAGGGGAAAAAGGGAGGAGGTGTTGCCTTATATATTAAAAATGTACACACTTGGACTGAGGTGGAGATGGACATAGGAGACAGAAGTGTGGAGAGTCTCTGGGTTAGGCTAAAAGGGGTAAAAAATACAGGTGATGTCGTGCTGGGAGTCTACTACAGGCCACCTAATCAGGTGGAAGAGGTGGATGAGGCTTTTTTCAAACAACTAACAAAATCATCCAAAGCCCAAGATTTGGTGGTGATGGGGGACTTCAACTATCCAAATATATGTTGGGAAAATAACACTGCGGGGCACAGACTATCCAATAAGTTCCTGGACTGCATTGCAGACAACTTTCTGTTTCAGAAAGTTGAAAAAGCTACTAGGGGGGAAGCTGTTCTAGACTTGATTTTAACCAATAGGGAGGAACTTTTTGAGAATTTGAAAGTAGAAGGAAGCTTGGGTGAAAGTGATCATGAAATCATAGAATTTACAATTCTAAGGAAGGGTAGAAGGGAGTACAGCAAAATAGAGACAATGGATTTCAGGAAGGCGGATTTTGGTAAGCTCAGAGAGCTGATAGGTAAGGTCCCATGGGAATTAAGACTGAGGGGAAAAGCAACTGAGGAAAGTTGGCAGTTTTTCAAAGGGACGCTATTAAGGGCCCAAAAGCAAGTTATTCCAATGGTTAGGAAAGATAGAAAATGTGGCAAAAGACCACCTTGGCTTACCCTTGAGATCTTGCGTGACCTACAAAATAAAAAGGCGTCATATAAAAAATGGAAACTAGGTCAGATCACAAAGGATGAATATAGGCAAATAACACAGGAATGCAGAGGCAAGATTAGAAAAGCAAAGGCACAAAATGAACTCAAACTAGCTATGGGAATAAAGGGAAACAAGAAGACTTTTTATCAATACATTAGAAGCAAGAGGAAGACTAAGGACAGGGTAGGCCCACTGCTCAATGAGGAGGGGGAAACAGTAACGGGAGACTTGGAAATGGCAGAGATGCTTAATGACTTCTTTGTTTCAGTCTTCACTGAGAAGTCTGAAGGAATGTCTAGTATAGTGAATGCTTATGGGAAGAGGGTAGGTTTAGAAGAGAAAATAAGGAAAGAGCAAGTAAAAAATCACTTAGAAAAGTTAGATGCCTGCAAGTCACCAGGGCCTGATGAAATGCATCCTAGAATACTCAAGGAGTTAATAGAAGAGGTATCTGAGCCTCTAGCTATTATCTTTGGGAAATCATGGGAGACGGGGGAGATTCCAGAAGACTGGAAGGGGGCAAATATAGTGCCCATCTATAAAAAGGGAAATAAAAACAACCCAGGAAACTACAGACCAGTTAGTTTAACTTCTGTGCCAGGGAAGATAATGGAGCAGGTAATCAAAGAAATCATCTGCAAACACTTGGAAGGTGGTAAGGTGATAGGGAATAGCCAGCATGGATTTGTAAAGAACAAATCGTGTCAAACTAATCTGATAGCATTCTTTGATATGATAACGAGCCTTGTGGATAAGGGAGAAGCGGTGGATGTGATATACCTAGACATTAGTAAGGCATTTGATACAGTCTCGCATGATATTCTTATAGATAAACTAGGAAAGTACAATTTAGATGGGGCTACTATAAGGTGGGTGCATAACTGGCTGGATAACGTACTCAGAGAGTAGTTGTTAATGGCTCCCAATCCTGCTGGAAAGGTATAACAAGTGGGGTTCCGCAGGGGTCTGTTTTGGGACCAGTTCTGTTCAATATCTTCATCAACGATTTAGATGTTGGCATAGAAAGTACGCTTATTACGTTTGCGGACGATACCAAACTGGGAGGGATTGCAACTGCTTTGGAGGACAGGGTCAAAATTCAAAATGATCTGGACAAATTGGAGAAATGGTCTGAGGTAAACAGGATGAAGTTCAATAAAGATAAATGCAAAGTGCTCCACCTAGGAAGGAACAAAATCAGTTTCACACATACAGAATGGGAAGAGACTGTCTAGGAAGGAGTATGGCAGAAAGAGATCTAGGGGTCATAGTAGACCACAAGCTTAATATGAGTCAACAGTGTGATACTGTTGCAAAAAAAGCAAACATGATTCTGGGATGCATTAACAGGTGTGTTGTAAACAAGACACGAGAAGTCATTCTTCCGCTTTACTCTGCGCTGGTTAGGCCTCAACTGGAGTATTGTGTCCAGTTCTGGGCACCGCATTTCAAGAAAGATGTGGAGAAATTGGAGAGGGTCCAGAGAAGAGCAACAAGAATGATGAAAGGTCTTGAGAACATGACCTATGAAGGAAGGCTGAAGGAATTGGGTTTGTTTAGTTTGGAAAAGAGAAGACTGAGAGGGGACCTGATAGCAGTTTTCAGGTATCTAAAAGGGTGTCATCAGGAGGAGGGAGAAAACTTGTTCACCTTAGCCTTCAATGATAGAACAAGAAGCAATGGGCTTAAATTGCAGCAAGGGAGATTTAGGTTGGACATTAGGAAAAAGTTCCTAACTGTCAGGGTAATTAAACACTGGAATAGATTGCCTAGGGAAGTTGTGGAATCTCCATCGCTGGAGATATTTAAGAGTAGGTTAGATAAATGTCTATCAGGGATGGTCTAGACAGTATTTGGTCCTGCCATGTGGGCAGAGGACTGGACTCGATGACCTCTCGAGGTCCCTTCCAGTCCTAGAGTCTACGAGTCTATGAGTCTATTTGTAGGGCAGCCACCTGGTCTTTGTCACCCATGTTTTACCTGCATTACGCTCTTTCCTGCCTGCCTCCAGGACTGACATGGCATTTGATGTTGTCCTGTGATCCATACTGAATCCACTTCCCCAGCACCCTGTTCCATGATGGGAGTTTGCTGACATGGAGCATCCATGAGGATACTACTCAGATAATCTCTCTGCTTTCTTTACCTTGTATAGTAACTGGAGTTATTCCAGACATGTGTCCCCAAGGATATGCCACTACCCAACATCCTTCCCCTCTGCCTCAGAGCCTGTCTTGAAACACTGATGGCTGAGAAGAAACTGCACTGTCATTGGGTGTGCCCTCCCGATTTATTCTTGAATCAAGGCACAGGGGTTTTCAGGGTTCAGATGTGGATCCATAGACACTGCTGACCGAAAACTCCTATCAAGAGAGCAAGTTCCATGTGTATATCGTGATGTGGAGCACACATTGCAGGGAGGGGACATCCTTCGAAGAACTCCAGTTACTGTAAAAGGTAAATAACCTCTCTGCTCGTTTTTTGGTTAGTTGTAACACCTGTGTGCCCTAAAATCATCTAATTGCTTAATTAACAGTGAAGGATCATTTAAAGGTCCCCCTAAACAAAAATGTCTCAGCACATTAACAAGAAACAGCTGGCAGAGCCAATATATATGTGAAATCATACAGGCTGTTCAAGATACAAATGAATTTGTGTTAAGCGCTACATTGAATGCTGCAAATATACTCAGAAAGCTCTTCCTCCTCCACACCTTTGAATTGTTGGCCCTTGATAGTAGTCCGTCTCTCTTCCTCTAGAGATAGGGGTGCGGAAGATAGGCATTTCCACATGCATCAGCCTTGCATGTACTAACAAGACAGGGAGCTGTAGGTGGTCCTTCGGGTTTTGTAACTTTATTCCTACAATCATCTGTTTTTCTGAAAATATTGCTCCCTCATCTAAACTTTCAGAGAAATCCTGAGACATAAATTCAGGTCTTATTAAGCCCAAATATATTACCCTGACTTTGTGTCTCAGACTTCCAGTAATGGTGATTTGAGGGACTGAATTAGTTAAATTCTGTCCTGTTGGAAGTAAAACTATATTGTTACTAGTAAAAAGTATTTTCTTAAAAATTTGACACAGACTGAGCAGTGAGGCTGCACCCAATTGTGAAATAATGAGCCCCAGAAACACCCCAGGGCCCTACCCTATGTGCCAGGTGCAATAGGGCAGGCAGGATCCAAGGGGGGAGGGGCTTAGTGTGGGGGAATCCAGGTGTGGGTTGGGAGGGTTCTGTGTGGGGCAGTCTGGGTGCGGGAGGCTTAGTGAGGGATCTGGGTAGAGGGGAAGATCTGGATGCACAGGGACTTGTTGGATGGTTCTGGGTGCAGTGTTGATGGAACTCTGCCGGAGGGTCCAGGTGAAGATGGTTGGGGCTCAGTGTGAGATGTGGGCTCATTGTGAGGATCCCGTGGGGTCAGGATCCAGGTGCAACTGGTTGGGGCTTGATAGGGTGCGTTGTTGGGGTGAACCAGGTGCAGGGGGAGTGGGGCTAGTCAGGAGGATTCTGGGTCTAAGGGGGTCTGGATGCTCGGGGAGCAGCTCCCTGTACCTTGATTCCTCCCTCTGCAGCTGAGGAGCGATGGCTATAGGAAATATGGGGGATGAGAGTGGGAGGGAGAGGAGTGAGTTGGCAGAGCTCCCGACAACTGGGGGAGAAATCTGGGGATGCCAGATGCCATGCAGGGGAAGAGGAAGTCCCATCGTCCGAAGCCCAGCCAGGACTAGCAGCTCAGCCCAGCTCAAGATAGGAGCCACCAGCCAGGTCAGATAATACATTTTGCTTTTAAATTTTGTCATGTAAATTTTGAGAATGCTTAAACTTCCAAATATTTTCTAATTCAGGTGGATGGGCAATGGCCTGAAGGTTTAATGTCTTCAAATAATACTTTGCATTTCAACCATCCATTGACTTACAATTATGCTGGGACTTCCGTCTGTAAAGTGACCAATTCGCTTGGACAAGCAAGTGATCAAAAGACGATCTACATTTTAGGTGAGTTGTTGTTTCTCCCTTCACTTCCTAAGCATGCTTTCTTTAAAATACTGTTTCAGAAATTAGATTAGATGTCTAGTTGAATGTGTTTTTTAGCCATGTTCTATAACAGATTACCTAAAACTCAGTCTTTGATTAAAGATAATATAAAACTGGGAAGGACAAATGGAAATCTAATAGGTTGGATATTAGGAAAAAAATTTTGCACTAGGAGGGTGGTGAAGCACTGGAATGGGTTACCTAGGGAGGTGGTGGAATCTCCATCCTTAGAGGCTTTTAAAGTCAGGCTTGACAAAGCCCTGGCTGGGATGATTTAGTTGGGGATTGGTCCTGCTTTGAGCAGGGGGTTGGACTAGATGACCTCCTGAGGTCCCTTCCAACCCTGAGAGTCTATGAGTCTATTTAATAAACCATTACTCTGCTAGTACTGCCACTGTTTCTAGGGGCTAATACTGTTGTTCAATCATGCATGCCATTTGCCAATTGTAGTACTTACCAGGACCACAGTAGTGTCTGAGATGATACATTAGCTCTAAGAGAAATTGTTTCCCTCCCTCTACGGTGAAGACAGCATTATTGGCAACATCCATGCTACCTAATTTGTGATCAGTTGACAAATGGAAGAGATTTTAGCTGGGAAGGAGTTAAATAAAATGACAGAGTTGGAGGCGAAGGAAAGAAATGTTATCCAACCCAAGCTTAAAACACTTTTCTGAGGATGTCTGGTTTTATTCATTTATCCTCAGCTGAGCTGGTCAGAATAACAGTGACGCCTCTCACTGCTCATGCACTCCTATAGAGCAGTCATAAAGCTAATTACAAGGAACAAAAATGGTTAGCTCACCTTGCTTCAACCAAGGCCAGCGTAACCCATTTGGCGACCTAGGCAGTCACCTAGGGCGCTATCATTTGGCGGGTGGCGGCTGGATGTTTGGCCACCATGGTTGTTGGTGGTATTTTGGGGGCAGGATCTTCCACCACCTAGAGTGCCAAAAAGGCTGTCAGCGCTCCTGGCTACACCTGCCCCTTCCCGTCTGTGTGGTACTCTCTTGTGGGTGGGGTATTGCTGTTGGCAGACTTTTCATTAGTATTTAAATCAGGAAAGCACTTATACCAGGGTTTCCCATGGTAAAGAATCTCAGGAGCAGACAGAAGTGCCCTGTTACCGTAGTACATGTTCCTTTGAGTATATCAGCATACTGAAAGAGTACCATGGCCTAATGAAGATCATACATAGTAGCATCAGTAGTAGAGCTGAGACCCAACATTATTATATTGCCACGATGATGGGAGTAAATGAAATGGAATTGCTTAATTTTAACAATAGGTGCAAATGTTTCAATGAACGGGTGGTAGCAGTATTCAGAATATGAACTATAAATTCATTTTATTCTTTCTCTGTTCTTGAGGGCAAATCTGTATGGTAAGGTCTGAATCCATTCTTATCTCAGTAGCTACTGTGCTGGTGGCACTACAGATTCAGCCTGTAGACCACTGAGAGTGAGTAGTGAAGTAATAGCCTCTTTGGCTAACAGAGCAGAAAAAATATCCTTCTTGGAGGCTGTGAATGGAGAATGAAATTGAGCAAGATAGCACCACACAATCCACATTTAAAACATTGAAGTCACACCCTCTGTATGCCAAGTACATACTTGAGCAGGCTTCACTACTTCATAGCAGAATGCCACAGGCTGTATACCTCAGACCACACTGACTATAAACGAATGGGAGGGGAAGGTGAGTGACCTTGAACTCGGTACAGCTTAATCTGGCTTGGGGAGAATTTAGACAATACTGTCAAAGATAGAATTTCAATATTTGAACCAAATTGGTATAAGCATGCAAAATATTAGTGTTAAACCCTTTCAAAAACACATTTGAAGAAGCTCGTAAGTATGCATGTGCAGTTCTATGACCTGAAAATAAATGTAGCAATATCTTCCTGAGGATAAATCCCCTGTAAATTGTTCTGTAACGCTCTGTGTTTTGCCTTCGTTGAACTATTATGTTACTGAAGACAGCCAATGCTTAATTGGAAAGGTTGACTAAGAAGCTTTGGAAAAACTGTACAAAACCTATGTAAGGGTTTGAAAGCTTCCTGGGTATTTAAAAGCTTTCAGAAGCGGTGTGCGGAATCTTCATTTGTTCACTCTAATTTAAGCTTTCATGTTTTCAGAAGGTCTCTTTCTATAAGTCTGTAATAAATAACTGAAACTATTGTTGTATGTAAAGTAAATAAGGTTTTTAAAAAGTTTAAGAAGCTTCATTTAAAATTAAATTAAATTGCAGAGCCCCCTGGACTGGTGGCGAGGACCCGGGCAGTGTGAGCGCCACTGAAAATCAGCTCACGTGCCACCTTCGGCACTCGTTCCATAGGTAGCCTACCCCTGATTTAGACACATTGAGCATATTGTGGCTGCAGTCTTTGTAAAATGAAATAACTATCAAATTCTAAAATTACTTTGCTCCCCTTTTTCTATTTCAAAGATAACAAGGATTCTTAGACTTCCAAATGATTTTTTTCCACTAAAAATCAGTATTAACTATTTGTATCTTAAACTATTTCAGTTATCCTAACATGCCTGTCCACAGCTTCCAACTGATTATCAAAAAACTTTAAATATCTCAACAGTGCATACCAGTCTGGAAGAATGGTCAGAAAAATTAGCCAATCAGTCATTAATCTGTAGGTAAACAGCCATAATGATGGTGAAATTTTCAAGATTGTTGAGCTATGCAGAGTACAAAAGAAATTGCTTGGGTGCTAATGTATGACTGCAAATATACATTCTAAGGGAAATTAAGGTAGACACAATTGTCAATAAACATATTCAACTTCTATAGACTAAGAATTTCATTCAAACATAAACTTAATAAACAAGAAAAGTAAAATCAAAATTGAACATCAAGTTAATCTGTTTCTGTGAAGTTTCCTAAAGTAGTAAGAGAAAAAGGATTGAGAACTGAGCTTAACGTTGGTGAGGAATTTTGCCTGATCACATATCTAGCACTAAAATGCTGTAATGCAGGCCTGCACAACTCGTAAAGCGGCAAGGGCCATATTACTCCAAAGAAAACAGCTGAGGGCTGAAACCCCCCCAGCACCGCCACCCCCCCACCTCTGCCAGCATCACCCAACCCCCCTGAAACACAACCCCCCAGCACCACCCGCCCCCCCCCAAAACAACTCCTCCCAAGCGCCGCCCACCCCACAGAAACAAACCCTCCTTCCCCAGCGCCGCCCTGCTGAAACAGCAGTATTGAACCTCGGGCAATATGTTATGGGGGCCCCTAAGGCAATATAATTAAGCTAAAAGAAAAATGTCTTTTTTTACTAGAAGTAGAATAAGATCTTCCCCCACCTTGTAATCAGTTGCCCTGTTGAATGAATGAGGAGTGACTGAGGAAGGCGTGGAAGGCAGCACCTCCAGACAGCTGCAACCCTTGGAAAGGGGCTGGGAGCCAGACCAGATCAGTAGAACAAGTCAGCCACTGACTCCTTGCTCGCCTCCTCACCCCCAGCCACTGCCTGCCCACCCGCTCGCCTCTTCAGCCCCCATTCCCCGCCGCCGGCTCACCTGACCCCCCGCCACTGCCCGCCTGCTCACCTCCTCTGACCCCCACTCCCCGCTCACCTCCTCAGCCCCCCTTCCCCACCACCGGCTCACCTGACCCCCCGCCACTGCCCGCCTGCTCACCTCCTCCGACCCCCACTCCCCGCTTGCCTCCTCTGCCCCCCTTCCCCGCAGCCGGCTCAACTGCCCCCCCGCCACTGCCCGTCCACTCACTTCCTCAGCCCTTCTCCCTCGCCGCCAGCTCACCTGCACCCCTGCCAATTCCCGCCTGTTCACCTCCTCCGACCCCCGCTCGCCTCCTCAGCCCCGCTTCCCAGACGCCGGCTCATCTGCCCCCCTCGCCACTGCCCGTCCACTCGCTTCCTCAGCCCTTCTCCCTCGCTGCCAGCTCACCTGCCCCCCCACCAATGCCCGCTCGCTCACCTCCTCAGACCCCGCTCGCCTCCTCAGCCCCCCTTCCCCACCGCCAGCTCACCTGGCCCCCCACCATTGCCCGTCCACTCGCTTCCTCAGGACTTCTCCCTCGCCACCAGCTCACCTGCTCCCCTGCCAATGCCCGCCCGCTCGCTTCCTCAGCCCTTTTCCCTTGCCGCCAGCTCACCTGCTCCCCTGCCAATGCCCGCCCACTCGCCTCCTCATACCCCCACTCCCCGCTCGCCTCCTCAGCCCCCCTTATCCGCTGCCGGCTCTTCCGCTCCCCCACCATTGCCCGTCCACTCGCTTCCTCAGGACTTCTCCCTCGCCACCAGCTCACCTGCTCCCCTGCCAACGCCCGCCCGCTCGCTTCCTCTGCCCTTTTCCCTCGTCGCCAGCTCACCTGCTCCCCTGCCAATGCCCGCCCGCTTGCCTCCTCATACCCCCACTCCCCGCTCGCCTCCTCAGCCCCCCTTCCCCGCTGCCGGCTCTTCCGCTCCCCCACCATTGCCCGTCCACTCGCTTCCTCAGGACTTCTCCCTCGCCACCAGCTCACCTGCTCCCCTGCCAACGCCCGCCCGCTCGCTTCCTCAGCCCTTTTCCCTCGTCGCCAGCTCACCTGCTCCCCTGCCAATGCCCGCCCGCTCACCTCCTCAGACCCCCACTCCCCGCTCGCCTCCTCAGCCCCGCTTCCCAGACGCCGGCTCATCTGCCCCCCTCGCCACTGCCCGTCCACTCGCTTCCTCAGCCCTTCTCCCTCGCTGCCAGCTCACCTGCCCCCCCACCAATGCCCGCTCGCTCACCTCCTCAGACCCCGCTCGCCTCCTCAGCCCCCCTTCCCTGCTGCCGGCTCACCTGCTCCCCCACCATTGCCCATCCACTCGCTTCCTCAGCCCTTTTCCCTTGCCGCCAGCTCACCTGCTCCCCTGCCAATGCCTGCCCGCTCACCTCCTCAGACCCCCACTCCCCGCTCGCCTCCTCAGCCCCTCTTCCCCGCTACCGGCTCAACTACCCCCCTCGCCACTGCCCGTCCACTCGGTTCCTCAGCCATTTTCCCTGCCACCAGCTCACCTGCTTCCCCGCCAATGCCCGCCCGCTCACCTCCTCAGACCCCCACTCCCCTCTCGTCTCCTCAGCCCCCCTTCCCCGCCGCCGGCTCAGCTGCCCCCCCGCCACTGCCTGCCTGCTCACCTCCTCTGACCCCCACTCCCCACTCGCCTCCTCAGTCCCCTTCCCTGCCGCCGGCTCACCTGCCCCCCCGCCACTGCCCGCCTGCTCACTTCCTCCGACCCCCGCTCGCCTCCTCAGCCCCGCTTCCCAGACGCCGGCTCATCTGCCGCCCTCGCCACTGCCCATCCACTCGCTTCCTCAGCCCTTCTCCCTCGCCACCAGCTCACCTGCTCCCCTGCCAGCGCCGACCCGCTCGCTTCCTCAGCCCTTTTCTCTCGCCGCCAGATCACCCACTCCCCTGCCAATGCCCGCCCGTTCGCCTCCTCAGACCCCCACTTGTCTCCTTAGCCCCCCTTCCTCGCTGCCGGCTCAACTGCCCCCCTCGCCACTGCCCGTCCACTCGCTTCCTCAGCCCTTCTCCCTCGCTGCCAGCTCACCTGCTCCCCCGCCAGTGCCCGCCTACTCACCTCCTCAGACCCCCCCTCCCCTCTCGCCTCCTCAGCCCCCCTTCCCCGCCGCCGGCTCACCTGCCCCCCCGCCACTGCCCGTCCTCTCGCTTCCTCAGCCCTTCTCCCTCGCTGCCAGCTCACCTGCTCCCCTGCCAACGCCCGCCCACTCGCCTCCTCAGACCCCCACTCCCTGCTCGCCTCCTCAGCCCCACTTCCCCGCTGCCAACTCACCTGCCCCCCCACAACTGCCCATCCACTCGCTTCCTCAGCCCTTCTCCCTCGCCACTGGCTCACCTGCTCCAACGCCTGCCCGCTCGCCTCCTCAGCCCCCCTTCCCCGCCGCCAGCTCATCTGCCCCCCTCGCCACTGCCCGTCCACTCGCTTCCTCAGCCCTTCTCCCTCGCTGCCAGATCACCTGCTCCCCCGACAACGCCCGCCCGCTCGCCTCCTCAGACCCCCACTCCCTGCTCGCCTCCTCAGCCCTGCTTCCCCGCCGCCAACTCACCTGCCCCCCCACAACTGCCCATCCACTCGCTTCCTCAGCCCTTCTCCCTCGCCACTGGTTCACCTGCTCCAACGCCTGCCCGCTCGCCTCCTCAGCCCCCCTTCCCGGCCGCCAGCTCATCCGCCCCCCTCGCCACTGCCTGTCCACTCGCTTCCTCAGCCCTTCTCCCTCGCTGCCAGCTCACCTGCTCCCCCGCCAACGCCCGCCCGCTCGCCTCCTCAGACCCCCACTCCCCGCTCGCCTCCTCAGCCCCGCTTCCCCATCGCCGGCTCACCTGCCCCCTCACCACTGCCTGTCCACTCGCTTCCTCAGCCCTTTTCCCTCGCCACTGGCTCACCTGCTCCAACGCCTGCCCGCTCGCCTCCTCAGCCCCACTTCCCCGCCACCAGCTCATCTGCCCCCCTCGCCACTGCCCGTCCACTCACTTTCTCAGCCCTTCTCCCTCGCTGCCAGCTCACCTGCTCCCCCGCCAATGCCCGCCCACTCGCCTCCTCAGATTCCCACTCCCTCAGCTCACTTGCCCCCCCACTCACCTTCTCAGCCTGCCTTCTCCCCCACAGCTCACATACTCACCCCCCCGCCACTGCCTGCCCACTCGCCTCCTCAGCCTCCCAGTCCCCTGGCAACTGATGAGCTGCCAAAATCTTAACAACTGGTTCTTTCCTCACCCCACAAGGGGATCATGCCCCCCTGCCGCCCCCAGGACCTCCTGCCCCATCCAACCCCTTTCCTGTCCCCTGACTGCCCCCCACCATCACATACAACTCCTCCTCTCATTCCTGATGGCCTCCCTGGGACCCCTGCCCTATCCAACCACTTCTTCTCTCTGTCCCCTGACTGTCCCTGGAACCTCTGCCCCTGACTGCCCCCCCCACCCCATCCACCCTCCCCTTCCTCCTGATGGCCCCCCCGGACCCTTGCCCTCGTTCAACCCCCCTGTTCTCTGCCCTCTGACCGCTCCGACTCCTATCCACCCCCAAACCCCAACCACCATCCCGAACTCCCCTGCCCCCATCCAACTCCCCTCCTTGCCCCCTCACCGCACTGCCTGGAGGGGGCTGGCGGCACTTCAGCTCGCCACTTGGCTGGAGCTGGGCCATACTGCTGCCGCACAGCGCCTGGAGTATCAGGTCAGGCCAAGCTTACTACCCCTCCCCGCTTCCCGCGAATCAGCTGTTCGTGTGGGAATCCAAGGAGGATAGAGAAGCAAGTGGCAGATGGTCCAAGTAACTACAGGGTTCTTAGTTTGACATCTGTAATATGCAAGGTCTTGGAAAAAATTTTGAAGAAGAAAGTAGTTAAGGACATTGAGGTCAATGGTAATTGGGACAAAATACAACATGGTTTTACAAAATGTAGCTCGTGCCAAACCAACCTGATCTCCTTCTTTGAGAAAGTAACAGATTTTTTTAGACCAAAGAAACACAGTGGATCCAATTTACCTTGATTTCAGTAAGGCATTTGGTGAGGTTCTACATGGGGAATTATTAGCTAAATTGAAAAAGATGGGGATCAATATGAAAACTGAAAGGTGGATAAGAAACTGGTTAAAGGGGAGACTAAAATGGGTCATACTGAAAGGTAAACTGTCAGGCTGGAGGGAGGTTACCAGTGGAGTTCCTCAGGGATCGGTTTTGGGACCAATCTTATTTATTCTTTTTATTATGATCTTGGCACAAAAACTGGTAGTGTGCTAATAAAGTTTGTGGATGACACAAAGCTGGAGGTATTGCCAATACAGAGAAGGCCTGGGATATCATACAGGAAGATCTGGATGACCTTGTAAACTGGAGTAATAGTAATAGGATGAAATTTAACAGTGAAAAGCGTAAGGTCATGCATTTAGGGATTAATAACAAGAATTTTAGTTATGAGCTGGAGACTCATCAATTGGAAGTAACAGTGAATGAGAAGGACCTCAGGGTATTTCTTGATCACAGGATGACTGTGAGCCATCAGCGTGATATGGCCGTGAAAAAAAGCTAATGTGGTCTTGGGATGCATCAGGCGAGGTATTTCCAGTAGAGATAAGGAGGTGTTAGTACCATTATATAAGGCACTGGTGACACCTCATCTGGAATACTGTGTGCAGGTCTGGTCTCCCGTCTTTAAGAAGAATGGATTCAGACTGGAACAGTCTACTAGGTTGATGCGAGGAATAGAAAACCTGTTTTATGAAAGGAGGCTTTTTTAGCTTAACCAAAAGAAGGCTGAGGGGAGATATGATTGTTCTCTATAATATAAATATATCAGAGGGATAAATACCGGGGAGGGAAATGAATTATTTAAGCTCAGTATCAATGTGGACACAAGAACTAATGGATATAACTGGCCATCAGGAAATTTAGACTTGAAATTAGATGAAGGTTTCTAACCATCAGAGGAGTGAAGTTCTGGAACAGCCTTCCAAGGGCAGTGGGGGAGGCGGTGTCTCAAAAGACACATCTGATTTCAAGATTAAGGTTGATATTTTATGGAGGGGATGGTATGATGGGATAGCCTAATTTTGGCAACAAATTGATGGTTGACTATTAGCAGTAGATATGCTCAATGGCCTGTGATGGGACATTAGATGAGGTGGGATCTGAGTTACTGCAGAGAATTCTTTCATGGGTATCTGGCTGGTGAGTTTAGCTGTTTGCTATGGTTGGGTTCGAGAAGGAATTTTCCTCCAGGGCAGATTTGGCAGAGGCCCTGGGAGTGGGGGCAGGGGCTTTCACCTTCCTCTGCAGTGTGGGGCATGGGTCACTTTCTGGAGGATTCTCTATGCCTTGAAGTCTTTAAACCATGATTTGAGGACTTCAGTAGCTCAGACATAGGTTAGGGGTTTATTACAGGAGTGGGTGGGTGTGATTCTGTGGCCTGCGTTGTGAAGGAGGTCAGCTTATATGATCTTAAAGTCTATGACTCTGACACAAAGCATCAAATCCCTAGGAAGCTGTGTTCGATTCCAAGTTGGTGATGACATGTCTATTGCAGTTCAGGAGTCCTAACACTTCCAATTCTTATTGCCCAAGGAACTGTGAATAGTAGGAGTGGTCTTGGCTATGACGGTTGCGAGGGCTCTTACAGTGCCGGCACAACTCCAAAATAACAATGCTATTAATAAAAACTCTCTCTCATGTAGGACATGCATACCAAGAGCAGAACCTGTGGACAAATACCTAGGAGAATTTGTTACTATCAGTTAGGTAACTATACTATTTCGCTGATATTAACATCAATGTGGATCCTGTGAGCTGTTCTTCACCCATTTCTTCAATCTTCAGCTACCACGGGGGCCTCGTATTATAAGGGACCTGAGGGAGGGTCACCGCCATTCCACTCCCTAGACCCTTGCAAAGGAGTATGAGGAGGGATCGGGCACATGTGCAGCCCTCATGGACAATGTTAATTTAAAAAAAAAAGTCATGTACAGTGGGATCTGCACTGACAACTTCTTAAAACCCCAACAAAAAGCAACCCCCCCAGTTATTGCAGGATAAGTTTAGTTACTTGTAGTTCAGAAACCTTTCTACTCAAGCTAAATTCTTCCAACAGATCCTGGGAAATGGCTGTCCCATCACTTTGTTCCAGTCTTTAGCAACACATTCGTAGGCCAGCGGCTCTCAATCAGTGGTATGTGTACCACTGGAGGTATGGAGAGGTCAGGCACAGGAGGCGGCGAACAGAGCAGCTAACAGGGAATTTCAGTGGGAGTGCTGTTGGAGGAGCAGGTTTTTGTAGTTTGTGGTGTTTGTGTGTGAGTGAGTGTGTGTGCAGGCTGCTAGGGGCTGTGTGCTGGGAGCAAGGCTGAGCCCTGAGTTGGGGGCGGGGCTTACCTGATTAGGGGTCCTATATAAGGAGCCAGGCACAGTCAGCTGCAGCGGCACAGGAGGCGGCGAACAGAGCGGCTAACAGAGGAGTTTCAGTGGGAGTGCTGTTGGAGGAGCAGGTTTTTGTAGTTTGTGGTGTTTGTGTGTGAGTGAGTGTGTGTGCAGGCTGCTAGAGGCTGTGTGCTGGGAGCGAGGCTGAGCCCTGAGTTGGGGGCGGGGCTTACCTGATTAGGGGTCCTATATAAGGAGCCAGGCACAGTCAGCTGCAGCGGCACAGGAGGCGGTGAACAGAGCGGCTAACAGGGGAGTTTCAGTGGGAGTTTCCAGGGGAGACCAAGGCAGAGGAACCAGGCAGGCTGACTAGGGAAGAGGCAGGGGTCTGCCAGCAGCCCAACACTTGTTGGTGGCCTGCGTTGCGATGGGAGGCGTGGATTGCCAGGCACAGAGTTGGAGCGCTACGATGGAGGCGGAGGTAGCAGGTGCAGACACACTGAGGATGACCGGATGCGGTAGCTGCGGCATGTACATGGTCCTAGAGGGAGGGCCTGAAAGGAGTTTCATCTGCATGAAGTGCCGCCTGATAGAGCTGCTGGAGGAAAAGGTAAGGGGACTGGAGATGCAAGTGGAAACTCTGGCTGAGTTTAGAAGGGGATTTGAGCAGTTGATGGAACACAGACATGATGAGGCACAGGGGACAAGCTCAGACAAGCGGATAGAAGCAGGACCAAAGGACTCTGAGGAGGGGCTGCTGGGTGAGGAAAGTGGATGGTGGAAGCATGTGACTAGGAGAACCAGGCAGAGGAAAAGACGGGCCAGCGATGGAGAAATAGACCTCAGGAACAGGTTTGCTGAGTTGGGAAATGAAGATGGAGCACAGCAGGCTGCTGAAGGACAAAGGGCGAGGAAGAAGAGGCAAGCAGCTAGTCCTGCAGAAGGAGGGGAGGAGTCAATGGAGGCGACACCAAGTATGAGCCCTAGGAGGACTGTAAGGGCGAATACAAATCGAAAGGAATTGCGACCACCTGCTGTGGGGGATAGACTGCAGAATCGCACTGTCACCAGGAAAAGGCAAGTCTACGTGACTGGAGACTCTTTACTGAGAAGAGTAGATAGGCCTGTAACTAGACCTGATCGGGAGAACAGAAGAGTGTGCTGTCTGCCAGGGGCTAAGATACAGGATGTGGACCTGAGGCTGAATACGATCTTAGCGGGAGCGGGAAAGAATCCATTGATTATCCTTCATGTGGGAACGAATGATACCGCTAGTTACTCGCTGGACTGTATCAAGGAGGACTGTGCCAGACTGGGGAAGAGGCTCAAAGACATCGAGGCTCAGGTGATCTTCAGTGGGATTCTGCCAGTTCCTAGAGCAGGGCGACGAAGGAGTGACAAGATTATGGCGATCAACAAATGGCTTAGGGAGTGGTGTTATAAGGAGGGCTTTGGGATGTACGGTCACTGGGAAGCGTTTACGGATAGATGACTGTTTGCTCAGGATGGACTTCATCTAAGCAAGGAGGGAAATAGAATTCTAGGATGGAGGCTCGCCGACCTCATCAAGAGAGCTTTAAACTAGGAAGTTGGGGGAGATGGTTGGGGGATGTTCAGGAGATCTCCACGCCGGAATATAACCTGGAGGAAAGTAAACAAAGTGAGAGGGGATACCCTTGCGGTCCCAAGATTTGATCCAAGGAGGAATAGTGGAGAAACCAGAGTAACGGGTGATGCTGGTGGTAAAAGGTCTCTGCACGATGGGGGAAGGAATGTCACTGACGCCAAACACCGAAAATTAAAAGGTCTGTACACTAATGCGAGGAGCCTAGGTAACAAGATGGAGGAACTGGAGTTACTGGTGCAGGAAGTGAAACCGGATATTATAGGGATAACTGAAACCTGGTGGAATAGTACTCATGACTGGAGCACGGTTATTGAAGGCTATGTGCTGTTTAGAAAAGACAGGAAGAATGGCAAAGGTGGTGGAGTAGCCTTGTACATCAATGATGAAATTAACTGTAACGAAATAAGAAGCGATGGAATGGATAAGACAGAGTCTGTCTGGGCGAAAATCACACTGGGTAAAAAAGCAACTAGAGCTTCCCCTGAGATAGTGCTTGGCGTGTGCTACAGACCGCCGGGATCTGATTGGGATATGGCTAGAGACCTCTTTAATGTCTTTAATGAAGTAAACACAAAGGGGAAATGTGTGATTATGGGGGACTTCAACTTCCCGGATATAGACTGGAGGACGAGTACTTGCAAGAATAATAGGGGACAGATTTTTCTGGATGTGATAGCGGATGGATTTCTTCATCAAGTAGTTGAAGTACCTACGAGAGGAGATGCCATTTTAGATTTGGTGTTGGTGAGCAGTGAGGACCTCGTAGAAGAAATGGTGGTAGGGGACAACCTTGGTTCGAGTGATCATGAGCTGATTCAGTTCAAACTAGATGGAAGGATAAACAAATGTAGATCTGGGATTAGGGTTTTTTACTTCTCGAGGGCTAATTTTAAAGAGTTAAGGAAATTAGTTAGGGAAGTGGATTGGACGGAGGAATTAGTGGATTTAAATGCGGAGGAGGCCTGGAATTACTTTAAGTCGCAGCTGCGGAGACTGTCGGAAGCCTGCATCCCGAGAAAGGGGAAAAAAACCATGGGCAGGAGTTGTAGGCCAAATTGGATGAGCAAGCAACTCAGAGAGGGGATTAGACAAAAGCAGGAAGCTTACAGGGAGTGGAAGAAAGGCAGGATCAGTAAGGAAAGCTACCTTGGTGAGGTCAGAACATGTAGGGATAAAGTGAGGAAGGCTAAAAGCCGCATTGAACTGGACCTTGCAAAGAGAATCAAAACCAATAGTAAAAGGTTCTACAGCCACATAAATAAGAAGAAAACAAAGAAAGAAGAAGTGGGGCCGCTATACACTGAGGATGGAATGGAGGTTAAGGATAACCTAGGCATGGCCCAGCATCTAAACAAGTACTTTGCTTCAGTTTTTAATAAGACTAGTGAGGAACCTTGCAATGATGGAGGGATGATAAACGGGAATGTGGATATGGAAGTGGATATTACCCCAACTGAGGTAGAGGCCGTACTTGAACAGCTCGATGGGACAAAGTTGAAGGGCCCGGACAATCTCCATCCGAGGATATTAAAGGAACTGGCGCGTGAAATTGCGAGCCCGTTAGCGAGAATTTTTAAGCAATCGATAAACTCAGGGGTTGTGCCGTATGACTGGAGGATTGCTAATGTAGTTCCTATTTTTAAGAAAGGGAATAAAAGTGATCCGGGTAATTATAGGCCTGTTAGCTTGATGTCTGTAGTATGCAAGGTCTTGGAAAAAATTTTAAGGGAGAAAGTAGTTAAGGACATAGAGGTCAATGGTAATTGGGACGAATTGCAACACGGATTTAGTAAAAGTAGATCGTGTCAAACCAATCTGATCTCCTTCTTTGAGAAGATGACGGATTACTTAGATAAAGGAAATGCGGTAGATATAATTTACCTAGATTTCAGTAAGGCGTTCGACACGGTTCCGCATGGGGAACTGTTAGTCAAATTGGAAAAGATGGGAATGAATATGAAAGTTGTAAGTTGGATAAGGAACTGGTTAAAGGGGAGACTCCAGAGGGTCGTATTGAAAGGTAAATTGTCAGGCTGGAAGGAGGTCACTAGTGGAGTCCCTCAAGGATTGGTTTTGGGACCGATCTTATTTAACCTTTTTATTAATGACCTTGGCACAAAGAGTGGGAATGTGCTAATAAAGTTTGCGGATGACACGAAGCTGGGAGGTATTGCTAACACGGAGAAGGACGGGGATACTATTCAGGAAGATCTGAACCACCTTGTAAACTGGAATAATAAAAATAGGATGAAATACAATAGTGAAAAGTGCAAGGTTATGCATTTAGGAATTAATAATAAGAATTTTGGATATACGATGGGGGCGCATCAGTTCGAAGCGACGGAGGAGGAGAAGGACCTTGGGGTACTGGTTGATAGCAGGATGACTATGAGTCGCCAATGTGATACGGCTGTTAAAAAAGCAAATGCGATTTTGGGATGCATCAGGCGGGGTATTTCCTGCAAGGATAAGGAGGTGTTAGTACCGTTATACAAGGCATTGGTGAGACCCCATCTGGAATACTGTGTGCAGTTCTGGTGTCCCATGTTCAAGAAGGATGAATTCAAACTGGAACAGGTTCAGAGACGGGCTGCAAGGATGATCCGAGGAATGGAAAAACTGCCTTATGAAAGGAGACTCAAAGAGCTTGGCTTGTTTAGCCTGGCCAAAAGAAGGCTGCGGGGGGATATGCTTGCTCTATATAAATATATCAGAGGGGTTAACGTTAAGGAGGGAGAGGAATTATTTAAGTTTAGTACTAATGTAGGCACGAGGATGAATGGGTATAAACTGGATATTATGAAGTTTAGACTTGAAATTAGACGAAGGTTTCTAACCATTAGGGGAGTGAAGTTCTGGAACAGCCTTCCGAGGGAAGTAGTGGGGGCAAAAGACTTTCCTGGCTTTAAGACAAAGCTTAATAAGTATATGGAGGGGATGTTATGATAGGATTGTTAATTTGGGCAATTGATCTTGGATTGCCACCAGATAGGTCTGCTCAATGGTTTGCGGGGAGATGTTGGATGGAATGGGAACTGAGTTACTGCAGAGAATTCCTTTTGGGTGCTGGCTGGTGACTCTTGCCCACATGCTCAGGGTTTAGCTGATCGCCATATTTGGGGTCAGGAAGGAATTTTCCTCCAGGGCGGATTGGCAGGGGCCCTGGAGGTTTTTCGCCTTCCCCTGCAGCGTGGGGCACGGGTCGCTTGCTGGTGGTTTCTCTGCAGCTTGAGGTCTTCAAACCAATTTTGAGGATTTCAATAACTCAGTCCTGGGATAGGGGTTGTTATAAAATTGGATGGGTGGGGTTCTGTGGCCTGCCTTGTGCAGGAGGTCAGACTAGATGATCAGATTGGTCCCTTCTGACCTATGAGTCTATGAGTCTTCCAGGGGATACATCAACTCATCCAGATATTTGCCTACTTTTACGTCAGACTACATAAAGCACACTTAGCAAAGTCAGTACAGACCAGACTAAAATTTCATACAGGCAATGACTTGTTTATCCTGCTCTATATACTTTACCCTGAAATGCAAGTACAATATTTATATTCCAAGTGGATTATTTTATAACTGTATGGTAAAACAGGCAAGCAGTTACTCAGTAAGTGTGCTGTGGCACTTGCAATTTTATGTCTGATTTTTGTAGGCAATTAGTTTTGCAGTTAAGGGAAACTTGGGGTACACAAGACAAATCAGACCCTTGAAAGGAGTACAGTAGTGTGGAAAGATTGAGAGCCACTGTCTTCAGCCAAATTTGTCACAATGGACTAATTATTTTGTATGCCTCAATTTTCAGGTGCCCAATACGAAACACTGTTTCACTGGGTTGGGTATGAGATACTTCCCTGGAAATGAGATGTCTGCAGTTCGTTAACAAAAAACCCAATAGTGTTTACTTGCTTCTGGAAATTTTGTCCTTGAGCTGTTACAGCAGCAACAGTGGAATAATTCTGGCCTCAACCTTGGGTAGTTGGGGGAGGAAGGAACGGGGGGAAATGGGGTTGTTCTTTTATTTCAGAAAAAGTTAAATTTACAAGAACATTTAAGACAGTTCAATTTTAGAAAATACTAGAGAAGCTTTAATAGCTATTTCTTGTTAAGAGTATGAATTGTCAGGTTTCCAAACTAAGTAGTTCCTAGATAAAAGTCGGTACAAAATACAAGTATTCTGGATCATATTTTCTTGAGACTTGGACACACATAAATGAAAAATGAGGCAATAATCCCATTTTAATTGACACTTTAAGATAGCCTCATCTTGCAGTCCTTTTAGACATTCTGGTTGTGGAATATAACAAAGAAACTTGTCTACAGTATTACATATTCAAATTAATCTTACTAGTTCAGGTTTTCAACTAACCATATCTTATAGATCCCTTAACACTATAGAAATCAATTGGCAAAAAATCTGCAGTTGACACTGGTTTTACTTCATGGCAATTGGAAAATGCTTTCCAAGAAGCAAGCATTGCTTACGTGTGACCACAAATGGAAGAGTTTAAAGGATGAAACTTCAGAAAACAATTCTCTCTGGTCAGGAGAACTAAGGAAGGATTATAGCACTATCTTTTATTTCTTAAATACTTGAGTTTTCCCCTATTACCTGGTTCTGATGCCATCTGAAGCGTTGTAGATATGAATCTAACCTTTATTTCTTTAATAGAACCAACAGTTGTGTCAGCCTTGATTTGAGAAAAAAAGAATTGATTTCAGTCTTTGCCCTTAAATCGAAGGATGATGATGATCCTGGTAAATTAGGATTGTTAAAAGCTCTATCCTTTTTCCATTATAGGATGAAATAAAGTTTTTTTTCACTTCAGGTTGAACTTCTGGATAACTAAAATCATAATCTGAATTCCTTTTGTTCATTTCTTTAGTGCATTTTCTCTCCTCTCTTATCTTAAAGTCATTTAATTTATATATAGATGTGTTAACAAATCACCATGGACTTGAGTGGGCCACAGTTTGTTGCTTTCAAAAGATTTTTTTTTACAAAACTATCAGTAAATACGTTGAACAGAACTTTGCAACACAAGTAGATTACTACAAGCCACAATACATGAAATGCAAATGAAGAAATCAATTGCAGTAAATGTTGTGTGCATTGAAAAGAGAAATCATTCAATGTAATGCAAGGATTTTATAACTGATTCTACATAATTGTTAGTATTACTTATTTTTTAAAAAAATTGAATAGCAGTGCTCAATAGGAACCTGTAAATATTGCATTTGTCAGAGGCACTGAACTTTTTGGATCTTACTTCTAATTTTGTTTTGTTCAGTTACTTCCATTGCAAGCTGAGTCACGACTTGGACCATTCTCATGGGTTTCATTCTTGGCGTTTAGTTGCCTCGTTAGTAACAAACAATGTTAAGAATGAGTTAAAGATGGGTTCATGCTTTAGTAGCTGTTGTGTAAGCTGTTTTTTTTTTTAATATTCTCTCTCAAATGTAACCTGAAGTCATGAGTCAAAATTTCAGTTTTAAAAACTTTTGGATGAATTACGTTAAGCTTGCAGCTGGTGATAAGCTGCTAATTCGTACAGCGCTTAAGAAATCCTACTCAATATATTGTTTGTGATTTTGCAGTTTAAGAGACCATGAAGTCACTTCGTTTTAAACCACTTGCAGATATTAGGCAGTCATATGACTTCAGGCGGTTTTTACATATAGAAGCGTGTACATTGCCAGTTGACTTAGAAAATCAAAAGAAAAAAGGTCTTGTCATACAACCCCAGCAGCAGATTTTAAGTGATGTTTCAGTGCCTAACCTTGAGAGCAAGCTAAAACTCAAAATGTGTGCCATTAAGGAGGAGACAGAAAACTTAGAATTTAAAAAAAAATGCTTAAAAACAAGTTAAACCAATCAACATTCTGGAAATGTACTAGTTATTACGTATTTTTAGTGACTTCAACTGGTTTCTGTGGAATATTTTTTTTCAAAGAGTGGTTTAAAATATAACCTTGAATTGTTACACTGCTGACGACATTCTCTTAAAAGGAAATTCATAAGCAAAGAACTGCACAACATAATTGAACTTTCAGTTCCTTCACCATTCCCCACTTAAGCTCTTGAGGTTCTATTAACACAGTCAACGTTTGGGGGAGAATAATTAAAATCAATAACTTACGTTCTGCTAACTTAGGACACAATGCATATTTTTTTTCATTCTTTATGACTTTGCTTCAATGCACTGAACAATTTCAAAATTTAATAAAACTTTAAGTAAAAAGTGAAGATACTATTTGTCCTTCACCTCTATTATTCTTATCTTTTGCTGAAAAATTGTTAGTGGTTGGTTCTATTTTGTTTTTGCTGTTTTGCAGTAGATAATATCCCCCATGGATGAGATAAAGCTGGTTGGAAGTAGTCAACTATAATATCTACATAAACTGAAAGGAACTTCTCCATTGTTTTAGGATAATTAATGGTTATTTTTAAAATTTGACAGCAATTGCTTTTGTGCTACAAAAGCAGTTACCCACTCTGCTTATTGTATAGCCCAAAATTAATACATAGAAGCCAATTCAGAATTAGTTGAAAAAACTGTCATCTATATTGCAAAAGTACTTTATAATTGCTCAGACTTGTTAGAAACGTAAGAAAGAAAAAGTATTGGCTGTTAGTAGAGAGCATCATATTTACATATTCATCAACTTGGCTTTCTTATAAACCCTCTACTTATTTAGCTTGTATTGACATTCTTTGCCTTTTCTATGTCTTGTCTACCCTATTCCTCTTTCCATTAGATCCTCCTACTGCTACTACACGACCACCCATGCTTCCATTGCATCCTTCAACTGATGGCATCAGAGCCTTAACAACAGAACCAGAACTAATGCATTTTCCAACATCAACCTTTTCTTCCTTTATTGCTGGCAATCAGGGTACCATCATCGCTAATGCAGTGTGTGGAGCTCTTTTTCTGATACTTGTAAGTGTTTTGGTTGGAGTTATCTGCTATAGGAGAAGATGGACAGTCTGTGGTTACTACTTTGCTAGGAACTACATTCCGCCATCAGATATGCAAGAAGAGTCCCAAATAGATGTTCTCCATTCAGATGATGTGGGCTCTCATCCTGACAGCATAAAAAAAGAAATAAAACATCCAGTGAACAGTCCAACATCAAAAGATTTAGAAGGCCATCTGGAAGACAATCCAGAATGGAACAATTTAGTCAATACTAACAGATCACATGAAGGGTATGAAAGACCAATGGAAGACAGAACACTGGGAAGGAAGGACATGGGTGGTGAATGTTACAATGACAATGAAGACGACAATCCAGAATGGAAACATTTAGTCAGTTTTAAGAGATTCAAAAAACTGTATGAAAGACCATTGGATTATTATGAAGGAGGAACACTGAGAAGAAAGGACAAGGGTGGTGAATGTTATGATGACAATGGAGAAGACTTTGTGTTACATGGAGATGGCTCAATAGAATCCCGGAGGGAACTGTATGTGTAGTAACCACTGATACTGTTCCGTTCATTAGTTGATCGCTTTCAGGTTGCTCATTTTTATTTGAGGAAAAACAAGCTTTTTGAAGTTGATTTTCAAGCTTTTGATATTGTAAAAATCTGGGTTAAATGTATCTGAGCTGCTTTATGATTTTTCAGTGCTGTACTACTGTCTTTGAAAATATTGGGCTTTTGATGCATAATGCTTCATTCGTCTGCTGCACACATAGGAACCAAGTGCTAAATTAAAGTTACCATACAACAATGTTAGAGTTAAAAAGCAGCTGTCTTGGCTTTGCGATTTAAAAACAGTTTACCTGAGACTATGATCAAGTATAATCTGTGTTAAGCACATGCTTTATTTTATGTATATCTGTATGTATACACACACACTTACTTTAGACAAAAAAATGAGTGAATTAGTCTCAAAACTGAAGTTAATCTGAGGTAAATTCAATTCTTAAAAGTAATTTTTATGATTAAAAAGAACTTGGATTTACTTAAATCTATTTTTTCCCAAAGATATATTTTACTTTTCTACACACAAATGAATACCTCTTTGTTTTAATGAGCCTTCCTGCAATGCACAGTTAGTGGTAACTTTTTTAAAAGAATACATGTTGCATTGAAAAAGTTAGAATTTTCAATGAAGGCATTTTAGAGGCATAACACTGACTATATGGAAGGTTTTGTCTTGTAGCTGATTTTTGAGAATTATTGTTACACTACAGTTCATTTCCAAAAAGTACGATTACAGTCTATGTACAGAATTAGTCAGCTGTAGTCCTGCACTTCACACGTCATCAAAATCGGATTCTCGAACTTAAGAGAATTTTCAACTAGAAATAAGATGAGGCCAGGAAAGTTTTCTCTGGGATTGGGAAATACAAGGTTAGGTCTCATTTCAGGTACAAATTCTAAGCATATGGGGAAAACAAATGGAGTTAATGTAGGTAAGATTTAGAAATTTAAGATTTTAGCAGAATACAGCATAACATGGTGTGCAGAACATAAAAGGTAAAAGGGCATATTTTTACGATGCTCTGTGATTACATCATTGCTTTAAAGAGTTGAGCATACTTGAAAAAAACATATTAATGAAAAGGGGTTAATGTAAAAAAAAGTGCTATTTAAAATAAAGCAAGTAGGGAAATAACTATTGTTATTTGATGCTGTTGAAAAATAATTTGTACCGGAATCTCCAGGATTCGCAGAACAGCAGTTGTATGTATTACTCGGTTGGGTTTGTTTGTATTGCATTGGTTTGCTTTGTTGACTAAAACAGTAAGCAGTCTTGTAGCTAGGAGAAGCAGATGGCTTCCAGCAATGAAACTGAATGCTTGGAAGTCAGTTTCAAGAGCTGGAACAACCTTGCCTCTCCTTCAGTAGTAGGTTCACTGCTTCATCTTTGCAAATGAATAGAACGGAATCTGAGTGAAATTAATTCAGAAAATCCAGTTTGAGGGCAGTTACATTGTAAAAATGAGAAGTGAGAAATAGTTCTGTGGTGAAATCCCATTTTAAGCTCTCCTCTTGACATGCATTCATGAGTTAAACTCTTACCCAGCAAAACTTGCCTTAACGTTGAAGTCCAGAAATGAAAAAAACTTTGCCGGGGGGGTGGTATTGCCACACAAATAAAAATTTAACAAGCTTGGACCAGAATTTTAAGGAAGCTGATTGGCTACTTTTTTGAATGTTTCCTTTAGTAGTAAAAGCACTGCAAAATGACAATATTTAGAGCATTGCAACAAAGACAGTATCTGTATTAGACTTTTGACAGTTTGTGATGCCAAATGACTGCGTGTCTTACATGGTTATTAATACTTGCAAATAAAAATAAGCATTTATCTAACAAACAATTCCTGAGCAGAAGTTTTCATTCTCTTAAGTTTTAGTGATGTTACTAACTCTAACAATAAAAGGAAAGTAGCTCCCTGCTATGTGTGTTAGTAAGGTACCTTGTAATCATCTAGAAAAATTATGCTCATCTCAAGCCTTGGCAAAAATAAGGTGGAGTAATGACAGGGCCAGGAGGGTCATAGTTTAGGGCCATCAAGCTGCAGAGTGCCCAGTAATGTTTGTCTGAAGCAGTGTGTGACTGTATCCGTTTGAGCAGTGTCCAACAGCTTTGGGAGCTGCTTCATCAGAAGGCATTTTCTTTCTGTGTGTAAGGATCTGTAGACTTCCATTCTTCTCATGTATACCACTGATCCTTGTGGCCAAAGGAGTGAAGAACCTAGATGCCAACTCAGCTGTTTGCTCCCCCACATCACAATGAAGAAAACAGATCAATTGTGTACACTTCTGGCTTGGAGGGGGATAGTGCCATTGCACCCTCCCCAGAGTGAGTAACCTTCTTGTACACATAGAGACACATCCATAGTCTACTAAGGACCATTGTGCTGGCCAGAGTGACCACAGGTGCATGGGATTCTTCCATCCTAAGTGAAGACTCTGCACTTGTCCTTGTTGCACTTCGTCAGATTTGTTTTGGCCCAATCCTCCAGTTTGTCTAGGTCACTGTGGACCCTATCCCTACCCTCTACCGTATCTACCTCTTCTCCCCAGCTTAGTGTCATCCACAAACGGGCTGAGGGCGCAATCCATCCCATCATTCAGGTCATTAATGAAAAAGATAATATGCTTTTACAGAGGTGGAAGAAAGCAGAGCATGAGGCTGACCATGAATGAGTTTGGAAGCTACATGAATCTCTGGGGCAGTACCAGACAGGGTCAGGGCATGCATCCCTTCAGATGTTGATGGAAGGTTTGCATTTGCAGAGTGCTAAAGTATTTTTGTCCGTCCTAGTGACATGGCCAAGAAACTAATGCTGAATACTGCAGCTGACAGAATGCAAAGTATCACACCGATCTCTCTCTTGTTAGAAGAGCGTTCTGCTAAACTCTGCACATGTCCAGCCCAATCGCAATCCCTACCTTCATCTGGCTTCTCTGACTCAGCACAAAATAAAATACACACAAGATGACATTTGGAAAGATGAGAGTTTCAGTTGATGGACCTGCCAGATAACAGCTACTGCTGCTGGAAATAGAGTGGGGGAATATACCAGAGAGATTATACTGATCAGGCCTTTGGAGAATTTACCAGGAAAATCCTCACGAAAGCTCATGCTGAAATAAATTTGTTAGTCTCTGAGATGCTACAAGTACTCCTGTTCTTTTTGCGGGTACAGACTAACATGGCTGCTACTCTGAAACCAGGGAAATCCAAACATTTTATAATTTGGGATTCTGAAGAAAAGTACAGGGAAATGAGCACCTGGATTTCAAGTTACATCACCCTGTGTGCCTCCAGTTCGTCCTCTCAACTTTTCCCTGTCCTGTTAACTCAAGAGTAAATAAGCCAGCTACAATTCTGATTTCAGGAGCAGTTCTTTTCACCCCTCTGGATCTATCACCAGGTGTTAGACAGAAGTTGAGGTGCCTCCCACCTCTCTTGTGTGGTGTAGTGTACAAAAGAGAGAGAGAAATTATTTTTGCAAACAGATTTATTTAAGTAACAATGGGAAAAGGAAAAAATCATGAACTATAAAAAAAACTTCAGGTCCTAACTAACTGGAACCTTGGCCACAACTGAACAGAAGAGAACTAAAGAATAGCCCAAAAATACTTTACTGTCTCCAGGTTTTCTTAACTAGGAGGAATGAGTTTAAGATGCAGTTGTCATCACAGGTGATCCACAGTCTCTCGGGATCTGGAAGCTGACGTAGTGGGACCCTGGGTGATAGTCCTCTGGGTTCTGGTGACTATTCCCAAATGTAAGGGGATGGTTTTCCCCTTACTGACATTCAGTGGGGGTGTTTTGGTTGCTAGCTCCCAGCCCTAAAATGAGGAGGGTCGATGGAAGGTTGGGACCCTGGGACTGACAGTCCCCAGGAATAATGGGGAGAGACCAGTGCTCCAGGTCAGCCTGATTGACAGGATGGGAAGGCTAATCAGGGAGTCAGAAGACCAGGGAGATTCCATCCTCCATGTGAGCTGGAGCTGCCTGGGTCAGACAGAGGGGTGCCGAGCTAAGGAGAGAGCAGGGCCCGAAGCTGAACTGGGAGCAGAGCTGGGCCAGAAAAGCAGCCCAGGGAGCAGGTCAGAGCAGGGAGCAGAGCCAGAGACAGCCCAGGGAGAGCAGATCTTGTGCTGGGAGCAGAGCTGCAGCGAGCAACTGAGGCCAGCCAAGGGGGGACCCTGGGCAAAGGGCCCACTGCAGAAAGACACCCCCAGCCAAAGGTCCTTGCAGGCCAGACTGGGAGGAGGATCTTAACCCTATGGGGAGCTGATGCTGGGAAGAAGGGTCCCACAACCCAAAGCCCATTGGTGTGTGGCCACCACCATTGCAAGTGTCCAACCCGCAGAATCCCTGCAGCACAGCCAAGACCTGAGATGGAGGCCTGAGACCTACAAGGAACAGACTGAAGTGCCCTGATGTCCAGAGACACTGTCTGTGGGAACACCACAGACAGTGTCTCTGGACATAAGGCACTTCAGTCTGTTCCCTGCCACAGAGCAGGACGATGTGTTTTCCTTTAACCTTTCCCATTTTTCTTATTCTTTTTTTAAAATTAAATTGTTAATTAAACAACTTGCACTGGCTTTAAATTGTATGAAATGATCAGTGGGTCAGGGAGGTGCCTATCCTGGGTGACCACAGCAGGGTTGGGGGTCGAGCCCCCCAGGAATTCTGGGCCCAGCCTTGTTGGGGTTCTGAGGACTCTGCCAGACAGGAGAGTGGAAGGGGAGACCTCATGGGCAGGGAGGCCTCTGGGTAAAGGAAGTGAGAGCGAAGACTCAGATCCTTTCGCTAGCCCACTTCACTGGGGTAGTGCAGAAGCCAGAAGAGTTCCCCACAATAGCAGGACCATTTCCCGGCGTACACAAAGGTAGGATTTTGGAACTCTGGAACACCACAGTGTTGAAGGTCAGTGACTGGATGTTAACAGTCTTTAATGTCTTTACAGATGCTGGTGATCCTGATCTGATGGCATGGTCCTGTGGTCTTGATCCAAGTATCTGACACTGCAGAAGAAGACTGCACCTTGACTGTCTATATAATGAACAGCCCCTGAGCAAAAGGTGCTCAGATTCTTTTTTTAAAGATGCATGTGCCAAAGTTGTGAAGTAGGTAGGTCTCTAGGAGACAGTTGGAACAGGTTCCAAATGTCTGTTGGCCTTGTTCCTGCCAAAGTTCCATAAAGAAACTTCACACATTTTTAGAGCCCAAGCCATCCTTTGCCTCAGCTGCCCTAAGGGACACCTGAACTCCAGTATGGAAAATGGGGCTACCTGCCCAGAACACGTACAAACAACAGTAAATGTAAAAAGAAACAGCTACAAGTGCATAGAATGGACTATACTGACAAGGAAATGAACAAAAACCATTCAACACTTCTGGTCCAGAGTTAGCAAAGTATGACCAAGGGCAGGGCCGGCTCCAGGATTTTTGCCTCCCCCAAGCAGTGCAAAAAAAAAACCAACTGTGATCACGATCAGTTCTACCACTGCCGCTTTGGCACGTGTGTCTTTAAAAAAAGAGTCTGAGCACCTTTTGCTCAGGGGCTGTTCTTTATATAGACAGTCGAGGTGCAGTCTTCTTTCGCAGTGTCAGATATTTGGATCAATTCGGCAGCTGGTCTTTCGCTCCGAGAGGGAATGCGGGACCTGCCGCCAAAGAGTCCGACGTGCCGCCCCCTCCCCTTGGCTGCCCCAAGCACTTGCTTGCTAGGCTGGTGCCTGGAGCCGGCCTTGACTGAGGGGGTACCTCTGGCACAAGCTGCTGTGTATGGCACAGGGCATCAGCCTGAGAGTGCAGCATGAGAAAGTTCAAAGGTAGCAAACTTTTGCGGATGAGGGATGCTCTGTCTTAATTTGTTACCATTGTGAAATCTCCATTGAAGAGGTGGAATTTTTCAAAATAGAAAATCTTCCCTATTCTAACAAGATATAGAAACAAGAACTATGTACATTTCACTTGAACTGGTTTTACACAAAACAATCTGAACATATTCAGAGATAGTTATTAACACTTTTTTTCCTTTTCTGACATGTAATGCAAGGTTACTCTTCTCTGCTTCTTCTTTATATTTCAGAAGTGTCGTCTGAACAAAAATACAGCTTTTAACAAAATCGTTCCACAATGTAAATTTTAGTTAAATAGGTGAACTATGCACGCGTGTGGCATCTGTATTCTTTATTCACTGATTCCCTCTGGAAGGCAGGCTACGTGTGCCCACCTCTTGCAAGAGTTGCACTGCACCTTTCATAAGTTATAAATGAGAACGTGAAATCACACAACTAATACAGATAACTTCAACTAATGTAAAGGATACAAAATAATATTCCTTCAATGTATTATCATTATTCAAGATCTGACTATCATCATCAGTGGAAATGCTTGCTACGGTGGAATTGTTACAAGAATCGTGATCCTTAGGCGGGTAATTATGTTTGGATAATATGCAACTGGCTCTATCTTCAGCCAGGAGCTTTGTCCTTGTACTGCCTTCTCCTTACTTATCTGCTCAAATATATATCATCAACGACTTAGATGTTGGCATAGAAAGTACACTTATTAAGTTTGCAGACGATACCAAACTGGGAGGGATTGCAACTGCTTTGGAGGACAGGGTCAAAATTCAAAATAATCTGGACAAATTGGAGAAATGGTCTGAGGTAAACCGGATGAAGGTCAATAAAGTTCATCGAGGTTTGTTGCATGGACGTGCACAGGCAGAAATTGTGGAAAAACAACATGGCTTGTCTCATAACCTAAGTCGTGCAGAACGCAATGCCATCCACAGCGTCAGAAACCACCCTGACATTATCATCAAAGAGGATGATAAAGGAGGTGCTGTTGTCATCATGAACAGGTCTGACTACCAAAAGGAGGCCGCCAGACAACTCTCCAGTACCAAATTCTACAGACCAATTCTCTCAGATCCCACTGAGGAATACACTAAGAAATTGCACCATCCACTCAGGACATTCCCTACACTAACACCGGAACAAATCAACATACCCTTACAGCCCCGACCAGGGTTATTCTATCTACTACACAAGATCCACAAACCCGGAAATCCTGGACACCCCATCATCTCGGGCATTGGCGCTCTCACTGAAGGACTGTCTGGATATGTGGACTCTCTACTCAGACCCTATGCCACCAGCACTCCCAGCTATCTCCGTGACACCACTGATTTCCTGAGGAAACCATAATGCATTGGTGACCTTCCAGAAAACACCATCCTAGCCACCATGGATGTAGAGGCTCTCTACACAAACATCCCACACACAGATGGAATACAAGCTGTCAGGAACACTATCCCTGATGATGCCACAGCGCAACTGGCTGCTGAGCTCTGTGCCTTTATCCTCACACACAACTATTTCAAATTTGATGACAATATATATCTCAAGATCAGTGGCACTGCTATGGGCACCCACATGGTCCCACAATACGCCAATATTTTTATGGTCAACCTGCAACAACGCTTCCTCAGCTCTCGTCCATTCACGCCCCTTCTCTAGCTACGCTACATTGATGACATCTTCATCATCTGGACCCATGGAAGGAGTCTCTATAAAAATTCCACCACGATTTCAACAGATTCCACCCCATCATCAACCTCAGCCTGGACCAATGTACACAGGAGGTCCACTTCCTAGACACCACAGTGCAAATAAGTGATGGTCACATTAACACCACCCTATACCGAAAACCTACCGAATGCTATGCCTACCTTCATGCCTCCAGCTTCCATCCTGGGCACATCACACGATCCATTGCTACTGAGCACTGAGGTACAACCGCATCTGCTCTAACCCCTCAGACAGAGACCAGCACCTACGAATCTCCACCAAGCATTCTCAAAACTACAATACCCGCACCAGGAAATAAGGAAACACATCAACAGAGCCAGACATGTACCCAGAAGCCTCCTACTGCAAGACAAACCCAAGAAAGAAACCAACAGGACTCCACTGGCCATCACATACAGTCCCCAGCTAAAACCCCTCCAACGCATCATCAGGGATCTACAACCCATCCTGGACAATGATCCCACACTTTCACAGGCCTTGGGTCGCAGGCCAGTCCTCGCCCACAGACAACCTGAAACATATTCTCACCAGTAACTGCACACTGCACCATAGTAACTCTAGCTCAGGAACCAATCCATGCAACGGACATCGGTGCCAGCTCTGCCCACATATCTACACCAGCGACACCATCACAGGACCTAACCAGATCAGCCACACCATCACCGGTTCATTCACCTGCACATCCACCAATGTAATATATGCCAGCAATGCCCCTCTGCTATGTACATCGGCCAAACTGGACAGTCGCTACAGAAAAGGATAAATGGACACAAATCAGATATTAGGAATGGCAATATACAGAAACCTGTAGGAGAACACTTCAACCTCCCCGGCCACACTATAACAAACCTTAAGGTGGCAATCCTGCAGCAAAAAAACTTCAGCACCAGACTTCAAAGAGAAACTGCTGAGCTTCACTTCATCTGCAAATTTGACACCATCAGCTCAGGATTAAACAAAGACTGTGAATGGCTTGCCAACTACAAACCCAGTTTCTCCTCCCTTGGTTTTCACACCTCAACTGCTAGAACAGGGCCTCATCCTCCCTGATTGAACTAACCTCATTATCTCTAGCTTACCTGCTTATATATACCTGCCCCTGGAAATTTCTACTACATGCATCTGACGAAGTAGGTATTCACCTACGAAAGCTCATGCTCCAAAACCTCTGTTAGTCTGTAAGGTGCCCCAGGGTTCTCTGCTGCTTTTACAGATCCAGACTAACACGGCTAACCCTCTGATGCATAGCAGAGGTGAGCTTGTAGTTGCCAAAAGTCCTTTTAGAAATAGTCCATAGGTTACGGTCCAATGTCTCTATTCAGCGTGGCTCCAGTCAATGAGTGGGGATCTCAGTCCTTAGGGCTTAAGGTTTCCCCCTCTTGAAACCCAAAGCAGATCTGAGATGAAGGATCATGTTCCAGGGTTCTTATACATTTCCAGCAGCCTTTTGGCCTAAGAAAACAATGGGTTTAACTCCTTCTCCCAAACATCCTGGCAATTAGCACAGAGTAATTTATCCATTAAACAGTTCAGATACAGGTTACCACAACCTTCAAAAGAGACACATAGACAATAATACTATTTCACTCAAGTATTATCATAAATGTTAATATTCCTTTTTTGATCTTTGAATTAAAACTATAGTAATAGACAAGACTTGTTTGCTTACATCACAAGACCTGAGCAAACATCTCCCCTTCTGCCTCTAACAATGCAGACTGTATTTCAAATCTCAATTCATTTACATATCTTCCTAAGCAGTCCTTAAGGTTCACCGCTGGAGGTCAGGTTAGTTGGTGAGTTAATTAACTCTTTCTGGCCCTGTCACCTTTCTATGAGATATTATATTATACTTATAATGTCACAAAGGAGTTGTACATTTTCCAGTAAATTTATAATTATGTTCTTTACAATGTAAATGTAAATATAAAGTTAGTAAAACAGGATTTAGTTTTATTCCAGTACAGACCCAATCGGCGATGTCTTTGTCATCCCAGGCCAATAGTATCTTGTGTTCATGGCTATTGTAGTTTTGACTATTCCTTGATGTCCACCCTGTGAACTGCCATGATATTATTCAGAGTTGTAGGGCTTGTTTCATGGTGTGCACAACGACAACTTTTCTTCCCTTGACAGAATGGAAAAGGGTCCCCTCTGATAGTCAGGTAAGATGGAGATGTGATGATGATATCACCTGCTGCACTAAACAATTATCAGACATTTTCAAAGTCAGATTCATTATAAGGCATATGCATATACAAGATATCAGAATACCTTTGATAATGGGTGGGTTCATGTGATTTCAATATATGACTCAGGGTTGAATGTGCAGGAGTGGGTATGGGCTCTGGACTAGGAATGTAGGTCCCAGGGTGAGGGCAGAAATGAGGGTTGCAGGATGCAGGAAGGGGCTCCAGGCTGGGGCAGAGTGTGAAGTGAGGTGTCTGTGGGGGGTGCGGGCTCATGGGGGATTGAGATAAGGGGCTTGGTGTGCAGGAGGGTGCTCTGAGCTGGGGCCAAGGTGTTTGGAGGACAGGAGGAGGATCAGGGCTGGAGGTTGGGTATGGGATGGGGTTAGGGGTGCATGTTCTGAGTGGCGCTTATCTCAGGCATCTCCTGCAAGCAGCAGCATATCCCCCTTTCAGCTCCTACTCGGAGGTGCATCCGGACAGCTCTGCATGCTGCCTCATCCACAGGCTCCTCCACTGAAGCTCCCATTGGCCACAGTTCCCGGCCAAGGGGAACTTCAGAGTCAGTGACTGAGGAAGGGAAAGCGCAGCTCACAGAGCGGCCTGGCTGCTGGTGAGCCTAGGAGCTGGGGGGTGGGACATGGCACTGCTGCCGAGAGGTGCAAAGAGCCACAGAAAGCTTGGACTCTGCCTTAGCCCTGCTGCGCCACCACCTGGACTTTTACCAACCCAGTCAACATTGCTGCCTGGAGCTGCTGGAGTCCATTTTCTAGCAGGTGTACTGAGAACCGAACAGCTGACAAACATAGGTGGGGCTCAGTTATAAATGAATTGCACAGAGTGTTGAACCAGAACAAGTATTGCTGCAGGGTTTGTAAAACGATACAGATGGGAGACCAAGGAGGCCCTCTTGCAGTAGGCAAAGGAGACACTCTTGGAAATGTGAAGAAAACTAGTCATGCTAATCCTGGTCCCAGTGAAGGTAAATTGAACACTTCAGGTAAATCCTGTGTTGGCAGATCAGGAAGATCATGTATAGGATTAAGGTTTCCACTGAAGAAAAGTAATTGCTCACCTTCCAGTGGAAAGTTTGCAGCAAATTGACGCAGTTGAGTCTGTCTGCTGTATTCATTCCTTCTAGATAGGTGGTATTCCCTTTATAGGCCATTACCTGTTCAATTTTTTCCTCAAAACATTTCACTGAGTATTAATCGCAGAACAGAACATGACAAGCTGTTAACAGTCACAAACTTGCAACTGTGGTAACCTCAGGGCAGACAGAAAGCTGAAAGGGGGGATGGCTGGGGGTGTGTGAGTGGTAGAATACAGGTCCAGAATCATAGAATATCAAGGTTTGAAGGGACCTCAGGAGGTCATCTAATCCAACCCCCTGCTCAAAGCAGGATTAATCCCCTGTCAGATTTTTACACCCCAGTTCCCTAAATGAACCCCTCAAGGATTGAACTCACAACCCTAGGTTTAGCAGGCCAATGCTCAAACCACTGAGCTATCCCTCCCCCCACAACTATAGCTCTCATTTTTTTTAGTCATCCCTGCCGGGTTCCCATCGAAACTGTTCGAATTGGGCCATGCACCTCCTAAAGCCGGCCCTGCCCCCAGGAGTCCTGGGCCAGGACCCCACCCCCTACCTAAGCCTCTCTGTTCCTTGTCCTGACTGCCCCAACTCTTCTCCATACCCCTGCTCCCATACAGACCCCTGGGATTCCCACGCCCCATCCAACCACTCCCTGTCCCTGACCCCTGGACCTTTCTACCTTATTACCAATTAATCCCTAGGGTGACCAGATAGCCTGATAAAATCGGGACTGTCCTGATTTTGAGCGGTTTGTCCTGCATCCCGACTGAAGTACGGTAGGGATGCCATTTGTCCTGATATTTTGTTTCAGGTGTTTTTGTTTGTTTGTTTTTGTTACACTCATCCATCCGGGGAGTCTCTCGGTTGCTGACTTCAGCGGCATTTTGGCAGTGGGTGCTTCTGTCTTTTGGCAGCAAGACTTATTACCCTCCACTGAAATGACACCAAAGACCGTCAGCGACTGAAGACCCCTCTGCTGAAATGCCACCAGAGACCCGAGTGTAACAATTAAAAAAGTGCCCCCCCCCCGGCGGTCCCGATATGTTACAGTTAGCATCTGGTCACCACACGGCTACTGAACGGTGAAAAAGCCGGACATGTCCGGGAAATACGGAGGGATGGGACCCCACCCCTGGGTCAGTGGAGAAATGCAGCTGCCGGGGTGGGCAAGGCCGGGGCAGAACAGGGCTCGGTCCTGCAGTTGTTGGGGCAGAGGGTCCCCTCAGGTGGGGCAGAGCAGGGCTCGGTCCTGCAGTCACCGGGGTAGGGGGTCCTCTTGGATGGTGGGGAGGGGGCTCGGTCCTGCAGCTGCTGGGGCAGTGGTCCACTTGGGCAGGGGGGCTCGGTCCTGCAGTCACCAGGGCAGGGGGTCCCGTCGGGCAAGGGGGCTCGGTCCTGCAGCCGCTGGGGCAGGGGGTCCCCTCGGGCAAGGGGGCTTGGTCCTGTAGCTGCCGGGGCAGGGGGTCCCCTCGGGAAGGGGAGGCTCGGTCCTGCAGCCGCCGGGGCAGAGGGTCCCCTCGGGCAGGGGGCTCAGTCCTGCGGCCGCCGGGGCAGGCGGTCCCCTGGGGAAGGGGGGGAGGGGGCTTGGTCCTGCAGCCACCGGGGCAGTGGGTTCCCTCGGGCAGGGGGGCTTGGTCCTGCAGCCACCGGAGCAGGGGGTCCCCCCGGGAAGGGGAAGTGGGGGGCGAGAGGACCCACCCCGCTGGCAGAGCCCAGGGTGCAGCGCGCGCCGGCTCGCTAGGGGGCGCGCTCCCGCTGGGTCCAGCTCAGACGCGCCGCTGCTGCATGGTGGCCCGGCCTCAACTCAGCCCCCCAGCGCGCCCCGGAGGCCCCGTTCCAGGCCATGTGCGACCCCGAGGTGCCGGCGGGGGCCGAGCGCCCCGGCGCCACTGCCGCCTGCCCCCCCGGGCAGGCGCCGCTGGTGAGTAGTGCCCGGGCCGGTTCCCTGGTGGGTGGAAGCCGGGTGGGGGCCCTTCACCGCGCAGATCAGCTCTCGCGGGTGGGGGAGGCGGACCCAGCCCCCCAGACTGGGTTTCAGGTGCATTTCCAGGGGTTCAGCGGGTGTTTGAGTGTCACGCCAGGCGGGAGCCCCGAACAGGTGAGTCGATCCGCTCCGCAGAGAGCCCTGCCCGGGGCAGGCTGGCCAGGCTCCTGCTAGCGCCCTGGGAGGGTCTAGCAGCACATGGGGCTTGGATTGTTCCCGAGGGAGTGACTGGAAGCGATTCCATGAGCTGTGTGCTGGCAGGGGCCTGTTAGTCTGTGCAATGACCCCTCACTGCAAGGCGACCCCTGAGCCTCCTTCTGTTGCTCGTTTAAAGTTGTGCCATGCTCCCTTCTAACGTCGTTTGCCGACAGGTCAGCTATCTCCCCCGAGCTGCTCCCAGAGCCTCCTGCTTGCTGGGGTGCCCGAGGGGGGAGGAAGGCGGCACTAATGTCTGGGTGTCCCCTTGCTCCTGAAACCTGCTTACCCCATCTTCCATGGGGGAGGTGCACAAGACAGGGCTCAGGACGGAGGGAGCTTCCTGGCAGCAGCTGTATGGGTCTCAGCTTGCTGATCTAATTAACAAGGCAGTGTACCTAAGACAAGGGTCAGCATACTTAAAGGGGAAATGCACATCTCTGTCTCTCTCACACACACACACAGTGTGTCTCTCTGTTATGCGGTCTCCCCTCCCTTCATTCCTTCTGCCTTGTAGAGTGTCAGGCTGCATTACCAAGAAGTTAACCCTGGAGGGCTCAGCCAGTTAGTTCATCATTTAGCAGTAAGGCATTCCCAGGGGAATATCCCACCCTCTCTCTCCAAGCTTCACAATCATCATCACTGTGTACCAGTATTAAACTGTTGGTTTACACACACACACACACACACACACACACACACACACACACACACACACACACACACACACACACACACACACAGTATAAGTTTTAATCTTTTGTCTCGTGAAAAAAAAATTCCCTGGAATCGAACCCCTCCATTTACATTAATTCTTATGGGGAAATTGGATTCACTTAATATAATTTTGCTTGTGCCACAAGGACTCTTTGTTGTTTTAATTCAACTGTAGGTTTTCAGTATGTCACAATGCCACCTTGTGCTGCATTAGAGCTTAAAAGCAGGACAGGGTAAGAGACATAAACCTTATATTGAAAAGCCCAGGGGTGTGTTGATCCATAAAGTGTGTCACTCGTCTGTCTGAGTGCTGTACCAGATCTGCAGCAAAGGTTGTCGCTGTCCTATGGTTTCTTTCACATCAGATGTGACTGAAGTTATTTTAAAAGTTATGGCATGCTATTCCAAGTGAATTTACTTGGTTAGAAAAGTTAAGTAGTTACGAATCGTTTAAAAGGCCAGAAAGGTAGGAAAACATGAAAAAAGCTAGATGTTCATGCAAAAAATACCATGCAGCTTAGGATGGAAAAATACAGTGATTTATTTAAAATCAAACTACCTTAAAATTCAGGGATTTTGTCATGGAAATCAAGGGAGTAATTGTAAGGCCTTTTTCTGCAATCAGATCTGCAATGCCTGGGAAGACCCTTGTTTTTATATAGAGTCCCATTGACATCTGCAGGGCTCCTTGTGGCCACAAGCTTCCTCCCACACCTATCCAGTTGCAGGATCAGATCTTAAATAATTAAGGGCTTAAATAATACACTGGCAATTTACAGTGCTGCAACTCTCTCACTCTGGTGTGAAAAAACACTCCCTCGAGCACAGAAAGTTTTGGCCTGTAAAGCACCAGTGCAGACAGTGCACCAGCGCTGAGAGCTACATTCCGCGTGGAGGTGGGTTTTTAGAGTGCTGGGAGCAGGGGCGGCTCTAGGCACTAGCTAAACAAGCAGGTGCCCAGGGCAGCAAAATATAGGGGGAGGCATAAGGCTGGGGCCCCAGCTCATCCCTGAAGCAGCGTCCTGGCTGGATCCTGACGGCCTGGAGGGTGGTAACCAGCCTGTTCTGCCACCGGGTACAGCGGGGCAGGGAGCCTGCTAAGTGGGGAGCGTGTCCCCGCCGCTCTCTTGCAGGCAGGGGCCACCCCTGACTCCTCAGGCGGGAGCTGGTAGCGCGGCCCTTCTCCAGCTGCAGAGGACAGGCAGCTCCTCCTTGGCTTGTCCCTGCCGCTGCGAGCCGAGGAGTGACCCATCCTCTGCAGCTGGGGCAGGGCTGCGCTACCGGCTCCTGCTTAGGAGAGTGGGGAGGTGGCCACTGACCGTGGGAGAGCACCGCGAACAAGCCGAGTAGGAGTGGTTGGTCATCTACATCTGGGGCAGGGCCATGCTGTCGGCTCTATTTGGGAGAGAGGGATGGCCCCTGACCATGGAAGAGTGGCGGGACCCGGTAGCACAGCCCTGCTTGGCTGCAGAGGACGGGCCACTCCTCCTCGGCTTGTTCGCACCAGGGCCACCGGCGGGGGGCAAGTGGGGCAATTTGCCCTGGGCCCGCAGGGGCCCCCACGAGAGTGGCTGAGACTTGCTCCCGCCATTCCCCCAGCGCCACAGCGTGTCCTGAACAGCGCTGCAGCCATTTGGCTCCTGGGGGGGCTGAGATCTGCCCTGCTCAGAGCTGCGTGGTAAGGGGGTGTGGCTGCGAGCTCCGGGCCGAGTGGCTCCTCCCCTTACCACGCGGCTCTGAGTAGGGAAGAGCTCAGGCCTGCTCGGAGCCATGTGGTTGTAGCGCTGTTCAGGGCAGCTTCTCGACGCCCATCATGAGCCGGGGGTAAGTGGCTGGGGCCAGGGGGTTGGCTAAGGAACAGGGAGTCCCGGGGACAGTCAGGGGGCAGAGGTTCTGGGGAGACGGTCAGGGAACAGGCAAGGGGGGTTGGATGGGGGGGTCTTGGGGAGGTGGTTGTCAGGGGACAAGGAGCAGGATGGGTCAAGGATTCTAAAAATCTCATTTCATTTGAAATGTTTAGCAGGGTTTTTATTTGTTTGTTTGTTTTTGTTTTCCTGCTTGGTGAAACAAGAACCAAAAAAGCCTCCAAGGTTTACAATGTGGTGTTACCCCTTTATTCCACCTCCTTTTTCTCCCTCTTCACCTTTTTCTCTCCCCGTCCTGAGAGGGAAAAAGGGGCGAGGAAAAGGAAAGGCCAAGAGAGGAAAAGCTCAGTGAAAACCATTTTTAAAACTTTAAGTGGAAAACAGAAGTTAAATGAAACAACATTTTTCTGCACATTTTTTCTTCAATGTTGTTTTGATTGAACAAAAAACTCACCCAGCTTTAGTTGTAACCACACAGGCTTTTGTATGCTCCTTATGCCTTGCCTGAATGGCCCACTGGCCTGAGTTCAGTCTCATAGGGGACACCTGCTAAATATGGCTTGCTTACCTTAACCCTCAGCTTCTCACCCAGCCTCTGTTCCAGTGCCTAGATATCTGGCTGAAACTGTTACTTTTGCTGGATGGCATGAGCACATTCCTCCTTCTGAGCTACAACTGAGTCACTCCTTGGGCAAAGCAGAAAAATAGTGAATTTCTGCCCTGCAGATTAACCACAAGACATTTCTACATTATTTTAGCCAAGTATGTGTTTGGCCTGCCTTCTACAGCTCAGTCATGTGCAGGTAGGTGAAATAATGGGTGAAACACTGGTTGGAGGACAGTAATCAAGGAATGGTTATCAATGATACACTTTCAAAGTGGGGAAGTGTGTCCAGCGGGTCTCACAGCGGTCCAGCACTATTCAATGTTTTCATAAATCAATTGGATAATGGAGTCGAAAGTTCAGTTAGGCAATTTGCAGATGACACCAGTCTGGGAGGGGTTGAAAGCACTTTGGAGGACAGGATTAGAATTTGAAATGCCCTTGATAAATTGTAGGATTAGTCTGAAATCAGCAGATGAAATTCAATAAAAACAAGTGCAAAGTACCACACTTAGGAATGAAAAATCAAATGCATAACTACAAAATAGGGAATAACTAGCTAGGCAGTAGTACCGCTGGAAAGGATCTGGGGATTATAGTGAATCACAAAGTGAATGTGTCAATATGATGCAGCTACAAAAAGAGACTAATGTCGTACTAGGTTGTTATGACATATTTTGCAGCCTTGTGCAGTATCTCTGGGGATACATACTGTATTAAGCTTACGAATGGTTTATGTATCACTGTTGGCCAGGGACTGTATTCAACTTGGAGCAATGGAGGAGAGTGAGGGGGAATGATACCACAGCTCCTTCAGGAACTAAAAGCAGTGGGTGGTGATGTAAGGTGAATCACTCAGATTGTAAAGACCTCCAGAGAGGTACCATCCCTGGGGATGCTTGCATAAACTGATTCAAACTAGGTTTTCCAGAGACCAGCTGACTAAGAAAGGATTTTTGGCATAAAAAGTCTGCATCTAAAATGACTCAGGGCCTTCTTTTGATTCAGCAAGCAGACAAGTCCTTCTGACCAAAAACGCAACCCTTCCAGAAGGGCTGGAATAACTTTGGCTTACTAGGGCCCCCGTCAGATTGAGCAGTGACATCTGATAAGCTTTTAGAGTGTGTCATAAACATACAGGTAAGGGTTAATTCCTCTTTTGCCTGTAAAGGGTTCAGAAGATCACATAACGTAGCTGACACCTGACCAGCAGGACCAATAGGGAGACAAGATACTTTCAAATCTGGGAGGGAGGAAAGTCTTTGTCTGTTGTGCGTGCTTTTGCCATAGAAGATCAAGGAGGCAACCCATATCATAGACTTTAAGGTCAGAAGGGACCATTATGATCATCTAGTCTGACCTCCTGCACAATGCAGGCCACAGAATCTCACCCACCCACTCCTGTAACAAACCCCTAACCTATGTCTGAGTTATTGAAGTCCTCAAATTGTGATTTGAAGACCTCAAGCTGCAGAGAATCCTCCAGCAAGTGACCTGTGCCCCATGCTGCAGAGGAAGGCGAGAAACCTCCAGGGCCTCTGCCAATCTGCCCTCGAGAAAAATTCCTTCCTGACCCCAAATATGGCGATCAGTTAAACTCTGAGCATGTGGGCAAGACTCACCAGCCAGCACCCAGGAAAGAATTCTCTGTAGTAACTCAGATCCCACCCCATCTAACATCCCATCACAGACCACTGGGCATACTTACCTGCTGATAATCAAAGATCAGTTGCCAAATGAATTGCCAAAATTAGGCTATCCCATCATACCATCCCTTTCATAAACTTATCAAACTTAGTCTTGAAGCCAGATATGTCTTTTGCCCCCACTACTCCCTTTGGAAGGCTGTTCCAGAAATTCACTCCTCTAATGGCTGGAAACCTTGGTCTAATTTCAAGTCTAACTCCATTAAAATTCAAAAGTTTTGGATTTTTTTTAAGCAGAGTTTTTTTTAATTGTTTCTTTAAACAATCAAACACAGCAAGGAGCAAATATTTGGCCACACTCTTCTGAAACCCCAAATCATGTTCATGTTTTGGCAGACTTGTTTGAGCTTTTTCAATTAGAAAAACCACAACAAATTTTGAAAGAAAGCAGATGTTGTCTGTGATTTTTTTCTGCTTTTTAAAAACTACTAGTTTTCGATCCAAAAAAAGTTTTGACGGAAAATTTTTGTCCAACCTTTTTAATGAGCTTTAGTACCTTTTAGCACTAGCTGATGCTGAGAACCGTGATACCTTGTAAAGGTGACTTGAAAAGCAATTTTGTCAAATTTGGGTTTGTGCTGAGATGCAGAAGGTTTTTAAATGTTTATTCTTCCCAGGACCGCTGGGGGGGGACAAGTGGGGCAATTTTCCTGGGCCCCACAGAAGCCCCCATGAGAATACAGTATTCTGTAGTATTGCAACTTTTTTTTATGGAAAGAGCCCCCATAATT
Source organism: Gopherus evgoodei (assembly GCF_007399415.2). Taxonomy (NCBI): domain Eukaryota; kingdom Metazoa; phylum Chordata; order Testudines; family Testudinidae; genus Gopherus; species Gopherus evgoodei. The sequence goes on along the minus strand of NW_022060062.1, from coordinate 1,625,272 downwards.
GATTTGCAAGCTGAGGAGCAGCTTATCCTCTGCAGCTGGACAGGACCGCGTTACTGGCTCCCGCCTGGGGAGTAGGGGTGGTCACTGACCATGGGAGAGCGGCGTGAACAAGCTGAGAAGCAGCCCGTCTTCTGCAGTCGGGGCAGAACCACACTACCAGCTCCACCTTGGGGGTGGTGGCTGCTGACGCGGAAGAGTGGTAGTGCGGCCCTTCCCCGGCTGCAGAGGACGGCCCGCTCCTCCTCGGCTTGTCCCCTCCGCTCTCCCGCAGGCAGCGGCCACCCCCCCAGGTGGGATCCTATAGCGCGTCCCTGCTCCGGCTGCAGAGGATGGCGGGACATGACACCCAGGCGGGCTGCTCCTCCTTGGCTTGTCCCCGCTTCCTCCGCTGCCTCCTCCTCCTCTTTCTCTCTGCACCACCTCCTGCCAGGGGAGGGGAGAGGGGAGCTGAGTGGCAGCCCATGCTGAGCCCAGCTCGTGCCAGGGCCAAGGCAAAGACCAAGGACGAGCGGGGCTGGGATCCAGCAGCAGCCTCAACCCCTGGCGCTGGGAGCGGTAGTGACGGGAGCTGAATCCGCCTCGAGCCAGATACGCAGCAAGGTAAGAGTTGGAGCAGGCGGGAGGGTTTTGTTAAAATTAAATATTAAAATTACACTAGTAGGAAATGGTTTTGTTTCACTAACTACAGATTCTCTGTTTTCATTTTTTTTATTTTTAAACAGTCAAAACAAAACTTCAAAGTGCAAAAGCAAAAAAAAAATTCGTGAGGGGAGCCAATTTTTTTTTTTGCTTGGGGCAGCAAAAAACCTAGAGTCAGCCCTGGCTGGGAGAGCTCTTTTCCAGTGCTCTGCTGTGAGTACACAAGCCATGTTAAAGTGCTGCCGTTGTAGATTAGCCTGAGGTTCTTTCTACTTATGGTATATTCTCTCTATTTCAGTGAGATGTTCATTCCCTTCATGAATCTGTTGTAAAAACGTATGAATGGCCATACTAAGTCAGACCACTGGTCCACCTAGCCTAGAATCTTGTCTTCCGACAATGGCTGGTGCCAGATGCTTCAGGGGGAATGAAGGATACAGGACAATTTACTGAGTGATCCAACCATCCTGTTGTCCAGTCCCAGCTTCTGACAGTCAAAGCTTAGGGACACCTACAGCATGGGGTTGCGTCCCTGACCGTCTTGGCTAATAGCCATTAATGAACTTTTTTGAACCCACTTATACATTGGGCCATCTTAACATCCTCTGGCACCAAGTTCCACAGGTTGAGCGTGTATTGGGTGAAGAAGTACATCCTTGTGTTTGTTTTAAACCTTCTGCCTACTAATTTTATTGGGTGATCCATAGTTTTATGTTATTATTTACCCCTTCACATACTTCCTTATTAGCAGCAAAGTATCCTGTGGCACCTTATAGACTAACAGACGTTTTGGAGCATGAGCTTTCGTGGGTGAATACCCACTTCTTCAGCTGTATGTGGTGGAAATATCCAGGGGCAGGTATATATATGCTAGCAAGCAAGCTAGAGATAACGAGATCAGTTCAATCAGGGAGGATGAGGCCCTGTTCTAGTAGTTGACGTGTGAAAACCAAGAGAGGAGAAACTGGTTCTGTAGTTGGCAAGCCATTCACAGTCTTTGTTCAATCCTGAGCTGATGGTGTCAAATTTGCAGATGAACTGAAGCTCAGCAGTTTCTCTTTGAAGTCTGGTCCTGAAGTTTTTTTGCTGCAGGATGGCCACCTTAAGGTCTGCTATAGTGTGGCCAGGGAGGTTGAAGTGCTTTCCTACAGGTTTTTGTATATTGCCATTCCTAATGTCTGATTTGTGTCTATTTATCCTTTTCCGTAGAGACTGTTCAGTTTGGCCGATGTACATAGCAGAGGGGCATTGCTGGCATATGATGGCATATATTACATTGGTGGATATGCAGGTGAATGAACCAGTGATGATGTGGCTGATCTGGTTAGGTCCTGTGATGGTGTCGCTGGTGTAGATATGTGGGCAGAGTTGGCATCGAGGTTTGTTGCATGGATTGGTTCCTGAGCTAGAGTTGTTATGGTGCGGTGTGCAGTTACTGGTGAGAATATGTTTCAGGTTGGCAGGTTGTCTGTGGGCAAGGACTGGCCTGCCACCCAAGGCCTATGAAAATATGGCCGACCTGGAATAACGCTTCCTCAGCTCTTGTCCACTCATGCCCCTTCTCTACCTACGCTACATTGATGACATCTTCATCATCTGGACCCATCGGAAGGAGACTCTTGAAAAATTCCACCATGATTTCAACAGCTTCCATCCCACCATCAACCTCAGCCTGGACCAATCTACACGGGAGGTCCACTTTCTTGACACCACGGTGCAAATAAGTGATGGTCACATTAACACCACCCTATATCGAAAACCTACCGACCACTATGCCTACCTTCATGCCTCCAGCTTCCATCCCGGACACATCACACGATCCATTGTCTACAGCCAAGCACTGAGGTACAACCGCATCTGCTCTAACCCCTCAGACAGAGACCAACACCTACAAAATCTCCACCAAGCATTCTCAAAACTACAATACCCGCACGAGGAAATAAGGAAACAGATCAACAGAGCCAGACATGTACCCAGAAGCCTCCTACTGCAAGACAAACCCAAGAAAGAAACCAACAGGACTCCACTGGCCATCACATACAGCCCCCAGCTAAAACCCCTCCAACGCATCATCAAGGATCTACAACCCATCCTGGACAATGATCCCACACTTTCACAGGCCTTGGGTGGCAGGCCAGTCTTTGCCCACAGACAACCTGCCAACCTGAAACATATTCTCACCAGTAACTGCACACCGCACCATAATAACTCTAGCTCAGGAACCAATCCATGCAACAAACCTCGATGCCAACTCTGCCCACATATCTACACCAGCGACACCATTACAGGACCTAACCAGATCAGCCACACCATCACTGGTTCATTCACCTGCACATCCACCAATGTAATATATGCCATCATATGCCAGCAATGCCCCTCTGCTATGTACATCGGCCAAACTGGACAGTCTCTACGGAAAAGGATAAATAGACACAAATCAGACATTAGGAATGGCAATATACAAAAACCTGTAGGAGAGCACTTCATCCTCCCTGGCCACACTATAGCAGACCTTAAGGTGGCCATCCTGCAGCAAAAAAACTTCAGGACCAGACTTCAAAGAGAAACTGCTGAGCTTCAGTTCATCTGCAAATTTGACACCATCAGCTCAGGATTGAACAAAGACTGTGAATGGCTTACCAACTACAGAACCAGTTTCTCCTCTCTTGGTTTTCACACGTCAACTACTAGAACAGGGCCTCATCCTCCCTGATTGAACTGATCTCGTTATCTCTAGCTTGCTTGCTAGCGTATATATACCTGCCCCTGGATATTTCCACCACATGCATCTGAAGAAGTGGGTATTCACCCACAAAAGCTCATGCTCCAAAACGTCTGTTAGTCTATAAGGTGCCACAGGATTCTTTGCTGCTTTTACAGATCCAGACTAACACGGCTACCCCTCTGATACTTCCTTATTGACTTTCTCCACACCATTCATGATTTTATAATTCTCTGTCATATTTCCTTGAGGTCATTTGAGCAGGGGGTTGGACTTGATGACCTCCTAAGGTCCCTTCCAACCCTGATATTCTGTGATTCTATGATTCATCTCTTTTCTAAGATGAACAGTCTCAGTGTATTTCATCTCTCCTCATACGCAAACTGGTTTATATCCCCTAATCGTTTTTGCCTTCTCTACATTTATTTTAATTCTAATATATCTTTTTTGAGAGGGGACAACCACACCTGCATGCAGTATTCAAGGTGTGGGCTTACCATGGATTTATGTAGAGGCATTATGATATTTAGTGCCTTATTATTTACCCCTTTCCTGATGGTTCCTAACACACCATTTGTTTTTTGATTGCTGCTGCACATTGAGTGGCTATTTTCGGACAACTATCTGCAGTGGCTCCAAGATCTTTCTTGAGTGATAACAACTAATTTAGACTCCATTTTGTATGTATGGCTGGAATTACTTTTCCCAGTGTGCACTACTTCGCACATACCAACATTACATTTATCACAAGCTACATATGAGCCAATAGTGTAACACTGTGGCAAAAAAGGATCAAACATTCTGGGCTGTATTAGCCAGGAGTGTTGTAAGCAAGACACAAGAAGTAATTCTTCTGCTCTACTCTGCCCTGATTAGCCTCAGCTGGAGTATTGTGTCCAGTTCTGGGGACCACGTTGCAGGAAAGATGTAGACAAATTGGAGAAGGTCCTCCAGAGAAGAGCAGGAAAAATGATTAAAGGTCTAAAAAACATAACCCATGAGGAAAAATTGAAAAACATGGGTTTGTTTAATATGGAGACTGAGAAGGGGACATAACAATTTTCAAATACATAAAAAGTTGTTACAAGAAGGAGGGAGAAAAATTATTCTCCTAACCTCTGAGAATAGAACAAGAAGCAATGGGCTTAAGTTGTGGCAAGCGTGGTTTAGGTTGGACATTAGGAAAAACTTCCTGTCAGGGTGGTAAAGCACTGGAATAAATTGCCTAGGGAGGTTGTGCAATCTCCATCATTGGGGATTTTTAAGAGCAGGTTAGGCAAACACCTGTCAGGAATGGTCTGGGTAATAAATAGTCCTGCATGAGTGCAGGGGACCGAACTAGAAGATATCCCAGGGTCATTTCCAGTCCTACAATTCTATGGTTTGATTTAATCAGCCATTTTGTTGCCCAGTCACTGAGTTTTGTGAGATCCATTCGTAACTCTTCAGTCAGCTTTGGACTTAACAATCTTGGGTATTTTTATATTGTCTACAAACTTTGCCTCTCGCTGTTTACCCCGTTCTCTGGATCATTTATGAATATATTGAACAGCACTGGTCCCAGTACAGATCCTTGAGGGACCCAGCAATTTACTTCTTTCCAATTTGAAAACTGGCCTCTTATTTCTACCTTTTGTTTACTGTATTTTAATACTGATCTAGTAGAGGACCTTCCATCTTATTCCAGGACTGCTTAGTTTGCTTAAGAACCTTTTGGTGAGAGACCTTGTTAAAGACCTTCTGAAAGTCCAGGTATATCTACGGGATCACCCTTGTCCTCATATTTGTTGACACCTTAAAATAATTTGACTAGATTGGATTCTGCATGATTTCCCTTTACAAAAGCCATTGACTATTCCTTAACATATCGTGTTCCTATATAGCAGAGGTAGTCAATAGGCGAATCAGGGGCCAAATCCAGACTGCCAGATGCTTTCAGTTGGACCCCAAAATCTTATTTACTTGTAATTATTGTTACTGCACTGTATTTTATTATTTTCTCTGGAGTCTGAACTTTGCCTACATCATGACCAAGATATTTGGACCTTGATAAAAAATAATTGACTACCATTGACCTATGGTAAAGAACACAATTGTCAGACACACAGTTTCAGCCAGTTTGCCTGATTGTGATATTAGACTTACCAGCCTGTAATTTCCAGTATTGCTTTGAGGCCTTTTTTTTTAAAATCGGTATTATGTTAGCTACTTGCCAGACATCTAATGCAGAGGCTAATTTAAACAATAGGTTGTATACCACAGTCATTACCATGCAGTTTCATGTTTGAATTCCTTTAGAACTCTTGGGTGAATACCAGTCTGGTCCTGGTGACTTACTACGCTTAAATTTATCAGTTTGTTCCAAAACCATCTTTACTGACACCTCAATCTGCTTCCTCAGATTTGTTACCTACAAAGAATGGCTGATGTATGGGAATCTCCCCCGTATTCTCTGCAGGGAGGACTGATGCTGTGGCTTTGTTTTCATTGAGTGCTTCTTTAGCACCTCGATCTCTAGTGCCCCACTGATTCTTTGGCAGACTTCCTGCTTCTGATGTGCTTTAAAAAATTTGCTGTTAGTTTTTGTGTTATACTAGTTGCTCTTCAAATTCTTTTTGGGCTCCCTAATTATACTCTGACACTTGATTTGATGGAGTTTGTTCCTTTCTGTTATATATCCATCTGTTGTATTTCAGTGATATGTTTGTATTACTGGGCTGAGCCAGTAATTAGGTTGCCTAACACTTTCCATATAAAAAATTATTGTGGCCCTTTGTTTTTAGAAGCTCTAGCTGCTTCATGGGTTGCATGAAATCTTTGAAATACGGCAGGAGGAAAGTCCTTGGGCTGAAGAGCTGCCCGGTTTGTCCCATGACATTCAGTTCAGGTTTTGCTGAGAGATGCCTTTTTGAAAAAAGCCATTTCCCTTCTCTCACCTGTTCATTGCACTCTATATTGGGAATGCTGAAGAACTGTTAGAGCTGTTGCACAAGAAGAAGTGGGGAGAGAGAGATGGGCTTATGCCCAAACCCTGCAAATAGTTCTAATGAGCCAGCTGATTCACTTTGAGGGCTCCATGTGGGGTAAGAGCTGCCACACCGCCTGGTGGTACAAGAGAGGTAGGCTGGGTCCCCCCTTGGGATAACAGCCTTCTACTTACCAGGTAATGTGGTAAGTCTTGTAGTTCAAAGGGGAGCAGTCTGAAAGTTCAGGGTTCACACCCAAGTATTGATGTATGATTTGGGTGAGGGAGGATCGTTATAGTTGCGTGTAATAAGATTGGTTTATCTTTTTTCTTAAAAAGAAAAACCTAGGAAATTATCTAAGCATGTAAACAAATCTTATTTAGGTTGCAAAGACTGTCGTTGCCTGTGCAACCTTACTTTAGCCTCCACGTGCATATGTATTTTGGCACAGTCTTAAATTATGTGACGACACACAGATTTTCACAGGGCCCCTGTTTCATTTCATGTGAATGGTAAATGCATTGAGTGAATGACAAAATTATGGTTGCAGGGGGAACCAAAAATCTACCATATCCTAACTTTGAGGTGCTTGACTTTTCAATGTAAATAACATAGTTTTTGTGGGTGTAATACTCAAGTAATCTATGGTGCTTTGGACTCTTTGGGAAGGACATGCACTGTAAAAATGAAATATGTTATTTGCTTTTTTTTTCTTTCAGTTTAAACCGAAGCCACTATTCTTGAAGTTGTTAAAATTTGCTGGTGCCCCAAAAGACACTTTAACATTGATGGAGGTAAATTATCGGAATTTCTCATTTGGAATGATTGAAAGCAATAAATATAAGTTTCACTCTTACAAGTTTATCATACTTATTAGTTGCCCCATAATGAAAGAAAAATAATATGGTGTACTGGGTAGGGCATCGGTATGGAAGCTCGGTGGTGGTTCTGTTCCTGGCTTTGTTACAGTCTTGCTTTGTGACCTTGGTCAAGTTACTTAACATCTATACCACCATTTCTCTGTTTGTAAAATGGAGTACCGTATATAGCTTTGAGAACTACAGATGAAACCTGCTATGTAAACTAGCATTTATTTATAACGCTGTTAATATTAATATGGAGTTGCAGGTGATGATTGAAAGGAGAATAGACTTTTTAGGGGGGTTGAAATAGGTTGTTTTATATTGGTTTTATACTTTAAAGTTCTAAATATATTTAATATTCCAAACTTGACTTGCATTGTAGGTAATACTCTATCTTGGCCGATATATTATATTTAAACAATTATATGATGAAAAACAGCAGGATATTGTCCACTGTGCAGATGATCCTCTTGGAGATCTATTTGGGGAATCAAGCTTTTCGGTAAAAGAACCCAGGTAACATTTCATATTTTTTGTGCGAGAGATCCAGGTAAACTTATGTAATACACTGAACATATGTTTTGGTTTGCAATTTGTTGCATATTTTATTTGATGCAGTCTTGATAGATGGAATTGTCAAAGATGTACGCCCCCTGCCCAGGTATCTGGTTTTTGAGAGGGAGGCCTGATTCAGCCCACACTGATATCTATAAGTGCCAGAGCTCAGAAGCTACACAAACTTCTCAGGTTCAGTAACCTTGGGGGCTTCTGTCTACTTTGAAGAGAGATACTTTCCTGCACCCCTTGAGGTAACAGCAATGTAATTTAGACATTATACAAGCACTTAAGCCTGTTCTCTTTCCATTATGAACTCCTTATGCATGGGAGACTAAGCCCAAGTAAAGGGGGTTGCATACTCTCTTTTGTTTTTCTCCTGGCAGCTACACAACTCATCTGTGCAAAGTGACAGTGGTTGAAGATTTCCCTTTGCAGCAGGCTAAACTTTCTTCTGAAATAGGTTTTATTGCTGCAAAGCCAGTATGCATGACCTGGATCTTGCCACTGCCCTGAAAGTTGAAGATATTTTTCTCTGAATTAAACCCTGAAATAATGCTGTACAAATTCCATTAAAAATGCTTTGACTCATGATTAGAGATGGTCCAACTGCTGGCTAAGTGAGAAATGGCTTTTTGACAAAATTGAAAGGTTCAGAAGAAAATTTTTGATCTTGTTGAAACTTTTCATTTTTTGAAAAAAATTCAAAATTGAATTTTTCCCAACTTTTTAGGAAAAAAGCATTTAAAGTTTCTTCAGTTTGTTTTTGTGGGGCGGAGGGGGAACACTTTCACTTTTTATACTCTTTTCTCCTTTTTACACTGGGGTGGTGAAAGAGAAGTGGAAAGTTTAAAAAAGCAAAACCCAAGTGTTGGTCATATTTTCCCCACCAGAATAAAATGAAAACATCCGAAAATGCTGTGAAATTTTTGAGCAAACCAGAAACATTTTAATTTCTTTTGGCTTTTTCTTAAAATGCACTTAGATCTTTTCCTGTCAGCTCTGATCATGACCCCACAAAATAATCAGTGTTTTCAGCTTGGTCTTTCTCTCTTCTAGTTTGGCTAAACTTACCACAGCAAATAGGAACTTCTAATTTATAATGTATGAAATGTCTGTTTTGTCTCCTTTCAAGGAAAATATACTCAGTGGTTTTCAGAAACTTGATAGCAGTCAGTCAACAAGGTAAATTAGTGTTGAAAGAACCCCCCTTTTTTGAGGGGGAGGGTCTTTATTAATGCAAAAGTTCTGAAAGCTGTATTCACTTACTTTATAGGCAATATTCAGTTAACTTGAATCATTGATAGAGGTTGTAGTTATTGTCCCTTTTCATAGCATTGTTGGAGGTGAATTGCATCTTTTACAAATAAATTGTTTTAAGATTATGGGTCTAGCGCAGCAAATGGGCTTGAACTTGTTCTCAGTAAAGTCAATGGCCAAACTTTCATTGGATTCAGTGGAAACAGGTTAAGGCATTCTGTGCAGACTTTGAGGCTGCTTTCTTTACATACTCAACTCATACTAAGAAACAGATTTAAAAACCAAAATATTCGAATATTGGTTCATCCTTAACTACCTGGTCTAGTTTGAGTTAACATTTCTCTTGTAATACTTGACATGATAAACAATAAAAGAAGCAGGGAAAATTTTTGTTATGAGTTTATTAAATACATATATAATTTCATAAAATAGACTATGGTCTATTTACATCTGCAAGAGAAGGATGGATAATAGAGCTATGATGTAACTTACATTTAAGAAATGAGTGAAATGAAAGTTAAATATGGGGGTGATTTTTTTTTAAAAAGGCTCTTAAAACTACATTTATACTTGTAATCTGCTTGATTTTTCTAAAGTCTGGAGCACCTAACATCTCCACTGGCTTGAGTGGGTGCAGTTGGGTGCTCAGTACTCGAAAATCAGGCAAATGCCTATGTATAGACTTTTGGGCTTAACATTAGGCTCCTATTTTTGCAAATCTTGGCCAGAATAGAAAAGTGGAAGGATCTAAGATCAAATCTGCTCAAATAAAGAGGGTATGTGCTTACTAGACTTTGTTCTAAATGGACACCTTTTGTTGTGAAAATAACTAGTTGTATTGTGTAGGTCAGGATCTGGTCTGAGAATGTAGTGTAGCTCAGGGTCCATTCTGTCTGTGTAGTTAGAACAATTATTTCTGTGTCTTAATAATACACTAGTGATTGTAAATATCTCTTGCAGAGCTTGATATCTGCTTTTGCAACCAGTGGATCTTGTATATGTTCCCTTGTAAGTGTTCCCTTGTAAATAGTGGTGTATCATCATGTTGCTATCTAGCTAAAAAGTGTGTTTTATTTATAAGAATATTTTCTCCCAACATTCTTTCATCTGTGAAAAATCCCCAAACACAGTTACGTTTCTTTTTTCTTATAATTGTGTATGTAATGTTCCAAAGAAAACCTTGAACATTTCTTCAGAGTATGAAGTGATTTTGTAAATGTTAAGTATCCTCTGAATTAAAGTTTAAAACAATATGTACAAATTATTTGCAGTATATTTTTCACTGCAATCTTTTGAGCCAGCTGGGATTTCCTTTCTGACGCATTGCTTTATGTATTTTTCTTTTTCAGTGTGTATGGAAGTAATCCCATATCAGAGTGAGACCTGGCGCCAAATTGAACAAGGCAATGTTCCAAAGGTGATCTAACATACCCATTTTTTCAAGTTTCACAACTTGATTTGCTTTACCATTGAGATTTGGATGCAGTTGAAAGATGAAAATAAATTTCGTCCTATCCACATTAATACTCTGCTTACTTAGTGTTTTTGTTAAACAGGAATCCATGCAAGAGTTAGCTGACGAGGAGCAGACATCCCCAGATTTGGCTGCTAAACCAACTGCCTCTTCTAGGAGGGCGCTCAGTGAATCCGGTATTTGCACATTTATAATGCAGGATTTTCAACATGTGATACGTACGCCTAGAGCAAACTTCCATGTCACTCATCAGAGGGGTAGCCGTGTTAGTCTGGATCAGTAAAAGGAGCAAAGAATCCTGTGGCACCTTATAGACTAACAGACGTTTTGGAGCATGAGCTTTCATGGATGAATACTCACTTCGTCAGATGCATGTCACCCACGAAAGCTCATGCTCCAAAACGTCTGTTAGTCTATAAGGTGCCACAGGATTCTTTGCTGCTTTTACAGATCCAGACTAACACGGCTACCCCTCTGATGAGTGACATGCAAGTTTGCTCTAGAATACTCAAGGAGTTAATAGAAGAAGTAGCTAAGCCTCTAGCTATTATCTTTGGGAAATCATGGGAGATGGGGGAGATTCCAGAAGACTGGAAGGGGGCAAATATAGTGCCCATCTATAAAAAGGGAAATAAAAACAACCCAGGAAACTACAGACCAGTTAGTTTAACTTCTGTGCCAGGGAAGATAATGGAGCAGGTAATTAAAGAAATCATCTGCAAACACTTGGAAGGTGGTAAGGTGATAGGGAATAGCCAGCATAGGTTTGTAAAGAACAAATCGTGTCAAACTAATCTGATAGCGTTCTTTGATAGGATAACGAGCCTTGTGGATAAGGGAGAAGCGGTGGATGTGATATACCTAGACTTTAGTAAGGCATTTGATACGGTCTCGCATGATATTCTTATAGATAAACTAGGAAAGTACAATTTAGATGGGGCTACTATAAGGTGGGTGCATAACTGGCTGGATAACCGTACTCAGAGAGTAGTTGTTAATGGCTCCCAATCCTGCTGGAAAGGTATAACAAGTGGGGTTCCGCGGGGTCTGTTTTGGGACCGGTTCTGTTCAATATCTTCATCAACGATTTAGATGTTGGCATAGAAAGTACGCTTATTAAGTTTGCGAACGATACCAAACTAAGAGGGATTGCAACTGCTTTGGAGGACAGGGTCAAAATTCAAAATGATCTGGACAAATTGGAGAAATGGTCTGAGGTAAACAGGATGAAGTTCAATAAAGATAAATGCAAAGTGCTCCACTTAGGAAGGAACAATCAGTTTCACACATACAGAATGGGAAGAGACTGTCTAGGAAGGAGTATGGTAGAAAGGCATCTAGGGGTCATAGTAGACCACAAGCTTAATATGAGTCGACAGTGTGATACTGTTGCAAAAAAAGCAAATGTGATTCTGGGATGCATTAACAGGTGTGTTGTAAACAAGACACGAGAAGTCATTCTTCCGCTTTACTCTGCGCTGGTCAGGCCTCAGCTGGAGTATTGTGTCCAGTTCTGGGCACTGCATTTCAAGAAAGATGTGGAGAAATTGGAGAGGGTCCAGAGAAGAGCAACAAGAATGATTAAAGGTCTTGAGAACATGACCTATGAAGGAAGGCTGAAGGAATTGAGTTTGTTTAGTTTGGAAAAGAGAAGACTGAGAGGGGACATGATAGCAGTTTTCAGGTATCTAAAAGGGTGTCATCAGGAGGAGGGAGAAAACTTGTTCACCTTAGCTTCCAATGATAGAACAAGAAGCAATGGGCTTAAACTGCAGCAAGGGAGATTTAGGTTGGACATTAGGAAAAAGTTCCTAACTGTCAGAGTAGTTAAACACTGGAATAGATTGCCTAGGGAAGTTGTGGAATCTCCATCTCTGGAGATATCTAAGAGTAGGTTAGATAAATGTCTATTAGGGATGGTCTAGACAATATTTGGTCCTGCCATGAGGGCAGTGGACTGGACTCGATGACCTCTCGAAGTCTCTTCCAGTCCTGAAGTCTATAAGGTGCCACAGGATTCTTTGCTGCTTTTGCATGTCACTGGCTCATGTCATTTTTTTGGGGAGGAGTCCACATTTTCATGGTTTTCGCCATTGTGAAAGGTACCACATTAACAGCCCTGGAGAAAGAGCAGCTCTGCTAATCCATAGAATAGATACAATGTGGGTGTGTTCGAGCACTTCGTTGCTCGCGGTACAAATTCTCTGAAGACCACTCTTTCACACACCAGTGCCCTTTTATTTCCCAGTCTTTTCCCACCACCATGTATATACAATGCAATACCAATCAGGTAGCCCCTGAGGGAACAGCTTGCTCTTACAGCAGCTGGGAGCAACAGTTCCTCACTTTCCTGTTCCTCCCTCCTACTTCCTTCCTGCCAGCTTTAGAGGCCTTCCTTTCAGCAGGCTCACAGGTGATTGCTCTCAGGCCGTTTAATGAGCCACACTCCGCCAGCTCCAGCCAGTTCCCCTTGATAGGAGCTATGCTAGCCGGTTGTGAGCTAACAGGGGCGGGTTCAGTGCCTCTTAAGCCAGCACCCTGTTACACAAGGTAATAGCAATATAGACTTCCCCACATGTTTATACATCTCCTAGCACAGCAGTTTTCAATCTTTTTTTCATTTGTGGATCCCTACACATTTTTGACTGCACGTACAGATCCCTCTGGAAATCTTTGACATAGTTTGCTTACCCCTAGGGGTCTGTGGACCACAGGTTGAAAACCACTGTCCTAGCACACTGAGACTCTGGTGAGCGACCAAGGCTTCTAGGTGCTATGATAATACATGTAATAACCTCACCAGCATGGGTCAGTCCTGATCTGCAAGGACTACTAGTCAGGTGATATGATAACTCAGTCTCCATGCCTGTTCAATCCTCTGCCTTTATACTGATGTCACCAACAAGGGTATCAGCGGTGTTTTCTTTGTGATGTGGACATCTTTTCACACCCAGCCCTGAGACTATCAAACTAATGTCCGGTAACTCTTCAGACAGCCCCCAGATGATAACTTTTGGCAGGGAAAGCAGGGGGCAATAGTAGTCTTGGCACATCGGGTAGCAGCTCCCAAAGGGGTTTCTGTGATCCAACCCGTCACAGTGGCCCTGGCTGCTGACTGCCAGGAGATTGCCGCTGTCTCCACTTCTAGATTGAGTAATGTGGCTTATGCCAATGAAATGAGAGTTTTGGTAGATAAGGGGGTGCGGGGGAAAGGCACTGGAAACTTTGAAGGGATGTGTGATGTAGTTACTCAGGAACAATTCCTGAATATGTGCAGTGATGATGTAAAACAGTATTGTGGGCCAAAAATGTGGATGCAGTGGGTGAATTAGCTGGGCTTCCAGACTCTTATGAGCAAGCACAAGCTGCAGTCAGACATAAAGCACTGGCAGAGGGGTCCAGGGTTGTGGGGAAGCAGAATCACCGTTTTGCCCCTGGGAAGGAGGAGGCTGGGCGGTCACCTCCCCATTCCCCTGGTACTGGTCCCAAATTTCCTGTGTGAGCAGAGGAGGCCAAGAGGTGCTAGCATTGTAAGTCCACTGAGCACCTGAGGACTAAGTGTCCCGTGCTGAGTGGGAACAAGGAGCAAGTAACACATGAAGCTGCTGCTTCTCAGAGCCCAGCTGCTGCCTCTCTCCACACAGGATTTGTAAAGCTTGCTTCCACACAACCAGGCAATGAGCATATGCACGCTGTTAAATTGAATGATGAAGTGTTTCTGGGATTGAGGGACATGGGTGCTGAGATTCCCGTGATCAGGAGGGACCTGATCCAGGAGAAGGATTCGTTGCCAGGTAAAATGGCAGAATTAGAGCTGGTTGGGGGTTACAAAGTCCTTGCATCTTTAGCTAACGTACACACGCAAACTGGGGATTTGCAGGCTGAACTGCCTGTTGCAACGGTGGCACACAATTTTGCACCGTTTCTACTTGGGAATGATTTCTTCAGTGTGGCAGAATCTGTCCCAGGCTTGGTTAGCAGGGAGCAGGAATCTTGTGCTAACAGCCCCTGGGTGTGGGGGGGTGTTGAAGTCACAGGGACTGCTGGGGGAATAGGAGGGTGTCTCTTAGGTTCCTATGCAGCAGTAAAGGATGCAGCTTTGGGGGCAAGAATGGTTATGGCCAGTTCCTGCAGCCCAAGGGCTCCAGGCAAGTTCCAGAGGGAGGGGCTGGACAAAGCCAGCTCCTGTCCCATAGTCATCTCCCCCGGAGGAGGGGGATGTATCACCTTGTAACAGAGGGGCCATTCTGGATGCTGACTGCCAGGAAGTTGCAGGTCAGCAGCGGGCAGGGCATGCCCTGGGGTGCACAGAGACATATGTCCCAAAGGTGGAAGTTGGGGTCCTGGTGACCACTGCGGTGGGAACAGACCCCAAGAACTCTGTAGCTGGGTGCCAGCCGAACCCGAGTGAAAGGGGGAGGGGGATTTTGCTGGCCAGTGAAAGGTCTCCCATGGCTGGTAGCTGTGAACCCACAGCTGGAGCAGGGTCACCTGTCCTTTTGGAGGACACAGGGGTGTCTGACCCAAACGGGAGCCCAGAGGGAAACGGGGGGCAGAGAGTCGCCCACCTTTTGTAGGGAGGGACTTTCCCAGAAGGAGGATGAAAAGTCTGCATTTCAAATGACAGCCCCCTCTCCTGTGGATCAGGCTTTAAGGGAAACGGGGGTTCAGGTCTCCTAGGGTGGGGAGGTCCATCCAGCTGATCTGTTGGGAACAGGAATTGGGGTGCCCAAAGGGGTCCAGAGCACCCCATTGAAAGGTGTTGTTCTTGCTACACTTGTGAGGGGCTGAGAACAGGCGTGGCTGCAATGCACCCTTTCCTGGCCAACGCCCCAAACACAGGCCTGAATTAGAATCCTTCCCAAAGAGGCAGAAGAATCTGCATCAGAGTGTGTACCAGAGGGCACAGAGAACTGGGAAAATGCAACAGACGCTAAACAAATCATATTGAGTGAACGAAGCCTGTCCAGCGTAGATTTGCTGTTAACCCTGTGTCTTTTGCTAATTCACCTATGAGATAAAACAAAGGAATTCATACTTCATAAGGCCTTTTACGATGTGGGACGTACCTGATTTGTGGAAGAAACTGTTGTACATGCTAGGGATGGTGACAAGACAGCCCCACAAGCATGATCCTTTTCAGCCTATATCTGTAAACAGACTGGAAGCTTGGCACAGCAGCAAAAGCACAACAGGCCCATGTTGCTGTGTAGAAGAGGAAACTGAGGCACACCGCCTCATGGCATTGGTGTCTAAATACCAAGACACCTACACTTTAACAGATACTACTGTCTGCATTCTGTTAGCAATATTACACCCCGATCTGTTTTCAGGCCTCTGGGGACCAGGAACCCCAAAACTAGCTAGAACCCCTAGGAATGACATCGTATGGATTCAAGGTACTGAAAAGGAGTGTGACCAAAGGCAAACAGGAATTTTACAGGTATTCCCTTCACCATGGACAGCGTCCAAGTCTCTGGCAATAAACTCGGGGAGGGTGTGACGGTACCTCCCGTGAGGCTTTATGGGAATATGACATAACTGGAATATATCTTGTGCTGCCTGTGCCATGTAATATATCTCTGTAAAGGTTATAGTCTGCTATATCTAGTCATCCTATTTGTACATACATATCATTCTATACTTGAGGTTAAGAATATTGGCTGTATACGTGCTAGATTTCTAAGTAAGCTTTGTGAGGCATTTGGTCAGCTCCTTTCGGAAGGAATTCACAAGGTTAAGTACCCGATCAGGAAGCACTCGGGGAACAGTGCATCTTGTAATGCTCCAGTCCACATAAGAAGTCTTCCTGGAGCCATACAGGATACCATGTGGACAATGGCTTCTGCCTGTAGAAACTGTAGACTGAGTCATGCATGGACATGTGACTGGCCCAGGTGACTCCAGAACTCCATCTTGGAGCTGGACTTTGCGTAGGAGAGAGGAGGGGGTCTCCACCCACAAGAGAAAGTCTATTTAAGTCCGTGGGAGACCCCACCACCTCCCAGGATACTTGGAAGAAACTGGAACAAGGGCTAGGGAGCATTCTGGAACCAGTGAGGATCTTATCTGTATTCAGCGGCAAAGAGTTCTGTGGCACCTGATAGACTAACAAACGAATTGGAGCGTGGGCTTTTGTGGGTGAATACCCACTTCGTCAGATGCTCGAAAGCTCATGCTCCAGCCCATTTGTTAGTCTATAAGGTGCCACAGAAATCTTTGTCGCTTTTACAGATCCAAACTAACACGGCTACCCCTCTGATATCTGTATTCAGTTTGATTAGACATAGGTTTGCCCATTTTATTTTGTTTTGCTTGGTGACTTACTTTGTTCTGTCTGTTACTACTTAAATCATACTTTTAGTATTTAATAAAATCACTTTTTTACTTATTAATTAACCCAGAGTATGTATTAATACTGGGGGAGCAAACAGCTGTGCCTATCGCTCTACCAGTGTTATAGAGGGAGAACAGTTGGTGAGTTTACCCTGTATAAGCTTCATACAGAGTAAAACAGATTTATTTGGGTTTAGACCCCATTGGGAGCTGGGCATCTGAGTGTTAAAGGCAAGCACACTTCTGTGAGCTGCTTTCAGGTCAATCTGCAGCTTTGGGGCAAGTAATTCAGACCCTGAGTCTGTGTTGGAGCAGACAGGAGTGTCTGGCTCAGCAAGACAGGGTGCTGGGGCCCCGAGCTGGCGAGAAAGGCAGGTATAGAAGTGCTTTTGGCACATAGAGTGGCAGCTCCCAAGAGGGTTTCTGTGATCCAACCCGTCACACTATGATTTTATATTGTGTTTTCCTGTGTTCAGTAATATTTTGTTCAGTTGCTTGATCTATGTAAGGTATTTTTGATACGCTTAAAGAACAGAAGTACATGTGGCACCTTAGAGATTAACAAATTGATTTGAGAATAAGCTTTCGTGGGCTAAAACCCACTTCATCAGCGGCTACTCTGAAGTCTGATATGCTTATATTTGTATTATTTAGGCTGCAGTCATCCTAGCCTATCGTAAAACTGTACTGCATTTCTAAGCCATTCACACTACATTCAAAGAACTCTTTAATGTTGTCATAAACAGATAGCTAAGGGTTAATGTCTCTTTCACCTGGAAAGGGGTAATAAACAACACCTGACCAGAGGACCAATCAGGAAACAAGACTTTTTCAAATCTGGGTGGAGGGAAGTTTTGGGTGTGAGTCTTTTGTTCTTGGTTTGTTCTCTCTCTCGGCTCTGAGAGTGACCACAGGAATCTCCAGGCTTTCTAATCTTCTATTTCCAAGTTGTAAGTACAAGGATAGTAAGACAATAGGTTTATATTGGGTTTTTTTTGTATTTACATGTGTGTAGTTGCTGGAGTGTATTCTTTTTGGATAAGGGTGTTTATTCATTTTTCTTTTAAGCAATTGACCCTGTATATTGCCACCTTGATACAGAGACCCTTTTATGTCCTTTTTCATTCTTTTTATATAAAGCTTTCTTTTTAAGACCTGTTTGAGTGTTTTTCACGGGTTAAGGCTAAGAAACGAAGGGAGGGGGAAAATCTCTTTGTGTTTTAGATTTACTAATCCTGACTTTGCATACCCTCTGGGTGAGGGGGGAGAGAGATTAGATCTCTCGATACTTGTGTTTCAAGGACTTGAAGCAGGGAGTATCCTAGGGTCCCCAGGGTGGGGAAATCTGGGAGGAGGTAAAGAGGGTGGAATCCCTTTGTTTAGTCTCACGGAGCTTGAATCTGTATATCTCTCCAGGAACCCAGGGAGGGAGCACCTGGAGGGGAGGAGGGGGAAGGGAAATGGTTTATTCCCCTTTGTTGTGAGACTCAAAGAATCTGAGTCTTGGGGTCCCCCAGGGAAGGTTTTGGGGAGACCAGAGTGAGCCAGGCGCTGGAATCTTCTGTCTGGTGGCAGCGATATCAGATCTAAGCTGGTAATTAAGCTTTGGAGGTCTCATGCTAGCTTCTCATGTTCTGAACTCTAAGGTTCAGATCTGAGTAGGAGAGTTAGGACAAATGTTGTAACTCAAACTGGTGAAAGGATGAAAATTCACAGAGTAACCAGGTGTTCTGTTGTGCCTGCTTATTGCCAGCTTAATTATTAACTCGGGTTTGCATCCATGTGTCAGTTTATTACAGCCTTAAAATTCTTTTAATATCGTGTTTTTATGTACAGTGTTTTTTTAGTTTGTTGGAAATCTTCTGTCACTGAGTCACCAGGGCGATGCTCTGGAACTGCTGCCTATGAAACCAGTTAGGACTCTGGTGAAGTCTCCTCTCTCTGAGCTTCCACCTCCCTGGGTCTGACCTTGGAGCATTCAGCATATGCCCCTCCGTGTGCCTCCCACAGCGAGTCTGCCTCTTGGGATCCTGGGGATGGCAGAGGGTCCTGCACCCCCACTTCGCAGTCAGATGTGACTCTTAGCCAGCCAGTAAAACAGAAGTATATTTGATGACAGGAACACGGTCTAAAACAGAGCTTGTAGGTACAGAGGACAGGACCCCTCAGTCGGGTCCATTCTGAGGGGCAGTGAGTCAGACACCCACGTCTGCACTCAGTCCTCGTCCCCAGCCAGCTCCAAATGGAGAAACCCTCCAGCCTCCTCCTCCTCTGGGCTTTTTCCTTTCCCGGAACAGGAGGTCACCTGATTCCTTTGTTCTCCAACATCTTTAGCTATCTCATTGCAGGGGGAAAGGGCCCCAGTCATTAGTTGACTGGGGCCCTTCCCCCCTGCAATGAGATAGCTAAAGGAGACAGAGTTTTGGCCATTTGTGTGCACTGGCCCTTTGCTCTGCAACAATTACACCCCCTTATCCCACCACCTAGAGACTTAAGAAATGCATTGGGGAAACTGAGGACCCCCTCAGTATTCAGAGGGAACATTAAGAACAGTTCCACTTCATCACATCTTCCCTTGAAGCATTATGCTCATTACATTGGGATTGTAAGACGTCCACTGTGGAAACATTGTTTTAAGCTGTAAATGTTTAGAAACTATGTGTTGGCATGTTATCGGTACCTCATGGAGAGATGACAACTTAATGAGGACAACGATGGACAGGAGCAATGGTTGTGCCTGGGGGCATCTAAGTTTGAAGGTTTGGGTTCTCAGGGTGCAAAAAGAAAAGAGAGAGATTGAGCCAAGAAGCATCAAGGGAAAGTAAGAGGAGTCACAAAGTATGTACAAGTGGTGGTGTTTTTTTTCTTTTAAAATGAAAGTTGCCAGGCTTAGAGGCACTGGGGGGGATTTTTCAAATTTTTGTTTACAGTGCAAAGAAAGGATTGGGCATTAGAGTGAGTTTGGAATAAGACACTGTGACAGACCCAGGCCAGTCTGGTAGAGGGCAAATATACTGGTCACTGGCTGAGTAGTTTTCTGTTCTCTGAGTGACTAGAACAGGGGCTGCATTAGAGTAATCAGGAACCTGCTAGAACCAATTAAGGCAGACAGGCTGACTAGAACACCTGCAGCCAATCAAGGCAGGCTAATCAGGGCACCTGGGTTTAAAAAGGAGCTCACTCCAGTCAGGGAGGGGGAGCCAGAGGAGAGGAAGTGCGTGTGAGGAGCTGGGAGCAAGAGGCACAAGGAGCTGAGAGTGAGAGAATGCACTGCAGAAGGACTAAGGAGTACAAGTGTTTTCAGACACCAGGAGGAAGGTCCTGTGGTGAGGAGAAAGAGGTGTTTGGAGGAGGCCATGGGGAAGTAGCCCAGGGAGTTGTAGCTGTCATGCAGCTGTTACAAGAGGCACTATAGACAGCTGCAATCCACAGAGCCCTGGGCTGGAACGCGGAGTAGAGGGCAGGCCCGGGTTCCCCCCACACCTCCCAACTCCTGATCAGACACAGGAGGAACTGACCCAAACTGTGGGTTCCACCAAAGGGAAAGATCACTGAGGTGAGCAAATCCGCCAATAAGCACGGGACCCACCAAGGTAGAGGAGGAACTTGGTCACAACACCTGTAGGCGACTGCAGCCTCTGCTGAATGGTCACTGAACCAATCTGCCAACCCTGGTAGGGAATTTCACTCCACTGCATTTATTACACACTGACTTGGCACCTGCTTTTTAAGTCTTTGTCAAGTTCTTTTATAATGCCTTTTCTTAATGTTGGTAGAGTTGAATTTTGATACATTTATCCTCAAAATGCTGATTCCCTACTCCCTCCCTGCATGCTACTGGAGTCCAAAATGTCAGAAACATCCAAAAAACAGTATTTTTGAGTTATTCAGCTTAAAACAATGTTTCCACAGTTGACATCTTGAGCATCATGTTTTAGCCTTGAAGGAATTTTTAGTGTGGACTTTTATATGTCCACAAATTGCGATTGTAATAGAAATTCTGATACCAGTAAATATACCGTTGCATGCAAAGCTAAAATAAAATCCTTGATTTCCACAGGTGGCCAGGAGTTCATTCTTATGATTCCTTAATCGTGGTATCTACTGCCTGGGGAAATTACCATTCATCTATCTTAATGATGGGGCAGTCAATGAAAAACAACCTCAGAAATGTCAGTCTTTTGCCCATTTTACACCATTTTCTTTTAGAAATACAGCAAGAATTTGTTTCATTTTCTTTTTAAAATAGGTCAGGTGCCTTTATTCCATTTACCATTTGGAAAAGCCCTAAATAATTATAATGAAGTTCTGAATAAGTAACTCCAGTTTAAACATCTACTAAAATGCATGTAACATTGTACGCTCCATAAAATGCCTTTGGACTAATACACTTTTTCTCTCTGACACAGAAGAAAGTCCTTCAGATGGACAATCTAGTGAAGAAAGACAACGGCATAATTCAGCCAGCATTTCGGTCACATGTGATGAAAGCCTTTCTCAGGGTGTTACAAGTGAGCTATCCCGTGAAGGAAGCGACAGCGGCCACTCACTAGACTCTGCAGGTTCTGTAAGCAAGATGTACTTTTAATTATGTTGAGTTCTCAGACATGCATCTTGGCTATCACATTAATATTTGAAACAAATAATGGTTCTAGTGATGATAGAGAACCCAAATGTTGTATTTTATGTGGCTTGGATCACAAAACTTAAGAAATGGAATTTTCTTAACTCTTCATTATGAATATTCAGATAAGGAAGCAAAACCAATGAATTCTTAGCCCTTGGTACAGTAGAAAAGTTGTGCCTCTGAATTGTGTATGAATATCTGTATTCCCAGCGCGAGTACGTTTAGTGGTTAGAGTAAGTTATTTACACGTGTTTCAGTTTCCAATCTGTAAAATGGGGGTTAATATTTACATGTCTTTGTTAAAGCATTTTGAGATTTGATGAAAGATGCTGTAACTATTATAACATTTCAGTCCACAGAAGTGAAATATTTGTTGTTAAATTCATGCAAAATAGCGTCTGCTTTTTGTATATTTTAAATGTTAGTAAAAGTAAGTTCAAACTTCACTTGTGTTGTATTTCAACATACTAGTTTCGGAGCCAGTTCCAATGTTCTTTACATTCA
The DNA here is from genome assembly GCF_007399415.2 of Gopherus evgoodei. Lineage (NCBI taxonomy): Eukaryota > Metazoa > Chordata > Testudines > Testudinidae > Gopherus > Gopherus evgoodei. Next base: position 1,603,326 of record NW_022060062.1, on the reverse strand, counting down.
TTTAAAAATATCTGTAAAGGTTTCATAAGTACAATAATATATTTCTAAATTGTGGAACTGCAGCAGAAGTCCCAGCATCTCGATTGGTATGAGGTATTTGGCTGACACATGACTATTATCTCTGGCCAGCAGCCATTTAAACAATGTTTCTCTTTACTGGTATGTTTAAATACACATGTGGCAGGAGGAGACATAAGAATGTATTAATGAAGTGAAATATATTCTCTCCCTTGCCCATTTTATTCTGGATCTTCATGCCAGTTCATGAAGCAAAAACTCTGATGTTTGATTTGACCAGGATTGTGTTTCAGACCAGTTCAGTGTTGAGTATGAAGTTGAGTCCATTTCTTCTGAAGATTATAGCCATAATGAAGAAGGAGGAGAGTTCACAGATGAAGATGATGAGGCATGTATATTTCTTCCCCCCCATCTGAACTGTTATAGCAGAAGCATTTTGTTGGAATGCAATATGAAATATTTCCATAATCATCTTTCATGACTGTATGTGCTGTATGGCAAATATCTACTGCCATTCTTTATACTGAGTTTTGTGAGTTTTATACTGAGGGTAACAACCTTCCTGTATACAGTACTATAACATCCCTCCTGGCCAGAGGCACAGAATCCTTTTACTTGTCAAGGGTTAAGAAGCTCAGGTAACCTGGCTGGCACCTGACCAAAAGGACCAATAAGGGGACAAGATATTTTCATTCTAGGGGAGGAGGCTTTGTCTGTTCTGGGTGCTTGCCAGAGGCAGATGAAGAAAGCAAGTAGTCTAACTCCATTGGAATTAGTAAGTACTAGCCAGGGAATGCATTAGCTTTTGTTTTGCCTTGTGATTTTCTCTGTGCTGAGAGGAAGGTTTATTCCTGGTTTTCTTTTTGTAACTTTAAAGTTTTGCCCGGAGGGAAATCCTCTGTGTTTTGAATCTGGTTGCCCTGTGAGATTAGCTTCCATTCTAATTTTACAGAGGTGCTGCTTTTACCATTTTTCTTTCTAAGAAAGTTCTGTTTTTTTAAGAATCTAATTGGGTTTTTAAGTGTCCTAAAAAACCCAGGTTGGTCTGTGCTCATCTTGTTTGTTTATTCTCAAGCCTCCCCAAGTAAGGGGGTATAGGGCTTGGGGGGATATTTGGGGAGAGGAGGAACTCCAAGTGGTCCTTTCCCTGAGTTTTGTCTAACCACTTGGTGGCCGGCAGCATTTACCTAATCCAAGGTACAAGGGAGAATTTGTGCCTTGGGGAGTTTTTAAGCTAAGCTGGTAGAAATAAGCTTAGGGAGTCTTTCACGTGAGTCCCCACATCTGTACCATAGAGTGGGGAGGGAACCCTGACAGTTGTTTTTTTAATAAATTGTTTAAAATTAAAAAACAAGTAAAAGGAAGTTGAAATACATTTTCTTCCATCAGGTATGTCCAGTGATGATTGATCAGAGTGAAGAGAGTGATGCTGATTCAGTTGATGAAGATCCTGAAATTTCACTGGCCGTGAGTAAATTCTTGGTTCATAAAAAATCACAAGTCTGTGAGATGAAAGACCAAGACCTGTATCATGAATGAATTCAGTGGATATTGACCAATTTTGTTTACAAGTATTGAGTAAATACTTTAGCAATAACATAAAGAAACTATAATCTCCTTTAATTTTTTTCAGTAATAGTAGGAATGAAAATAGTTTCACTTTTTAACTTTGAATACACTAAAGGATTGTTGGAAGTGCACTAAATGCAATGAAATGAACCCTCCCTTTCCACAGCATTCCCCCAAATGCTGTTCTCTTCATGAGCACTGGCTTCCTGATGGACAGAATGACCTATCTGAAAAGCGAAAATTGGAAAGTTCCACACAGCTAGAGCATGAAGAGGGTTTTGATGCTCCCGACTGTAAGAAAGTGAAAGTGAATGAAGATAAAGAACTGAGTGTTGAAGACAGTAAAGATACAGCAGCACGACCTTCTGAATCCAAGGAAAGTGAAGAATACTCTCAGCCATCTACATCTAGGAGTCTCTTTTGTAGCAGCCAAGAGGATTGCAAAGAACCTGAGAAAAAAGAGACAGAAGACACAGAGGATAGTGTGGAATGCAGCCTACCCGCTTCCAGCACAGAGCCCTGTGTCATATGTCTGAGCAGACCTAAAAATGGCTGCATAGTTCATGGCAAGACAGGACATCTTATGTTGTGTTTTACTTGTGCAAGGAAACTGCAGAAGCGGGATAAACCCTGTCCGGTCTGCAGAGAGCCAATTCAGATGATTGTGCTAATTTACTTTAATTAGAAGGAACTTCGGCATAACTGGGGCCACGTCCAGACTAGGAATTAAAATCGATTTTAGATACGCAACTTCAGCTACGAGAATAACGTAGCTGAAGTCGAATTTCTAAAATCGAGGTACTCACCAGTCTGGACGGCGCCGCATCGATGTCCGCGGCTCTCCGTGTCGATTCCGGAACTCCGTTCGGATTGATGGAGTTCCGGAATCGATGTAAGCGCGCTCGGGGATCGATACACCGCGTCCAGACTAGACGCGATATATCGATCCCCGAGCAATCGATTTTAACCCGCCGATGCCGCGGGTTAGTCTGGACGAGGGCTATGCAACAAAGCTTCAGCAGACCTTCCACGCAGGCTTCATTACAAGCTTCCCTAGACTTGTACAGTTAAGAGAGTAAGAAGCTATTTTTGTATGTTTAACTAAAGATGTGTTTGGGGTGTTTTCTTCTTTCTTTTGATGTAGCGAAAAGTTGATCTTAAAAAAATAGCACTGAAATCGATAGTTTTCTTCATTCGGTATTTGGGGGGATATTAAAATACCCAAATTCCTGAAACTTTATTTCCATGTTAGGGGATCTAGCCCATCAAGATTTGCACATCACAAGCAGATCAGTAACGACACTTGTACAACTGGATAGAATATCCCTTTTTAAATACTGAATTTAAAGCTTCTGAAAAGAGAGAGCTCTCAAGTTTCATTCTTGTGAATATCAATTTTCTTTTGCTCAGTAGGAATTCATAGAATTTATGAAGTCAAGCTTCCCATTTTTCTACAAATTCCAGTGTCTGTTCCTTAGTGAAGTCATTGGGGAAAATCAGAACTTCTTAAGAGATCCCTTGGAATAGTCCTATTTTGAAAAAATAAAATAAAATTTTGACTTGGTCATTGCTGAGACTTAGATTTATCTATCAAAGTAGGTAAACTGGGGGAAATATTCCTGAGACTACTTCAGATCACCAGAAGATGTGAAAGTTAGTAAAGAATTAGAGTAATTTTAGACCAAAAGCTGGAATGAGGGAAGAATGAAATTAGGGTAGAGACTAGCCTTTTATTTCAGTAAAACACAAGAATACATTTCAGGTTCAATAAAAATAATTACTATTGATAAGTAGTTGATTTTAATTCAGCTTTGGTAGGAACTGAAGATGTTTGTCATGTATGGTCCTGTGTAAAGATTGAGACCTATTTCATATGATTTGGTAGTCTGTCCTGTTGCTAGTGGATAGGTTACCACATCACATTTCGGCACATTTGACTGGCCCAGCAGAGAGGGCCAAGGACTGAATAGACATAAGGAGTAAAAAAAGAACCCTCTTTAGCTATGAAAACACATCAATGGAGCAGTATTGGGGAAGTTTATACTTCTATTGTACCTGTGTCCAGTATTGTCAGTGTGCCACATTTCAGAAATATTAAATTCACTTAAATAAGACCACAAATACCAAACCCTCAGGGAGCAAAACCAGCACAGTGATGTTTTGCATAATGATTGGTTTTTAGTTCGGTAGGTTTTTTCAATTGAATCTGCAATTCTCTGTTTTGTAAGGCTTTTCTGAATATTGTAGAGTTGTGAGGTGTTAGCTTGGCCAGTTATATATGGAAACCAGACTTTAAAATTTTGACCAAAGTTTTGTATTAATATGACCTTTTTGGAAAAAAATAAAAATCTGTAAAATTAAATATCTTTAAAACTAGTGTGTCCAGTTCCTTGGTAACTCTTTTCAGTAATGAATTTTAAAAAAATCTGACCATACTTGTCCTCTCCACCTACTCACCCCCAAACTAACGATCTCTGTACTTTGCATGTTGCTGAATATCTTATGTGTTTGTGGTGAATTCCAAGAATGCAGTGGAAGTGTGCATTTACATAGAATTTGTTTTAAAAAATCCTGTTAAGTTACTCAGTTGAACAGGTATTTTGAGGATAAAAATGTAAGGTTTTAGATAATTTTGGTGAGAATATTATGCAAAAATGTGGCTTTCTTACATTCTCTTGCAGAATGTAATATTGAGAAAAGAGGTGCAGATTTTCAGGCTTTCTGATTTCAAGGGCAGCATTCCAATGTAGTTTAACCATAAAGAATGGTGAAAACAGGAGCACCGTTCATTTAGTGACTTCAAATAGTACGGCCCAGTGGAAACACAAAACTGTACTATTCTGAGTATATCAGTTGTCATTTTAGCATATGCAGAAAGTGCCTCATGTGGCAAGTGACCAGGATTCATCACTGTCTTCGCTGCAATGAGTCGGCAGCTGACGCTTCCCCGTCAACTCTGCCTGCGACTCACTCCAGTGGAGTACCGGAGTTGACGGGAGAGCGCTCGTCGGTAGATTTATCATATCTAGACTAGATTAAGATAAATTGACCCCATTGGATCGATCGCTGCCTGTCAATCCTGCGAGTAATATAGACAAGCCCTTAGTCACTTGGGGAACAATGCCATGAATGCACTTACAAGAGAGCAACCTGGCTTCCTTCCTCAGAAAGGATTTAGTTCCCTTCTCTCATGTACAGCCTTTTCTAACCAATGCATATTGAAAAGAAGGGCCCAGGTATTTCAATAGAGATGGAGTAACCTATAGAATTTTGGAATAGGCTATAGTGATGGTGGCAGGATTTCTGTAGTGCTGCTTCTGTCACAATTTTTCTATACTGAAATCCCAAGATGAAGTCTGCACCAAACTCAGTTTTCACAAGTCTCTGACCCATATGTTGAGGATCTAGAGTTCATCATGAATTATACTCCAGTTTTTCTAAAACTAGGGAAATTAAAGCCAAACAGGGTTAACAGTGAGCAACCTTCAGTACATCTCCCTGTCTTATTTATAATACACATAAATTATTGGCAAATGTACCTTGATTACTTTATTTTGTGCAGTAATCAATGTAAAACAAAGTTCACGGGCATATTGTATGGTGAGCTCTCTAAAATTCTACTTATTTAATATCAGGTTAGTTTTAACTATTTATTATCACTTGTAAATATTCTTGTATTTTTGGAGACTTGGCAATGTTTGCTAGTTTTTAATTTGAGTGGGAGGGGACGGGGGTGGACACCTGGAGAAACAAGGTGGGTGAGGTAGCAAATGGATATAAACTGGCCATCAGGAAGTTTAGACTTGAAGTTAGACAAAGGTTTCTAACCATTAGAGGAGTGAAGTTCTGGAACAGCCTTCCAAGGGGAGCAGTGGAGGCAAAAGACATATCTGGCTTCAAGACTAAGCCTGATAAGTTTATGGAGGGGATGGTATGGGGGGATAGCCTAATTTTGGCAATTAATTCATCTTTGACTACACAGTGGTCTGTGATGGGATGTTAGATGGGTTGGGATCTGAGTTACTGCAGAGAATTCTTTTCTGAGTGCTGGCTGGTGAGTCTTGTCCACATGCTCAGGGTTTAACTGATTGCCATATTTGGGGTTGGGAAGGAATTTTCCTCCAGGGCAGATTGGCAGAAGCCCTGGGGAGGTTTTGCCTTCCTCTGCAGAGTGGGGCACAGGTCACTTGCTGGAGGATTCTCTGCAGCTTGAGGTCTTCAGACCACAATTTGAGGACTTCAGTGGCTCAGAAACAGGTTTGATACAGGAGTGGGTGGGTGAGATTCTGTGGCCTGCGTTGTGCAGGAGGTCAGACTAGATGATCATAACAGTCTCTTCTGACCTTAAAGTCTGTGATTCTAATCTAAGGGACCATTCATGGTAGAGTGGCCTGTTTAGCACCTCTGCAGTCATAAGACAAAAAGAAGGGGCTAGTGGATTATAGATTGTTGTAATGAACCATAAATCCAGTGTCTTTTCAGGTCAGGAATTTGAGTGTCTACCAGAGTTATGAATTTAAGCTCTCAGGCTCATTTTTTGAAAATGTTGTTTGGGTTTCCTTTGAGGATGAGGTCGGATACGTCCGATATAATGTGATCACTTTGTGGAAAGTGTTCACTCACAGGTGATTGGGTGGTTTTTTAAATCATTTTTGTGTGTGAATTCATTGGAGATCCATAGTTGCATTTTAAAAGAGCAGAGATCTTATGATGATGGAGTAGCGCAGAAGCGCAGGAAGGTTAATAGGAAAGCCATAAGAGTGGAGTTTTCTCTTTCCCCTCAATGAAATTTGCAAGCTAAAACTACAAAAAAGTAGTAAAGAAAAAAGAAGTAGAAGATAAGGTAGCTGGAGAGTTGTCTGAATATTCTAAAGGTGCCATAGTAGAAAAAGTCCTTCAGCAGCTTTTGAATCTCTGGCTGCAGCCAAGGGGTGCAGGATTAGTTCTTTGTGCTGGTCATATTAGAGTTTATTCACCAGAGAGACTAGCTGCATGAGCAGAGGCCCTCAGAGAAATCTATTTTTGGTTCTGGATTCAGTTTGGCTGTGAATAAGGAATGCCACAAAGGTGAATGACTGGATGGGCAACCTCGATCAGTGGCTGTCAATCAAGGGTCTTCGAGCAGGCCAAGTAGGGCAGGCATTAGACACACTGGGGCCCAAGGCAGAAAGATGAAGGCCTGAGCAATTTAGGTCCACGGGGCCCTCTGTGGCATGGGGCCTGGGCGGTTGCCCTCTGTGCTACCCTCTAATGCCAGCTCTGGCTTATCTTTGCAGAAAAACAGTTGTGGAACAGAGAGGCCGTGGAGTTTTTATAGCATGTTGGAGGGAGGGAGCCTCGGAGAGAAAAAGGCTGAGAACCCCTGACCTAGACATGAATTAAATCTTTAAAATGACAGTTTTCAATAATAGTCTTATCCCTTCATAGACTTCACTTCCGTGCATTCAAGGTCTATAGGAGTCAAGCACCATTGGTATAATAATTTGAAATTATTTTAACAGTACAACAAACAAAAGAGGTCCTTGTGCCTCTTCCATACCAATTTCCATGTTATCTGTGTTAACAAGAACATTGATGGAACTGCAGAATCAAAACAATAACATGGAACCCAGGTTCTCCCCGGCACTGGGATTCCAGCAGCAGGTGGGCACGGCGCGCTGCACGGCTGAGCTGCGTGTAGCTGCTGGAAGTAAGAGACCAGTGGGCGTGTGGAGGGATCTCAAACTCAAATCACCACGAGGGCCACCTGAGAACTAGTACATAAGAACATTAGAGTGACCATACTGGGTCAGACCAAAGGTCCATCCAGCCCAGTATCCTGTCTACCAACAGTGGCCAATCCCAGGGGCCCCGAGGGCCTGAACCTAACACGAAATGATCAAGTGATCTCTCTCCTGCCATCCAGCTCCATCCTCTGACAAATAGAGGCTAGGGACACCATTCCTTACCCAGCCTGGCTAATAGCCATTAATGGACTTAATCTCCATGAATGTACCTAGTTCTCTTTTAAACCCTTTTATAGTCCTACCCTTCACAACCTCCTCAGGCAAGGAGTTCCACAAGTTGACTGTGCACTGTGTGAAGAACTTTCTTTTATTTATTTTAAACCTGCTGCCTATTAATTTTATTTGGTGACCCCTAGTTCTTATATTATGGGCATAAGTAAATAACTTTTCTTTATCTACTTTCTCCACATCACTCATGATTTTATATACCTCTATCATATCCCCCTTAGTCTCCTCTTTTCCAAGCTGAAAAATCCTAGCCTCTTTAATCTCTCCTCATATGGGACCCGTTCCAAACCCCTAATCATCTTAATTGCCCTTCTCTGAACCTTTTCTAATGCCAGTATATCTTTTTTGAGATGAGGTGACCACATCTGTACACAGTTTTCAAGATGTGAGTGTACCATCAATTTATATAAGGGCAATAAGATATTCTTCATCTTCTCTATCCCTTTTTCAATTATTCCTAGATCCTGTTTGCTTTTTTGACTGGGGCTGCACAGTTCATGGATATCTTCAGAGAATTATCCACAATGACTCCAAGATTTTTTCCTGATTACTTGTAGCTAAATTAGGTCCCATCCATATTGTCTGTATAGTTGGGGTTATTTTTTCCAATGTGCATTACTTTACATTTCTCCACATTAAATTTCATTTGCCATTTTGTTGCCCGATCACTTAGTTTTGTGAGATCATTTTGAAGTTCTTCACTGTCTGCTTTGGTCTTAACTATCTTGAGCAGTTTAGTGTCATCTGCAAACTTTGGCATTGGCCCGAGGGCCATTTCACTGAAACCGTTTCATACAACGATACGGAAATAAAGTAATACAGTCCGCTAGTAAAAGTCAATGGAGTAACTTTTTTAAAACTGTAATGCAAAAAGTCCGTGCTAATTTTGACAGCCGTTTCATTTTTGGCCACTTAACTGGCAGCATTAATGTGTTAATTGTATGAGTTATAAAAATTTCTGTCAGCCTGTGATGGGGTGTCCATCCCACACAAGTCCCGAGTGAGTAACCAGGGGCCAGAAAGAGCCAATGAACCTTACATGTTGCTCCTGGAGGGAAGCCAGGGCTTGGTAAGAAATACTGGCAGATGAAGCCCAGCAGGGGGAAGACGTGTCCTAGGATGATACAGCCAGGAAGTGCTCACAGGAAGGAGGCTGCAGGGTGGAGGTCTGCAATCACTCCCGAAAGGGAAAAGGAGTTGGCTAGAGCCGAGGAGGAGAGTTGGCTAGAGCTCTGGTTCTGCCCTGGATGAGAGATTCTTACAGGAGGCTTAAAAGGGTGGAGTACCCACAAGGAAGTGCTCCTGCGGTGAGTGGACCCCTTTTACACAGGTCTGCAAATGTCCCTTGTAATTTCAGTCCAGCAGTGTTCTGTCTCACGTTTCTTTACCAGTACTATATTCTACCACGGGAATTTAGGATCTTGTCAGCTCCCACTGAAATCAAATGGAAAGAATGTCATTGATTCAATGGGGGTTGGATTCGACTCATAGTCAAAAGTTCTGCTGATGATGCATAAACCAGAATAGCACACAGCTCATGCTCCCCCTCCCTACCCCTATTCCAACCCCTTCCCCAAATCCCTGCCCTGACCCCGCCTCTTCTCTGCCTCCTCCCCTGCACATGCTGCATCCCCACTCCTCCCTCCTGGAAAGTCCTAAGCGCTGCCAAACAGCTGTTTGGCCTCAGGAAACCCTGGAAGGTAGGCGGAGGAGTGGGGACGTGGCACACTGTGGGGAGGAGGGGAGTGGCAGAGGGGTGAGTAGGTGCCTATGGCAGGCCACAGGAAATAGCTCCATGGACTACCTGTGGGCTGTGTGTTTGAGACCCCTCATACAGGGGCTAGGGACAAGGGGAGGAAGTGCAGGGGGCTAGGGACATGAGAGCGTGCAGGAGTTAGGGGAGAAGTGCAGACTCCAGCCATGCAACAAAACATTGATCAGTATAGTATCAGAGGGGTAGCCGTGTTAGTTTGGAGCTGTACAAGCAGCAAAGAGTCCTGTGGCACCTTATAGACTAACAGACGTATTTGAGCATGAGCTGTCATGGGTGAATACTGTTAGGCCTGAATAAAGATATAGCAGACAAAACCAGGTATGTCAACCTGACCAAAGTCAGGCTAACACAGATTTCTGGGAAATCCTTGAGTGGAAAAATACTGAGAAGCAGCATGTCTCATGAAGCGCTGGGAAAAAGTGAGATAAGAGAGGGGCTGCATTCCTGGCATAGTACCAGCAGTGCTGTGTTAGGACCAGTTCGTTTGAAGAGCTGATAAGAAGTCAGCCTCCCTGCTTTCACTCCCTGGTCCTGTTCTCTTTCTGTTTTGACTCCCCTACATTCCTAACTTTTGGTGCTTGTTAAGATATTCTTAATCATCTAATGCTGTAAAACATAGGGGAATAGGCATGCATGTATACTAAAGGTGTCTAGTTTCTAGTCGTTAGAAGAAGGGAATGGGTTGCGCAGGTGAATAATCTATGACACGACGAAACTGTCTATATAGGCTTATACTAAGATGCAGGGAAGAAGCTGGTCCTCTCTGGAGACAAGCTGCTCTCTATTGTTGTGTGCACCCTTCAATAAAGAGCTTTTGATCGGACCTTGCTGGTGTTGCCTGTCTCTCTCTTGCACGGTCAGACAACGAACCTTGCCTCTGGGTTCAAATCCCCAACAATACTCACTTCATCAGATGAATGTAGTGGAAATTTCCAGAGACAGGGATAAATATGCAGGCAAGAATCCATCTAGAGAAAACGAGGTTAGTTCAATCAGGGAGGGTGAGGCCCCCTTCTAGCAGCTGAGGTGTGAGTACCAAGGGAGGAGAAACTGCTTTTGTAGTTGGCTAGCCATTTGCAGTCTTTCTTTAATCCTGAGCTGATGGTGTCAAATTTGCAAACGAACTGAAGCTCAGAGGTTTCTCTTTGAAGTCTGGTCCTGAAGTGGGGTTGTTTTTTTTTGTTTTGTTTTTGGTTTTTTTGCTGCAGGATGACTACCTTTAAATCTGCTATTGTGTGTCCAGGGAGGTTGAAGTGTTCCCCTACAGGTTTTTGTATATTGCCATTCCTAATATCTGATTTGTGTCCATTTATCCTTTTACGTAGGGACAGTCCAGTTTGCCTGATGTATCTAGCAGAGGGGCATTGCTGGCACATGGCTGTGTATATTACATTTGTGTCCATCCTCCCTGACTGAACTAACCTCATTATCTCTAGACTGATTTTTGCCTGCATATTTATACCTGCCTCTGGAAATTTCCATGACATTGTCATAAACAGATAGCTAAGGGTTAATGTCTCTTTCACCTGAAACACCTGACCAGAGAACCAATCAGGAAACCGGATTTTTTCAACTTTGGGTGGAGGGAAGTGTGTGTCTGAGTCTTTTGTCTGTCTGCCTGTTTCCTCTGAGCTTTGGAGAAGTAGTTCTATTTTCTAGTCTTCTGTTTCTAAGTGTAAGGACAAAGAGATCAGATAGTAAGTTCTATGGTTTCTTTTCTTTGGTATTTGCATGAATATAAGTGCTGGAATGCTTTGATTTGTATTCTTTTTGAATAAGGCTGTTTATTCAATATTCTTTTAAGCAATTGACCCTGTGTTGTATCATCTTAATACAGAGAGAACATTTGTATTTTTTCTTTCTTTTTTATATAAAGCTTTCTTTTAAGACCTGTTGGAGTTTTTCTTTACTTCAGGGAAATTGAGTCTGTACTCACCAGGGAATTGGTGAGAGGAAGAAATCAGGGGAGGTCTGTGTGTGTTGAATTGGCTAGCCTGATTTTACATTCCCTCTGGGGGGAATAGGAAAGTACTTTTTGTTTCCAGGATTGGGAACAGAGAGGGGGGAGTCTCTGTGCAGTTTCACAGAGCTTGTGTCTGTGTATCTCTCCAGGAGCACCTGGAGGGGGGAAGGGAAAAAGGATTATTTCCCTTTGTTGTGAGACTCAAGGGATTTGGGTTTTGGGGTCCCCAGGGAAGGTTTTCCAGTGGGACCAGAGTGCCCCAAAACACTCTAATTTTTTGGGTGGTGGCAGCAGGTACCAGGTCCAAGCTGGTGACTAAGCTTGGAGATTTTTCATGCTAACCCCCATATTTTGGACGCTAAGGTCCAAATCTGGGAATAAGGTTATAACATGGTGTAGCAGCGGCGGGATATAGACAGAATCCAGAAGCCAGTAGGAATATTATATTTTTCTTTTCTCTGCTAAGGGCTTTTTAGCAGAGAGAAACAGTTTGGTTTTAAAAGGGAACCAGAGAGAATTTTTTTTTTCTGCTCTCTCTAGCAGTTTGTGGTTTGCATGTTAAGCGAGAAGACTGTTAAGGGTCTTTTGTCATGCAATAGCCCTCCCATTAGGAGGCAAGTACCAGCACTTATATGCATGCAGATAAAGTGGTTTTTCTGGTTTCCCTTAATTGAACATTAGCTAGAGAGAGAAAAGGAAAAAAGCACTGTTGCTAGGCAGACTTCAGGAGGCAACAGAGAGCCTGCAGTTCAGAAAATAAACACCGGAGGGCACCCCAACACAAGAAAACAGGAACCATGACTTCTAAGGCAAAGATTGACGCCGAAGAACAAATCAAAGACGCTGAACACAGGCGACAGATGGAGATGAAAGAAAAGGAAGAAAGCCTCAAACTGGCAGCCTTCCAAAGAGAACAGGCAGCCCAAGAGGCAGCACACAAAAGAAAACTAGAAGAAGAAGAGGTGGCCCACCGCCGAGAAATGGAAAAACAACAAAAAGAGAATGAAGAGAAGGAAAAACAGAGAAAACATAAACTGGAGATGGCAAAAGCTGGGCTGCATGTGCCAGCCAACCCTAACAACCCGGCGCCAAGTCTTGCTCCACAGCACAGGAAATTTCCCACCTACAAGGCAGGTGATGACACCGAGGCCTTCTTGGAAAATTTTGAAAAAGCCTGTCTTGGGTACAGCATCCCCGAAGACCAGTACATGGTAAAATTAAGGCCACACCTCAGTGGACCTTTAGCAGAGGTGGCAGCTGAAATGCCCAAGCCGCAAATGAATGACTATAAACTTTTTCAAACCAAGGCCAGATACAGGATGGGGATAACCCCAGATCATGCCCGTCGGCGCTTCAGAACCCAAAAATGGAAACCAGAGGTGTCATTTCCCAAACACGCCTACTACATTGCAAAAAACTATGAGGCCTGGTTAACAGAAAACAACATTCAAACCTTGGAAGAAGTGAACCTCCTCATACAAATGGAGCAGTTCTTGGATGGTGTTCCTGAAAACATCACACGGTACATACAAGATAGAAATCCCAAAAATATCGCTGAGGCGGGGGAGATTGGAGCCAAATGGATGGAACTGGCAAAAAGCAAAAAAGCTACTGTCAAGGGGAACGATTACCCCAGGGGGCACACAGACCATAAACCCTACAACCGAGGACAGCCAAAGACCCTCCATACCACCCAAGTAAAGCCACAGATACCCTACTCTTCAACCTCACCAGTCTCCAGTAACTCACCTCGGCCCAGTGACCCATCAGATGGAAGATGCTTTAAGTGTAATGAACCGGGACATATCAAGGCCAACTGTCCCAAGAACACCATGCGAGTGCAATTCATTACACCACCATCACACCAAAGATCCCCAGGCCCAGATGCCTCTCAAATACCCTTGGAGCGAAGGAAAAATTTGAGAGTGGGCGGAAAGAAGGTTACTGCGTGGAGAGACACGGGGGCACAAGTGTCAGCTATCCACCAATCCTTCGTTGACCCCAAATTCATCAACCCAAAGGCCAAAGTTACAATTTACCCCTTCATGTCACAAGCTGTAGACTTGCCTACAGCTCAACTGCCTGTCCAGTACAAAGGCTGGTCAGGAATGTGGACTTTTGCAGTCTATGACAATTATCCTATCCCCATGCTACTGGGGGAAGACTTGGCCAACCAGGTGAGGCGGGCCAAGAGAGTGGGAATGGTTACCCGTAGCCAAACCAGGCAAGCTTCCAGACCCATTCCTGTTCCTGAGCCGTCCACAGAGGCCCCGTCTGTGTTACCAGAGACCCAGACAGAGGTAGTGGACCCGGATTCCATGCCTACCACTGAAACAGCCACAGCATCTCCAGTCCCAGGCCCGGAACTGGAACAGCAACCAGCACCAGCAAGTGCAACCACATCTTCAAACTCAACGCCAGAGGGCGCCAGCGAGCCAGAACTGGCAGAAGCACACGACAGCCATACCCAAAAGGCTCAGCCAGAGCCTGAAATACCCTCAGGTGCACCAGCGGAGAGCGGTTCACCAGCAACGGAAACAACCCCATCACCTACATCGCTTCCAGAGGGACCAAGCCCAAGTCCACAGTCTGAGGAAGAACTGGTGACCCCAGCCTCAAGGGAACAGTTCCAGGCTGAGCAGGAAGCAGATGACAGCCTTCAGAAAGCGTGGGCGGCGGCACGGAGCACCCCACCGCCTCTCAGCTCTTCTAATCGATCCCGGTTTGTTATAGACCAAGGACTTTTATACAAGGAAATTCTTTCTGGTGGACACCGGGAAGAATGGCAGCCGCAAAAACAGTTGGTGGTTCCAACTAAGTACCGGAAGAAGCTCTTAAGCTTAGCCCATGATCATCCCAGTGGCCATGCTGGGGTGAACAGAACCAAGGACTGGTTGGGGAAGTCCTTCCACTGGGAGGGGATGGGCAAGGATGTTGCCAAGTATGTCCGGTCTTGTGAGGTATGCCAAAGAGTAGGTAAGCCTCAAGACCAGGTCAAGGCCCCTCTCCAGCCACTCCCCATAATTGAGGTCCCATTTCAGCGAGTAGCTGTGGATATTCTGGGCCCTTTCCCAAAAAAAAACGCCCAGAGGAAAGCAGTATGTACTGACTTTAGTAAACTTTGCTACCCAATGGCCAGAAGCAGTAGCTCTAGGCAACACCAGGGCTAACACTGTATGCCTGGCCCTAACAGACATCTTTGCCAGGGTAGGTTGGCCCTCCGACATCCTTACAGATTCAGGGTCTAATTTCCTGGCAGGGACCATGGAAAAACTGTGGGAAACTCATGGGGTGAATCACTTGGTTGCCACCCCGTACCACCATCAAACCAATGGCCTGGTGGAAAGGTTCAATGGAACTTTGGGGGCCATGATAAGAAAATTCATCAACGAATTCTCCAATAATTGGGACCTAGTGTTGCAGCAGTTGCTGTTTGCCTACAGGGCTGTACCACATCCCAATTTAGGGTTTTCACCATTTAAACTTGTGTATGGTCACGAGGTTAAGGGGCCATTACAGTTGGTAAAGCAGCAATGGAAGGGGTTTACGCCTTCTCCAGGAACTAACATTCTGGACTTTGTAAGCAACCTACAAAGCACCCTCCGACACTCTTTAGCCCTTGCTAGAGAAAACCTAAAGGATGCTCAAAAAGAGCAAAAGGCCTGGTATAACAAACATGCCAGAGAACGTTCCTTCAAGGTAGGAGACCAGGTTATGGTCTTGAAGGCGCAACAGGCCCATAAGATGGAAGCATCATGAAAAGGGCCATTCACGGTCCAAAAGTGCCTGGGAGCTGTAAACTACCTCATAGCATTTCCCAATTCCTCACTAAAGCCTAAAGTGTACCATGTTAATTCTCTCAAGCCTTTCTATTCCAGAGACTTACAGGTTTGTCAGTTTACAGTCCAGGGAGATGATGCTAAGTGGCCTGACGGTGTCTACTACGACGGAAAAAAAGACGGTGGCGTGAAAGAGGTGAACCTCTCAACCACCCTGAAACGTCTGCAGCGGCAACAAATCAAGAAGCTGTGCACTAGCTTCGCCCCATTGTTCTCAGCCACCCCAGGACGGACTAAACGGGCATACCACTCCATTAATACAGGTAATGCTCACCCAATCAGAACCCCACCCTACCGGGTGTCTCCTCATGCCCAAGCTGCTATAAAATGAAAGATCCAAAACATGCTACAGATGGGTATAATCCGCCCATCTACCAGTGCATGGGCATCTCCAGTGGTTCTGGTACCCAAACCAAATGGGAAAATACGCTTTTGCGTGGACTACCGTAAGCTAAATGCTGTAACTCGTCCGAACAACTATCCAATGCCACGTACCGATAAGCTATTAAAAAAGTTGGGACGTGCCCAGTTCATCTCTACAATAAACTTAACCAAGGGGTACTGGCAAGTACCGCTAGATAAACCTGCCAAGGAGAGGTCAGCATTCGTCACCCATGCGGGGGTGTATAAATTCAATGTCCTTCCTTTCGGCCTTCAAAATGCACCCGCCACCTTCCAGAGGCTGGTAAATGGTCTACTAGCTGGACTGGAAGAATTCGCAGTTGCCTACCTCAATAATGTGGCCATTTTTTCAGACTCCTGGCCCGAACACCTACTACACCTGAAAAAGGTCTTTGAGCGCATCAGGCAGGCAGGACTAACTGTTAAGGCCAAAAAGTGTCAAATAGGCCAAAACAGAGTGACTTACCTGGGGCACCAGGTGGGTCAAGAAACCATAAACCCCCTACAGGCCAAGGTGGATGCTATCCAAAAGTGGCCTGTCCCAAGGTCAAAAAAACAGGTCCAATCCTTCTTAGGCTTGGCCGGATACTACAGGCGATTTGTACCACACTACAGCCAAATCGCTGCCCCATTGACCGACCTAACCAAAAAGACCCAGCCAAATGCCGTTAAGTAAACTAATGAGTGTCAAAAAGCCTTTACCCAGCTTAAGGCAACGCTCATGTCTGACCCTGTACTCAGGGCCCCGGATTTTGACAAACCATTCCTAGTAACCACAGATGCATCTAAGCGTGGTATAGAAGCAGTGCTCATGCAGAAAGCAACAGATCACAACTTCCATCCTGTCGTGTTTCTCAGCAAAAAACTGTCTAAGAGGAAAAGTCACTGGTCAGTCAGTAAAAAGAAATGCTATGCCATTGTGTACGCCCTGAAAAAGCTACGCCCATATGTTTGGAAACGGCGGTTCCAACTACAAACTGACCATGCTGCACTAAAGTGGCTTCATACTGCCAAGGGAAACAACAAAAAACTTCTTCGTTAAAGTTTAGCTCTCCAAAATTTTAATTTTAAAATTCAACACATCACAGAAGCTTCTAACAAAGTTGCTAATGCACTCTCCCGTAAAAGTTTCCCAAAATCCAGTAGTTAAAAAGTGTTCTTAAAATGTAAAAGTCTGTTAGTTATATACTTAGTAGTATATGTAAAGGTGCATGTGTTGTATTAATCTGTTTATTTTCAAGTTCTAAAAGAAAATTGCCGCCAGTGAGCTTCCCCACTGTCTGCAATTTGGGGGGCGTGTCATAAACAGATAGCTAAGGGTTAATGTCTCTTTCACCTGAAACACCTGACCAGAGAACCAATCAGGAAACCGGATTTTTTCAACTTTGGGTGGAGGGAAGTGTGTGTCTGAGTCTTTTGTCTGTCTGCCTGTTTCCTCTGAGCTTTGGAGAAGTAGTTCTATTTTCTAGTCTTCTGTTTCTAAGTGTAAGGACAAAGAGATCAGATAGTAAGTTCTATGGTTTCTTTTCTTTGGTATTTGCATGAATATAAGTGCTGGAATGCTTTGATTTGTATTCTTTTTGAATAAGGCTGTTTATTCAATATTCTTTTAAGCAATTGACCCTGTGTTGTATCATCTTAATACAGAGAGAACATTTGTATTTTTTCTTTCTTTTTTTATATAAAGCTTTCTTTTAAGACCTGTTGGAGTTTTTCTTTACTTCAGGGAAATTGAGTCTGTACTCACCAGGGAATTGGTGGGAGGAAGAAATCAGGGGAGGTCTGTGTGTGTTGAATTGGCTAGCCTGATTTTACATTCCCTCTGGGGGGAATAGGAAAGTACTTTTTGTTTCCAGGATTGGGAACAGAGAGGGGGGAGTCTCTGTGCAGTTTCACAGAGCTTGTGTCTGTGTATCTCTCCAGGAGCACCTGGAGGGGGGAAGGGAAAAAGGATTATTTCCCTTTGTTGTGAGACTCAAGGGATTTGGGTTTTGGGGTCCCCAGGGAAGGTTTTCCAGTGGGACCAGAGTGCCCCAAAACACTCTAATTTTTTGGGTGGTGGCAGCAGGTACCAGGTCCAAGCTGGTGACTAAGCTTGGAGATTTTTCATGCTAACCCCCATATTTTGGACGCTAAGGTCCAAATCTGGGAATAAGGTTATAACAGACATGCTTCTGACAAAGTGGGTATTCACCCACGAAAGCTTATGCTTCAATTCATCTGTTAGTCTATAAGGTGCCATACGACTCTCTGCTGCTTTTTACAGATCCAGACTAACACGGCTACCCCTCTGATACCTGGTTAGATATTTAACCACTGTTCAGACTGCAGGGCTTATTTCAATTAAGCACCATCAACTAATGCATATTGGAACTTTTAAATGAAGATTGAAAGCAAATGTGGAAAAACTGCAGAAAGTTGACACTAATGTCCATCATGCATATTCATGAGGTTCTGGATATCAAGTCTGATTGATTGGCTGGTTTAGAAAGGGTAACAGCTACATTAAATTAAATCTATTATAGAAGGGATTGAAATTGAATAGCAGTGTTGTCTATAGAGCTTTGTACAATCATTGTTTCATTTGCTAAGAAGTGGGGTTCAATGTGGCTGATGTGTCCAGGCACTGATGGGCCTCGCACACTTCTAGGGAGTTTCCAGCCCTTGGGCCCGGCCTCTCCCAATGCGAGAGTCACACATCGCTCATGAGGTTTCTTTGGAGTAATTATTTTTAATGCCACAGTGGCTTTTAAACCAGTTTAAAAAACTGTTTAACAACTAATTAGCTTGACCCATGTGTGGATTGCTGAACAGCAGTGTCTCCTCAATTCCTCACTCTGGGGTGCCTTTTAAACTGCTTTGCTGTGAGATCAACCATTCCTGGCCAGTCCATTCACAGCCTCTAGCGTGCAAATCCCTGTTATCTCAAGTGGGGCTTCTCAAACACTTGAATCCAAACACACTGGTTTAGATAAAATACCCCCCTCCAGTTCAATGATGCTTCCTTTGCCTTTCAAATGTTCTTGAAGTTGTGAGTAGAGATGAGTGGAGAGAGGTGGTTTAGCAGCCTCTGGTTCTCATTCTTATACCCTGTTTCCCTCTTTGAGGATTACCTTCAGCTGGAGATCAGGCACCGGTCAGTGTGTTTACATGGAAGACCCCTCACTGTTCCATTATCAATATGTAAAGTTCTCATCCACACCCTTTTCCCTACCAAATAATGGCTGCTTAACCAGATGATAGCCCATTTGATTATGCTGATACCTGCCCAGGATGTCAATGTGTTTTTCTCTGAAAAAAATGGTTAGGATCCACTTTTCTAACTCTGGAGCATGTCACAGCAATGTTATACAGTATAGAATCGTATATGTTTATATACAGTGTTACCACATATATATTACCAGGACAATAATGTTCAGCAGATTAAGAGTATCCAAATAATAGCTCACTTTTTACAAAATGTATCATAGTCTTGTAAGAAGGATGAATGTGGGAGTAGTCTGTCACAGTGTTATACTGCTTTCACAACCATATAGGCACACTCAAACTATCTCACCAGGCTAGATGTTTTGTTGTTTAATGCACAGACTCATGAGACAAGGTGAGAGGTATCCTTGCTACTGCTTAGACCGACTTGCATGTTATGGGATGGATTTTTTAAAAATCTCTATATATGTATGTTTGATTAAATGACTGTTTACTCATGACCGTAAAGGTTTATAATTGCATGTGTGATATTCAGTACACTTTTTTGTGATCCTTCACCTCATCTCATGCAGAATGATACAAGGTATGTCTATTTGGATGATCACATGGTGAATTATGATAAATACACAAATCTCTCTGCAGTGATGTAAATAGAAAAATACTGCATGTCTTTATGCAATGATTCCAAGCCTTGTTCACTCCCTGGTTTGGGGAGAGAGACCCTTTCCTTGTTGGCAGTCTTCTGTTTGTGCTTAGAAGGATTGACTTAACTTGGCTCACCAGAAATAAAACCCCCAGTCCACACCACACCAGAAGCTAAACTCCTGGATGTTAAGAGTTCTGACATAGTTTAAAAATGTTGGTGTATACAGGATATAATTTTTTTTTTAAATGAAAATCCTAGAGATGTTGCCGACCTCTTCGCAACTGAGTAACAGATATATAGTTATGTAGAAGAATGGGGAAGAGGGGAGAGGCAATCTATCTACTCCGTTACTACTCCTAAGTGACCGATACTGTTTTACTCTAATAGCACTGACTGTATAAAATTCCAAGTGATTGAATTTTTGTAGCATATTGTAAAGGTTAATATGTATTAGCAATACTTTAGAAATTTGATACATTTCCTCCTGGTCTTTGTAAATACTGTCCTTTCCTTAAGGACAAACTTTGTTTGCAAACTGAATTATATAACAGATAGCATGATGGATTACATAAATCCTGAAAGGATTTGCTCAATCCTGCAGTTTTTCAGCATACAGAATTCCTTTGGTCTTTAAGGATGTATATGGATTACAGGATGGGGCCCTCGCCCTTTGTAGTGATTGCAAACATTTGTCCAATCTTGACACCACTCATTGGTGCAGATGCATCAGTATTTTAGCGGCTTAAAAGTGTAATTAAAATATTCTGAGAGGATTTGTAAGAACAAATATCAATGCTATCTGTCAGTGTCCATTAAAATTAAATAGCATTACAAAGTGCACACACTACTGTTTCCTTTAAAAGAAAAATCTTTCATAGCTGGAAAAAATATGCAGGATATATTTACATTATTTTAGTGTTCTTTGTGTATGAATTCACAACTCTCAGGGAACTTAACATTTTATTTTCTGTTTATAGAGCCCATGTAATAAATCATCTTCTGAAATCCCTCCTGACATTTGTTGTATTTTAATTTTTTCGTCTTGAACGTGTTATATAATGATCAAAAAGATTTGAAGGCTTCCAGGTCAGTTTTTTCTTTGTTAGAGAATGAGCTCTGTTTTTCCTCATTGCCAGCTTATATTTTCACTTTTTGAAAATCCACGTATATGCAGCCTTGATCCAATGTCATTTGAAGAGAGTGGGAAGCTCTTCGGCTTCTCATCGACTTCAGTGGGCTTTGGATCAGGCCTTGGACAGGTACAACTTATGCCAACTATGGGGAAAACAATCAGAACTTAATGTCTATGAGTTCTGCTAACTAGAAGGTTCTGAGTTCCTGCTGCATTACAGGTTTGTGGATTCATATAGTCAATGATCTTGCTCCGTGTTTACGGGTAAATGCAACTCATCTTTGTGTTCTTACACAACCTCAGTAACCGCAGTCGACTCGCCGCCGTGAGGACGGCCAGGTAAGTCGATCAAAGATACTTCGACTTCAGCTACACGAATAGCTTAGTTCGAACCCCCCCTCCCCCTGCTAGTGTAGCCCAGGCCTTGGACAAAATTAAGTACCTCCTATAGAGAAGCTAAAAAATATGGGAAAATTCTTATGGTAACTTACAGAGAAGCAAAACTCAATGAGTTGTCATTTGCATGTGCAGAGGTGTTGTGAATCTATGTTGTCCTTGACATTTTATATATATATTTTTTAAAATTACCTTGTAAATGCACGTGTTTCTAAGTTACTAGGGAATGGGGGAAGCTTGTTGTATAGCATAGTGGGAAAAGTGTTTGATAATGCAATGGTAGTTTGCACTAAGGCTGTACTTTGATTTATATTGCAGTTCATCTTTTCCATAATGGAATTGTATCATTTTCATAACAAATTATATACACCTGTACCTATGATGAACCCAAATCAAAACATATCACATTAAACAAAATGAGTAAACTGAACTATAATATCTGCACTTTGTGTGCGCACACTGTGTATTTTATATATAAATGGGGAAAAAAAGTTCTTGTGACTTGATCATCCAAAAGGCCCAGTCCGGGGGTGGGGGAAGACACTGCTGTAGGATTTGAGGGAGATGTGACTTGAAATCCATAAAAGATTTCTCTCTTATCTCATTTTGCTGTAGAAAGGGAGAGTCTAACAACTGGAAGAAAGGGGAGAAGTCGTAGCTAAGAGAACAATTATTTCAGAGAGACTATCACTGACATGGGACTATTTCTGCCATCCACATGAGAACTGCACAGTTAAAACTTTACTTTAACCACCCTGTATTGAAATTTCTGCATTCTGATTAGTTAACGCTTTGCCTTCTCTTCTTCTCCAGTGTGAATAACAAACATGGTTGTCCAGCTTCACATTTCCTGCAGCTAAAAATATGTTCATGATTGAAAATTTTAATAGCTAACCAGTGCTTCCCACTGTGCTAATTAACCCCCTCAGCCTTTGGCATCAGAGTTTATTCAGCCCAAAATACGGTTACATGAAACAGAAAGTCCTAAAAGTGGACATGCAAATAACCTGATGGTAGATTGACATTTTGTGTGCTGAGCAGAGAGATCCGTTCTGTACGCAGTCCCAAATACAGTACCATTGCTAAGGAATAGTGTAGTTGATAGTGTTTCTGGACCTTATAGAAGGACCTGTGTTGCACTTTATTATGCCACACCCAAATATCTAACCAATAGAGTTTCTGTGCTGTAAGATGTGGCATAAAATAAACAGCTGTATTATAAGATTGATTGTGAATAGTAAGGGCACAAAATAGGCTCAAAATCAAAGTGTCTATTGAAAAGGTCACTAAAATACCTTGGAAAAGTTTGATACACAATAGTAATACTATATACAAAATTTGCAAAACATTAAATATTCAGTGGACTGAATCAGCTTCACAATGCTGCAAAATTATTCCACAGGAATAAGAAATCAATTCCTAGAGGAATCACATTTTCAGAAAATCAGATTATAGCCTTTGGTCTTCTCGGTGAGTGTGGATTATTTCAGTTTTCTGAAAATGGGAGTTAAGAATTTGTCACTGCCTCCCAGTTTCTCTGCCCACCACTTGCCATTCTGTACCTGGTTCTTCACATGCTGGTCCCTGTGTGTGTTCCATCGCGGGTATGCATGGGCTCCATGCGCCTGAGACCACGAGAGTCTTGCTGGGGGTGTCCGTTGGTCTGCCTTTGCTCTTCCCCTCCTGGTGCTCTGAACCAAAAGTGTAAGGGGTGGTGTGTACCAATTGCCTCTACTGTTCCTTCTTAGCACCACATGGTCTGAGATGGAACAATCCAGTGTCCTCCAAGTTCTTCCTTCAACTTTGACTAACTAGTACACATCCAGGTCGTCTTAGATAGTTTTATTAAGTGCAGTTAGGTACTGAAAAGTCATATATCCCCTTTGGGAACTCCTTGCCCATGTCCCATTGTGGAGATTGAATTATACCCCCGAGGATACAGGATTCAAAAATTGTGTTTCCTGCCCTGGAGCCTTCCTGGTCAGCGACAAGCTTCAGAAGTGCTTGTTCTGCCTTGGAAAAGCACACATCTCCACCAGATACAGATACTGCTCCTTGCCCAACGAGTGTGGGAGTTGAGGCTCAGAAAACATCTTCTGGAGCAGGTGAGACCTCCACCTGATCTAGACTGGGCTATTCGCCTGTGCATCGGTCAGAGGTGTTGAGAGGCACTGTTACTATGAAAATGCCAAGTGAATGATTTTAATTATCAATACTGTAGGAATCTAGCATATGTCCCTCTCTTTTGTAAATGTTGCCTTTTAAATTAAAAATTGATTTTTAAAAGACAAGCTTTTTGTTTTCAAATTAATATTTATAATGGATAGCATGATGGATTGAATATTTCCAAAAATACCTGCTCAATCCTGCAGTTTTTCTGCATGTGGAACTACACCCTAAATTTGTCACCAATGTTTTCTCTGATTTCCATCAGAATCAATTCACACACTTCCCTGTTTTGTTTTTTGTTTTTTCCCAAAACCTCATATCACTAATGAGGAACAGAAACTTCATCTTGGATGTACCTCAAGTATTGGGATTCTATCTTCAGTGAACAGAGCTATTTAGGAGGTCATCTAGTGGCTTTGTTACCTTTATGGAATGAATGAAAGGGCATGCAATCTTCTTGCAAAAACTAAGTGGATTTCTGGTTGTATCTTGCTCTGCTACCAGTTGTCAGACTCCTCCACCGCAACTGGTGAGAACCTTCTCCACCAGAGCAAAGCCTACTTCAGAAGCTTCTCTTTGGGGTGTACCTCTTGTTGACCTATGTAAAACAGCCGCGTGGAGTTGTATCTAGACCTTCTCAAGACACTATACCCTCGTGCACACCTCCTCAGCTGATTCATAGATTCATAGAAATGTAGGGCTGGAAGGGACCTCAAGAAGTCGTCAAGTCCAGCCCCCTTCATTGTGGCAGGACCAAGTAAACCTACACTATCCCTGACAGATGTTTGACTCACCTGTTCTTAAAAGCCTCCAATAATGTGGAGTGCACGATCTTCCTTGGTAACCTATTTCAAAGTTAACTACCATTATAGTTGGAAAGCTTTTCTTAATGTCTAACCTAAATATACCTTGCTGCAGATTAAGCCCATTACATCTTGGCCTACTCTCTGGACATGGAGAACAATTGATCACCGTCCTCTTTACAACATCCCTTAACTTATTTGAAAAGTGTTATCCGATGTCCCTCTCAAGACTGATATACCCAGGTTTTTAACCTTTCCCCAGATGTTAGGTCTTCTAAACCTTTTCTCATTTTTGTTGCTCTGGTCTGGACTCTCTCCAATTTGTTCGCATCTTTCTAAAAGTATAGCATCTAGAACTGGACACAGTACCCCAGTGAAGGCAATACTGGTGCCCAGTAGAGTGGGACAGTTCTCTCACATGTCTTACATGCAACACTCCTGTTAATGCATCCTGGAATGTTGTTAGCCTTTTTCATCACGGCATCACATTGCTGACTCATTCAACTTCTGGTCCACTAGAAACCCCAGATCCTTTTCAGCTGTGCTACCATCTAGCTACTCATTCCCCATTTTGTAGTTGTGCATTTTACTTTTCCTTCCTAGTGTAGAACTTTGTACTTGATTGCATATCATCTTGTTGATTTCATACCCATCCTTCAGTTTGTCAAGGTCATTTTGAATTCTAATCCTGTCCTCCAGAGTGCTTGCAAGCCCCCCACCTTAGTTTGGTGTTCTCTGTGTATTTTGAAAGCATAGTCTCCATTTCATTCTCAAAGTCATTAATGAAAATGAATAGTAAGGGACCCACTAGACATGTCCTCTTGGTTTGACAGCAAACCACCGATAACTACTCTGACAGGATCTTTCAGACAGTTTTGCTCCCACCTTACAGTATGTTCATCTAGACCAGTGTTTCCCAAACTTACAACATTTGTGTACCCCTTCTGAGACATTTGTCTTCTGGGCACACCCCTTCTCCAATGAAGATAATTTTTTGGGGAGAGGCCCTGCTCAGGCCACTGCTGGCCCCTTGCCTCCCGGGGTCCCAGCTACCGGCCTGGCTCAGCCCACTGCTGGCCTGGGTGAACAGGATCCCTGGCCAGCAGTAGGCTGAGTGGGACCAATGGACGGAACCCTGGGCCGCAGCAGGCTGAGCCGCTCAGCCCAGTGTGGGTCTGGGTCCCAGTCACCAGCCCGCTCAGCCCACTGCTGGTCTGGGTGAATGGGAACTGGGGCCGGCAGCCAGGATCCAGCTGAAGGAGCTGGCGGATGGAACTTCAGACTGGCAGCGGTCTATTCCTGCTATCCCAGCCCTCCCCGCTCACCACTTTTCTGGTGCCCCTCACTCCTGACCAGCAGCCCCTGCTGTCCCAGGCCTGGGCTCCCCAGTCACTGCTCTGCCCGTGCCCCTCACTCCCGACCCGCAGCCCCTGCTGTCTCAGGCCTGGACTCCCCAGTCACTGCTCTGCCCGTGCCCCTCACTCCCGACCCGCAGCCCCTGCTG
This sequence comes from Gopherus evgoodei, assembly GCF_007399415.2. Lineage (NCBI taxonomy): Eukaryota > Metazoa > Chordata > Testudines > Testudinidae > Gopherus > Gopherus evgoodei. The sequence goes on along the minus strand of NW_022060062.1, from coordinate 1,577,890 downwards.
TCCCAGGCCTGGACTCCCCAGTCACCACACTGCCGGTGCCCCTCACTCTTGACCCGCAGCCCCTGCTGTCCCAGGCCTGGACTCCCCAGTCACCACTCTGCTGGTGCCCCTCACTCCCGACCCGCAGCCCCTGCTGCCCCAGGACTGGGCTCCCTAGTCACTGCTCTGTCGGTGCCCCTCACTCCTAACCCGCAGCCCCTGATATCCCAGCCCTGGGCTCCCCGTTCTCCACTCTTCTGGTGCCCCTCAATCCCGACCCACAGCCCCTGCTGTCTCAGGCCTGGGCTCTCCAGTCACCACTCTGCTGGCACCCCTCACTCCCAACCCACAGCCCCACCTGTCTCAGCCCTGGGCTCCCCAGTTACCACATTGCTGGTGCCCTTCACTCCTGACCTGCAGCCCCACGTGTCCAAGCCCTGGGCTCCCCAGTCACCACACTGCCGGTGCCCCTCACTCCCGACCCGCAGCCCCTGTTGTCCCAGGCCTGGGCTCCCAGCTCTTCTGGTGCCCCTCACTCCCAACTTGCAGCCCCTGTTGTCTCAGCCCTGGGCTCCCCAGTCACTGCTCTGCTGGTGCTCCTCACTCCCGACCCGCAGCCCCTGCTCTCCTAGTGACAGCCCATTGGCTGCCAGTGTGGGTAGAAAGCTTCACTTAGACATAGGCAGAGAGCAGCAGTATGCAAGTGGGCACATCCTGAGTGGCTGCGGAGGGACTTGGGGCAGTCCTGGGGGCCAGTGGCCAGGCACAGGGGAACGGACTGAGACTGGGAGAGTCTGGCCTGGGTCTGGGATCTTCCCCTGTGGCTTTGGGAGCTGCGGGTCCTCCGGGGAGGAAGCCTGTGGGAGCTTGACACCTGCCGTCTGTCCTGCTGGGCCTGGCCTCTCCTGGGTGGCCGCTGGTGGATTTGGGGTGGTCCTGGAGGCTGGTAGGTGGGCGCAGGGATCTGAATGGCTCCGGGTGAGTCCACCCCAGGCCCGGGGTCGCCCCAAGCAGCTTTGGGGGCTGTGAGTCCCGAACGGGGCAAGCAGGAGGGAGCCAGACACCTGCCATCTATCCCGCCAGGCGAGGTCGCTGGTGGATTTGGGGCAGTCCGGCGGCCGGGTGCAGGGGGACTGATTGAGTCTGGGAGAGTGTGGCCCAGGTCCGGGGTCTCCTGCTGTGGCTTTGGGGGCTGTTGGTCCTCCAGGGAGGAAGCCTGTGGGAGCTGAACACCCGCTGCCAGGCCAGGCCTTGCCTGTGTGGCTGCTGGTGGATTTGGCATGATCCTGCAGGCTGGGGGCTGGGCGCAGGGGGCCCAATTGAGTGCAGGTGAGTCCGCCCCAGGGCTGGGGTTTCCCCCTGTGGTTTGGGGGGCAGCTTTTGTGGTAACAGCTATAAACGTATTAATGCCTTGCACTTCACTGTATGCATCTTTTTACTGTAATGGCGACACTGACTAATCAAGAAGACAACTCTGCAATTTAGATACCACAGCAGATTTGGTATAATTAAAATGAAGTTAGTTTTTCTTCCTCCCCACAAAATTAGTGGGAATATGCCAATAAGAAACAAATACAAATTTCATTCAGACATGTTTAACATAGTTGAGAGGTAAAATCTATCTGGTGGGTATGTTTCACTGTAAAAAAATATACAGTCCATTGTTCACATAGTTAAATCAAAAAGACAACTCTGCAATTTAGATACCACAGCAGGTTTGATATAATTACAATGAAGTTAATTGTCCTTCCTCCCCACAAAATTAGTGGGAATATGCCAATAAGAAACAAATACAAATTTCATTCAGACACGTTTAATGTAGTTGAGAGGGAAAATATATCCGATGGGTACGTTTCAGACTGTAAAAAAATATACAGTCCATTGTTCACATAGTTAAGAAAAACAATTTGGTTACCAAAAGTTTATTGATAAAAGTTTAATGTCAACTTACTTATAAAAATGAAAAAAATATTTTAAACATACATCATACAATTGACCATCCGAGCCCTATTGACTATTAATGATAGTAAAGCATTTAAGGAAGTTGTGTCAGAAACAAAGGTTAACTCCAGGGATGTATGCTGCTTTAAAAAAAAAAGTTTCTTGTTTGCTGGAACCTACATGCCTGGCCTAGTTCTTAAAGCTAATTACAAAATCCTCTTTCCTACTGGTCCAGGTGTCCTGACAGTTGTTTCTTCTAATAGCACTGTGAAAAGAAAAGAAATATTTGATGAGGTATCTGCACACAGCTCATTTCTAGTTCTTTGCAAGCAGGAAGAAAAGGCGGCACCGCTCTAAGGTGGCAATTCCCAGTCACAGCATTTGCTTACATTCAAGCATCTCTACAGGGATTGAAAATGTTTTTTCTGTTCACTTGCCCACAGGAAGTGCAGAGAAAAGTGTATTTGGTCCTGAAGCCATTTGTATTGGTAGAAAAGAATTTCTGGACATGGCAGGTTATGAAATACCTTGAAGCATGGGTTTGACTTAACTTTAAATAAAAGGACAAAAATAGATGTTAATTTTACAAAACTTAGAAAGGTGCACCAAAAAAAAGGAAACTTTTTCCTGGCATTTCCCCATTTTCTTCCGCTGACCTACGTTTCTGGGGTGCTACAGCAGCCTAACAGGGCAAAGACCATATAAGAATTAGGGGGAAAACAGAAGCCGGCTATTCACACTTCACTGTACAATGGCCAATGAAGTAAAGAAAGACCTTTCTTTCTCCTGCTTCTAGTATTGTCTTCACTCTCCTGGCCATTGTAGCTCCCCAGAAACTTTTGAAATAATCTTCCAAAATACAAGAATTGTCAATTCCAGAGCTGTCTCTCCAGCCCTCCCGCACCACGTGTCTGCAGCAACAGCTCCTCCTGCCCTCTCCACTGAAAGGGAGAAAAAGCTGAAAACTTACCACACCTCTTCCCAGCAGTGCACCGAAAGGAATGCTGGGAAATGTAGTTCTTTCCCTGCTCCAGGGCTGGCTCTATAGGAACTACAGCTCCCAGGGCCCCCTGGTGGTTCTCAGCTCCCAGGCTGCATCTGTCCTTGCACATGGGACCCCGAGCACCTGATTGCTTTGCTGGTGCCTGGAGCCAGCCCTGAACCTGCCTGAAATGTGTGGCATGCTTTTTAAAGTGTAAGTTTAGCACAATGTATTTTCACTGAAAGCTGATTTGATCAAGGAATATTATCTGTAGTTAGAGAATTGAACTGCTGGTTTCTGCTGACCATTTCCTTTAGATTTTACCAACAGGAGCTCTCATCCTTTCTCACCTAGTTCTTGGGCATAGACCGGAAAAGGAAAGCAGGTTTTCTGCCTCCTTTTTTTTTATTCTGAATCAATTTCTCAGCTTTCAGTGAAGTAGCCATTGAACAAACTAGTTGAATAAGCTGAAATAAAGAAAATATTCTCTCTGCCGCTTTGTAAGAGGCGTCTGTTATCACAATCTAGTTAACACTTCAACAAATGTACTTCCAGTGCTCAGCACAGCGAATTCCACCACTTCGGTGGCTTAACTTTCTTTAGAATTTCAGCATAAACATGTACTGCTTTAATATGGGTTAGTTTATTTTAATAGATTATACTATATTTAAGCTTTAACATAAGTTGTCACAATTTCAAATTTAATTTTAAATAGGTTTATTTTTTAAAAGAAAAACTGATGTAAATAACACATCCTGATTTTTATTTTTCAATCAGATGTATGCATTGGCAGATACAAAGTTTTCAGCAGGAAACAATGTTGCCTCTTTTAAAAACCCAACTTCCTTTTTTCAAAAGAGGTGCCCATTGTTGTTCACTTACATCAACTCCTCACATGGTAAAACTGGTCACTCTCTCTTTCCAATTCAGGTAAACGGCAAGAAACAAAAAATGGACACGTGGATATTCTACCCGTTGTTAGGAGAGATTACAAATCCATCCCCACCTCTGGAATCATCCTGGTTATCTAGTAATCGGTCTGTGTGTGGAGATGATACCAACACACCAACTTCTTTCCAGTACTGCACAAAAGAAAGGTATTAAATAAATGTAATCTTAGGCTGTCTTCTGGAAGGCTGAAAATTGTATTGGGCAGGAGTGTGAGGGTTTGGTTCCTAAGTATTATAAGGAAGAAGTTATGGGATAACTACAGAAACTCATGGGTAAGAAATTACCACAATGTAATAGTATTTCTCAAATAACTCTGGAAATCATGGTTATACTTTTTTAATGTGTGACCTAAAATATCTTTATTAGGGAACGTACTGGGAAAGTGAAGTATCAGACAAATCTTGATCTTTTGTATAATGACAAATATTTACCTTTTGAAAAAGCCTCCTTGTTACATCACATCATTATGATCCTTTATGGTGACAGAGGGAGCTGTCTTCTGTAACAGCAGGGGCACGGTGAATGCCAGTTTCTTCCTGTTGTTACTGCACAACACAAATGGATGAAGGTTAGGGGACTTATGCATGTGGATCTTTATCACCACCTGTATCGTAAGTGCGCATATGCTGGCTTTCTGGGGTTTATAGTCTAGTCCAGTGGTTCTTAACCAGGGGTGCGCAGAGGTCTTCCAGGGGGTACATTAACTCATCTAGGTATTTGCCTAGTTTTACAACAGGCTACATAATGATTTTGTAAGCAAGTAGTTTTTAGGTGAGGTGAAACTTGGGGTACACAAGACCGATCAGACTCCTGAAAGGGGTACAGTAATCAGGAAAGGTTGAAAACCACTGGTCTAGCAGCTTAAAGCACATTACCTAGCAAATAAATAAAAATCACAAACTAACCTTAATATACCAAATAGATTGGATATGAATTAGCAGATTTTTGTCCAGCGAAATGATACAAGGAGGCTGCAGGTTAATAGGGGCCAAGCTGCACTTGCTTTACAGCTTGGAATCCCCCTGTCTTTTATTCACAGGCAAGAAATCCTTTAGCCTAGGTCCAGAACTTCCCCCAGGTCAGTCTTTGTTCTCAGATGTTTCCAAGAGTCTTCCTGTGTGGGGAGTGAGGAACTCCAGATGATGTCACTCAAGGGGTTAAAGGGAGAGATTAAGGAAGATAAAAGCATTGCTGAGAAGTTAAATTATTTTTTGAATCAGTCTTCACTGGTGAGAATATTGTGAAGAATCACAGAAGTTTAGGACTGAAAGGGACCTCATTAGGTCATCTAATCCAGTCCCCTGCGCTAAAGGTAGGACTACATGACTGATCAGTTCTGACAGGTGTTTGTCTAACCTGTTCTTAAAAACCTTGAATGAAGGAAAGTCCACAATGTCCCTAGGCAACTTGTTCCAATGCTTAACCACCCTGACAGGAAGTTTTTCCTAATGGCCAACCTAAACCTCCCTTGCTGCAATTTAAGCCCATTGCTTCTTGTCTTCTCCTCAGCGGTTTACAAGAACAATTTTTCACCTCCCTTCTTGTAACAATCTTTTTTTGAAAACTATTATCATGTTCCCCCTCAGTTTTCTCTTCTCCAAACTAAACCAATTTTTTCAATCTTCCCTCGTACACATGTTTGCTAGAGCTTTGCTGTGCTCTGGACCTTCTCCAATTGTCCATATCTTTCCTGAAATGTGGTGCCCAGAACTGGACACTGTACTCCAGCTGAGGCCATTATTGGCAGGCAGTAGAGTAGAAAAATTTCTTCTTGTGTCTCACTTACAACACATGGAGAACAGTTGATCACTTCCCTCTTTATAACAGCCCTCAGTGTATTTGAAGACAGTTATTAGACTTTCCCGTAAGTCTTTTCTTGAGAGTAAACACGCCCACTGTTTTTAACCTTTCCTCGTAGAACAGGTTTTCTAAACTTCTTATCAGTTTTTTTGCTTTCCTCTGGACTCTGCAATTTGTCCACATCTTTTTAAAGTGTTGTGCCACAAACCGAACACAGTACTCCACCTGAGTCCTCACCACTTTTGAGTAGAGGGGGACAATTACTTAGTATGTCTTCTAGACTCCCCCAGAATATTAGCCTTTTTAGCAACTGCCTCATGTTGTCTCCTATTCAATTTGTGGTCCTTTGTAACCCCCTGATCCTTTTCAGCTGTACTACTGCATAGCCAGTGATTTGCCATTTTGTAGGTGTTATTGCTCTATTTATTCTCAAGTAGAGTTTGCACTTGTCTTTACTGAATTCCATCTAACTGATTCGAGACCAATTCTTCAGTGTTGTTTTGAATTCTAATCCTGCCCTCCAAAGTGTTAGCAATCCTTCCCATCTTGGTGGGATCTTCAGATTTTATAAGCATACTTTTCACTCTACTATCCAAGTAATTAATGAAACTATTGAGTAGCGGCAGCTTCAGGACGGACCTCTGCAGGCAGTAGATACATCCCTTAGTTGGCCACAGAACCATTGATAACTACTCTTTGAGTATGGTCTTTCAACCAGTTTTTTACCCACTTTATAGTAATTTAATCATTTCCCTAGTTTGCTGATGAGAATGTCCTCTGGGACAGTGTCAGAAGCCTTAATAACATCAATGTCTCTCACCTACGGCTTCCCTCTAACTTCTTGGCCAATAACCTTGTCAAAAATGGAAATCAAGTTAATATGGCATGATTCATTCTTGACAAATCCATTTATAACCCTGTTATCCTCTAGCTGCCTACAGCGAGATTGTTTAATAATTTGTTCCATATGTTTCCAGGTATCAGAACTAGCTCGACTGGTATCTAAGTTAGCCACTGTTTCACAGGAGTGGAGGGCAGCAGATTTTTAGATCTATTTTAAAAAGGGTCTGTGGGTGACTGGAATTACGATTCACAAAGCTTTGCATCTGTGCCTGGCAAATTTATTGAAATAACTATTTAAAAGAGAAAACAAAATGTTTGAAGGATCATGGTATGATGGAGTTTTACCAGCATGTTTTCTAGAGAGGAAAATGTCTCATTATTGTCTTAAAATTCTTTTCAGAGCGGTAGCTGTGTTAGTCTGTATCAGGAAAAACACTGAGGAGTCCTTGTTGTACCTTAGAGACTAACAAATGTATTTGGCATAAACTTTTGTGGGCTAAAACCCACTTTGTCAGATGCATGGAGAGAAAGATACAGTAAGCCGTATATATATCACAGCACATGAAAAGATGGGAGTTGCCTTACCAAGGTGTGGGGTCAGTGCTAATGAGACCAATTCAGTTAAGGTGGAAGTGGCCTATTCTGAACAGTTGACCAGAAGGGGTGACTAACAAGAGAGGGAAAATTGCTTTTGTGGTGCTAACAAGGCCAATGCAATCAAGGTGGACGTTGCCCATTTCCGACAGTTGACAAGAAGGTGTGAGTATCAGCAGATAGAAAAGGTATACCTACTTATTGTATTTTTCACTCCATGCATCTAATGAAGTTGGTTTTAGCCCACGAAAGCTTATCCCCAAATAAATGTTAGTCTCCAAGGTGCCATGAGGACTCCACATTGAAATTCTTTGAATGTGTCAATGAAATAGTGAATAAAGGAGAACCGGTTGATGTTTATCTGGACTACCAAAAAGGCCATTATCCAGGTCCAGAGTGAGAGGCGAAGTATTCTTATAGATCAAAATCTGAATAGGAGCTAGGAAGCAAAGGGTTATGTCTATACTGCAAGCATTACAGTTGCATCTGCTCAGCTGTGGTGTAGATTCTTGCTACAGTGATGGAAAGGGTTTTTTTGAAATTCATTCCCTTGAGAGGTGCTACCTAGGTTGACAGAAGAATTCTTCTTTTGACCTAGTTGGTGTCTATATTAGGGCTTTGATCGGCTTGATTATGTTTTCTAGGAGTGTGACTTTTTCAAACCTCTAAGCAGCATAGTTAGGTTGACCTAAGTTTTAGGTGTAGGCCAGGTTTAGGAGTAAGTGGCCAATTTTCGTCTTGTCAAAATATAAACCGTACGGTTCCTCCAAGGTTTCATACTAGGCTCCTTTTTGTTTAATGTATTAATGATCTGTAAAGGGGGATGAGCAGTGAGGTAGCAAAATTTTCAGCTGGCACAATTCCTTAGGTTAGTCAGGACTAGAAGAAACTAAATAAGCTGGGTGAGCAGGCAACATGATGACAAAGAAATGCAAATGAGAGGTACAATGTCCACTCCTTAGATGTATTACAATGTCCTAAGTTAACTGTATCAAATCAAGAAAAGGATGTGGGCATCCAACTCCCCAGTAAGCATTCTAGAACCCAAAACCAATGCTTCGTGCATGAGGGCTGAGATCTGCACAAGGGGCCACAATCCTGGTGCTTTAAAACGTGCCAATTATTCAAATATGTGTTTACTGTCAAGGCATGCTAGAAGATAATACTTAGCTTCTCATCTGCAAAGAACATTATTCCATTAATTCTTGTGAGTGAGGACGCTTCCTTTTCTCCCCCTCCTCTATTTATAATATGTTACAGCTAAAGAAATCTGAAGGTAAACTTTTGTGTGTTTCCTCTTTATTGGTTGTTTTTTCTCCTGAAGATATGATCCTATCTCTCTGGATTTTATTTTTCAGAGCACAGATAAGTCTGTTTTACTCTGGCAGTGGCCCAGAGATGTTTAGGCTAGTGTCGAGCACCCTAGATGAGGCACACAAGCCAGACCCAGTTACAGATTGGTAAGTTTTTACTGAAAACTTGCATGGTGTTGTTTCTTCCAATTTAAAGTTTTATATCTTTTACTTACCAGTAGACATTTGACAAGACAACTTAGGTGTTGTCTGATGTAGTACTGAGTTTTAAGATATCATCATTTAAATAAGCTATCATCAAGTTAAATTGGAAAGATCTGTTACTAGTACTTCCTTGGAATAAATGAAAGTAGAAAGGCAGTCTTCTGTTCATCCTTCTATCAGCAGATGGCAACTGGAAAAGAAATGAATGTCTTTCGTTACTTTCATTTTATTAAGAGGATTAATAGAGGTATGACTGTGAATATATCTGAAGGTAGAGTTAGTTCATAATTCAGAACATTCTGAAATGTATTTGCAAAAAGAATAGGAGTAGCTGTTGCACCTTAGAGACTAACAAATTTGAGCATAAGCTTTCGTGGGCTAAAGCCCACTTCAGCGGACGCATGCAGTGGAAAATACTGTAGGAAGATATATATACACACACAGAGAACATGAAACAGTGGCTGTTACCGTACACACTGTAGTGAGAGTGATCAGTTAAGGTGAGCTATTACTAGCAGGAGAGAAACTCACACTTTTTGTAGTGGTAATCAAAATTGTCCATTTCCAGCAGTTGCCAAGAAGGTGTGAGGAACTGCTGGAAATGGGAATTTTGATTACCACTACAAAAAGGTTTTTTTTTCCTTTCCTGCTGATAATAGCTCACCTTAACTGATCACTTTCGTTAGAGTGTGCATGGTAACACCCATTGTTTCATGTTCTCTAGGTGTGTGTATATATATAATATATAAAATCTTCCTACTATATTTTCCACTGCATGCATCCAATGAAGTGGGCTGTAGCCGACAAAAGCTTATGCTCAAATAAATGTGTTAATCTCTTAAGGTGCCACGAGTCCTCCTGTTCTTTTTGTGGATGCAGACGAACACGCAGCTACCCTGAAACCTGAAATATATTTGTATTTGTAGATACTATAAAAATCTTAGGATTTTGAACTGATTGATCATTGCAGCTAAATCATTTTGAGTAACTGGCCTCCAACTGAAGAATTTGACTGTCGCATAGATAGCCTTTTTCATTCAACTAAGCCAAATGTGGAAGGGCTTATAGAGGGAGTTTTAACTATATATATACAAGGCTATTAAAAAAACCCATTATAATACCTTCTACATTTGTTTTAGTTGAGTGGAAAAGGCACTGTGCCAATTGCTATGGCAAAATTCTTCAGCTGAAGGCCAGTTACTCAAAATGATTTAGCTGCAATGATCAATCAGTATAAAATCCCGAAGATTTTTATAATGTCTAGACATACAAATACATTTAAAAAAGAACAGGAGTACTTGTGGCACCTTAGAGACTAACAAATTTATTTCAGCATAAGCTTTCGTGAGCTACATCCGATGCATCCGAAGAAGTGAGCTGTAGCTCACGAAAGCTTATGCTGAAATAAATGTGTTAGTCTCTAAGGTGCCACAAGTAGTCCTGTCCTTTTTGTGGATACAGACTAACACGGCTGCTACTCTGAAAATACATTTCAGAATGTTTTGAATTGTTTATCTGTTTCCAAGATTTATGAGCTATAATATCTAAGAGAACAAAAAATATCCCCTGAAGAGTAGCCAGTCCTGCAAATCAGTATTTTTTCTTCAGTCAGCTGAATAGGATAACATCAGAAACAAAACATTAGTGTTGTATCTCTTCCCATATCATCCATCTGTCTTGTCTATTTAGACTGTAAAGTATTTGGGAGCAGGGACCAGATTTATGTTCTGTAAGGTACTTTGGGGTCTGACTAAATAATAATTTTAATTATACAACTGTGCTGAAGTTTGCTAGTGGGATCTACACAAATCATATTGTAGGAACATGAAAGTTAAATTTCTACCATTTTTGTTTTTCAAATGCAAAAAAATATGTATTCGTATGTAACAGAAGCGTGACTGCAAAACTTGTCCTGTCCCCCAAGTCCCAAATTTCCCCCAAACTCTGTTCCCTGTAGTGTCCCATCCTCTCCTGTGGAACTGCTCCTTAAAAGAGATAGTAGACAACAGCTCATTAGTTTAACTGGGGTTTGACAAACACAGTTTTGATCAAAACACTGAATTGGTTTATAGTAAAAACAAATTTATTAAACAAAAGCCCATAGTTTTAAGTGATACCAAGTATAGAAAATAGAGAAAGGGTTACCAGCAAATGAGTAAAAATACAATTTTAAGATTAAAACTTAATTTCTGCAAGTTACAATCTTGTCCTCAGCAGGTTTCCCACCTATACTTAATACCCAGGGACTTCAAGCACTTGAGTTGCAGGATCCGCCATTCTGTGATTTCACGATCTCTGACGCCTTTAGCTCCTCAAGTAATGATGCCTGTCAAGATTCCTTCCCCAGTCTGAACTTTAGGGTACAGATGTAGGGGACCTGGATGAGAAGCTCTAAGCTCAATTACCAGCTTAGATCTGGTCTGGCTGCCACCACTCACAAGTACTACTTTCCTTCCCCGGGTAGCGTTGAGATACTTCACCAATTTCCTGGTGAACACAGATCCAAACCCCTTGGATCTTAAAAAAAGGAGAAATTAACCATCCCCGCTCCTTTCTTCCACCAACTCCTGGTGAATCCAGATCCAACTCCCTTGGATCTTAAAACAAGGAAAAAATCAATCAGGTATATAAAAAAAAAGGCTTTTAATTAAAGAAAAGAAAGGTAAAAGAAAACTCTCTGGGAGAGATTAGGATACCAGCTACTCTCACAGACAACAGATTCCAAACACAGAGGATGTTCCCCTGGGCAAAACCTTAGTTACACAAAAAAAAATATTCAAATACCCAATCTGATTGTTCCTCTAATTGCACAAGACAAGTTACAAAGAAATAAACTTAAAGCTATTTATTTCCTTCACCGATACTCACTACTTAATAAGAGGCTGAATTCTGGAGCTTTCCCACTCCAGTCAAAGTGAAACTGACCCAGACAAAGGGAACCTCCCTCCTCCTTTTTGAACCACCCTGTTCCTCCATTGGTTCTTCTGGTCAGGTGTCAGCTAGGCTAGGTGAACGTTTTAATCCTTTACAGGTAAAAGAGGCATTAACCTTTAACTATCTCTTTATGACAGTGCCAAAATGGTTTTTCTCTCTCCCTATAGCTTCTCAAAGTTCATTGATCCTGCTTCGAGGCAGGAAGGCTTCCTGGAGATGCAGTTTCCATCCTTCCACTTGCTGTCCTTATGGCTTTGTTTATCTTGCATGTAAATGTGCCTTCCTTATGTCTGCCGGACAAGCAGGCTGGTCAGACATAAAATACACAATCCTTTGTCTAGGGCTGACTGGGTTATGGCCTGCTCGCCAAACTCATTTTAAGAACGTAATTCTAGCACAGATGAACTCTTTGTACACAAGTCTGCATCCATTACGCAAGAATATTACTGATCAGTGAGGTTTTAGATTTCTGATAATATATTACATGCCATCTTTTGGGTAACTATCATGAGAAGAGCGTATTAAGTGTACTGAGTGTGTCAAGAATTGCTGATGCAAAGTAGTGAACCATCAGTGGGTCTCTATCTCAGAGTTTATGCAGAAAATTTGAAAGGTTTTTCTGTGATACCAAATAGCTTGAGTTAAATGTCTGCTTTTAAGGTATACACTTCCTATTTTTACCATGCTTGATCATTTCTAAAAAACATATGCTGGGAGGGGAAATTCTGCCCCTCAACTTCTTCGTGCCAGATACCTCTCCCTGTGGTGAGTGAAGTGGATGCTTCAAGGGTGGGGTAACATACATTGTTGCAGCTTTTCTCCGTTACCCAACTTCCTTCTGGTACCCAAAGGAGCTTCTCACAGAGATGTGATAGCATAGTGCTATCCTATAGCTGCTTTCTCAGCTCTCTCCTGCACTGGGGGTCCTAGGGAACAAATTTGACCAGAGCTGATGGCATACCTCCACTGGAACTGTGTGGCAGTTGGCTTGGGGAAGAACTAGAGGCCCGGAACCAGTGCAGACGTATAGAGCATGTGGATCTCTCAGAATTGGTAGGATTTGTTGGCAGGTCCTGCAGCCTCCTGACTGAGCTGCACTCTTTCTTGCACCCAAATATTTGGTGAGGAAATTGCTCAAGGAGGATCTGAGTTCCTCCTCCTCCCTGCAAAAAATAGAATGGTGGAGACTATATAGCTAACATTGACTTTAATGACTTCTCTTAGATAGTTAGTATTTGGGGGAAAAAATCAAGAGAGTGATTTGCTAGTGCATTATTTCTCTTGAATTTTTATCTTCCCTATCTTAAAACATAATTAGTTGTCATAGAAGGTTGCTAAGAGGAGAGACCATCAGACATTTTCAAGCACTGCAGAAGTCAAATCTGTATCTGGTGGCTTACAAATGTTGTTAAACTTCGAGCAGGATGATGTATATATTTAAAACAATGACTGGAAAACCTTATAGCAAGTGATTTAAATAAATGTTTTCTTGCTGGGGGCAAAAACATACTTTTCTTGAACAAGGAAAATGTAATTAAAAAAAGAAATAAGGAATCAACTTTGCGGAGATATTGGGAAGGTTAATTTTGTCTTAGAATTCTATAGACTCTTTCTATGGAAAGTGCTCTAGAAGTTCAAATGTCAATACAGAAACTCTTTAAGAATCAATAATGAAGTTTCTGAAGATATGAAGGGCAAATAGTTGAGATTGAAGCACCATAATGTGACACATTAAAAGTAGACTAGGAAAAACAATAAAAAATAGACTTCAGGAAATAATTATCTGCTGTCAACAGTTAAGTATGCTAATAGTTTTTTATAACTAATTCCTGTGACAAAACTGCTTGAAATCATATCTTTAGCAAAGGTCTTAGTAGTAGCTTTGCATTTTGAAAAAAGAACACTTAACTCTGAACAAAGTTATAATGTAACATGAATGTGTTTGGTCATATCTAAAAGTGCAATTCTATTTGTTACAGGAATTATCTGTTGAGATTGTTTTCCCCTATGTTGGCATCTGACACTGGAAACAATGGTGACTTGTCAGGTCTGTCTTCTGAGCACTGTTTACAAAGAAAAGATTTTCCAAACCCGACTGGCACACGGGGACTGTTACCAAGGACACTTGCAAAAGTTATCTGCTGTGGAGACTTACACAGAGTGTTTGACGACCATCTTACAGAGTCTTTGCTTTCTCCTTCTGACCCTTATACTCAGCCATCTGCTGGGATCTTGAACATTTATCCTGAAAATCCTGCTTTTGAAAAGAATGCCATCTTTCAGCAAGAAGGATTAGCGTTTCAGAATGTACAGTTTAATCAGCATGTGTGCAATTATCATAAGATGAACTTAAATGGAGACCATGAAAAGAATTGCTCTGATTTTAGTTATTTTTCTTCTCAGTTTCGAATGAAAGATGGCACTGGTATTCAGAAAGAGTATTGGGAAACTGACCAAGCAAGAGGCAAACCTATGAAAAATGACGAACAAGCGCAAGCAAAGTACTCCAATGATTTATCTAGTCCACCTACTAATGGCACATGGGGCGAAGTGTTCCAGGACAATCATCTGGTTTCTAAAAGATATGAAAATTTTACAGCTTCTCATAAATCACAGCCATCTAGTCACCCACCGCTTTATTTTTTCAATCAACCATTTACTAAAGAAAATCGTTTTCCTGGAGGAACAAATAGAAACCCACAGGAAGCTCACATGCAAAATGGCCAGAATAGCTTCAATTTGGGGGAAACCTGTAATAACATTGAATATAAGAGCCATATGAATCCTAAAGAATGCTCTCGTAAATCTTGTGACTATCATTTACTTCTGACAACTGCTCTACAAAATAGAAATTTTCATTTGTCTTACCGTGGCCATACTACTTTCTCATTAATGTCTGATTTTAAGCAAAATGGCCTATTTTGTGAGGAATCAAGTGCACCATACTTTGCCTTTCCAACTCCTTTTAAGTATAGGCCTCGAAGAAATTGCCTTTGGCCTGCTAATGAGATTGTTATTCAACTGGATAAGTGTTATCTACAGAGCAGAACTCTGAAGGAGGAGAGGAAAAAGGTAATAATCTATCCCATGATAGACTTGTATGTAGGAGGTGATTATAAAGGAACTGCTAGGTAGAGTAGAAATTCTTGCAATTTACTGGTGAAAAGGAGCCAGTCTTGCTACCTTTTTGCAATATGGTGACTTTCATTGTACTCTAAATATTTTGAGCCCCATCTACAACAATCTATTTTGAGTCTGCACAACTGTAAGAAAATAGCAGACAGCGTGAATGTCGTACAATTGTGCATGACACTGAGGTTCACCTTTTGTTTTTCAGCTGCACAGGAGTTAGGACAACTTGTTCAGCAGTAATTTTCTTGAACTAAATTACACCTGATGCCAGTGGTTACTTAACCAAGTACCCTCTTTGGCCAAAGTGTCTTATGTTATCTGGTGGCATGGATCCTATTCTTTGGTTCATGTTGTTCAGTGCAAGCTCGGTAGCCAATAGATACCACCATCCATGGATCGTGGAAGAGACCACTGATGTAAGCCTGGATGGTTGGTAAAGCAGGGCCTTTATTAGTCCAGTTCTTTTTGGATAGTGCTCAGTTTGGCATGAACGGAGGGAGGGCCAAGAGGATGGTTGTTTATATTCAGGGGCGGCTCTAGGCAACAGCAAAGCAAGCAGGTGCTCGGGGCGGCTCATTTGCAGGGGCGGCAGGGATCCAGCCTGTGAGCTGAGAACCAGCAGGGGGCCCTGGGAGCTGTAGTTCCTTGGTTAGCTCCCTGCGTGTAGCACCAGCCCTGGAGCAGGGAAAGAAGTACATTTCCCAGCATTCCCTTGGCCGCTATCAACAGGAAAGGGAGGGGGAGTGAGGTAGCTGAGACCTCATGCTGCAGCTTGGTGTGAATGGAGAGCTGCACTGGGAAGGGCAGGGAGACCCCGTCCCCAACCACTCACTCCCAGTTCCCACCCCCTGACTGCCCCCCCCCGAAACCCCAAACCATCCAACCCCCCTGCTCCTTGTCCCCTGATTGCCCCCTTCTGGGACCCCTGCCCCTAACTGCCCCTCAGAACCCCACCCCCTATCTGTCCCCTGACTGCCCTAGCTCCTATTCACACCCCCACCGCCTGACAGACTCCTTGGACTCCTATGCCTATCCAACTGCTGCCTGTCCCCTGACTGCCCCCCCGAACCGTGACCCATCTAGCCCCCCTCTCCCTGCCCCTGATTTCCCCTCAAACCTCTGCCCATCCACCCCCCCGCTCCCTGTCCCCTGACTGTCCCGACCCCTCTCCACACCCCCGCCCCATCCAACCCCTCCTGCTCGCCCTCTGGAACCCCCTACCCCTTCTCCAACCCCCCGGCCCCTTACCATGCTGCTGAGACTAGCGTGTCTGGCTCTGCAGAGAGCCAGACATGCTGCCGCAGACATCTTGCTGCACTCCCCCCACAGAGTGCACAGCCCTGCCCGCCCCCAGTGCTGCCGGCTGAGGCTGCAGGGGAGGAGCGGGGGGGCAGAGGAAGATCCAGCCGAGCTGCCCTGTCAGCCGCGCTACACTCTGCATTGGGAGGAAAATCCCGGACTTTCTGAGAGTTTAATCGCTATTTAAAACCCCCAAAGCCGGACATGTCCGTGAAAATACGGACGTATGATAACCCTAGTCGTATCCTCAAGGAGTAGGCTTTGGCCCAGATATCCCCTTCAGAAGACATCACCAGACTGGATTAGGGATAATGGCGTGACCTCACCTTGCAGTCCCCAAAGAAGGAATTGTGGGGACTAAATGGACAGTGCCCTCTCTATCTGAAGCCTAGCAAGGGAGGTACGTGGATCCCACTAGAATTTAAAATGAAAAGTAAGGGAGGGGAGGCTCTGGACCTGGGCAGCTTTAGATACAGTACCAGGCACGTAGGAGGATTTCCACTTCTGAGCCATGGAAGCAAAAATTGACTTTTCCTTTCCAGATGTAGCTAATATTCAGAAAGGGAATCTAGCACCTGCCTTCCAGATTTGAACACCTCAAAATTCAGGAGTGCTCAAACTCAGTTTGGGCAGCTGTTACTTCATTTCTCCCAAATCAAATATACTGATCCACTGTAACTTGCTGTAGAAAAAGTAGGATAAAATTGAGCAAGAAATGCTTCCCAGTGGTTATTAGGACTGGAACTGCTATTTTCAACAGCCATTGCCTTTAGTTTTATTTGTTTAAAAGGAAGACAGTGATATTGCATTGGCAAATTCCCCATATGAACAAAAGAATAATAAAGGCATCTCAGCTTTTCCTCATTTATGGAGGACAGTCTTATAATATGCATCCAGATATCCTTCAATCACACAAGCTGAAAATTGTTGCACTTTACTGCAGTTCTGTAACTATATGGGAACCAATCCTGTCTGTGTTCTGTGCACATCCAAAATTCCTGCTGAATGACCCGCCCTGGGAGCGAGTTACCAGTGGCCCAGGGCTGGGACAGCAGGAGGGTGCAGGTGGGGATAGGGTGAGAGAGCCTAGGGTTGGGGTGGCAGGGAGTACAGGGGGAGGCCCAGAGCTGGGGTGGCAGGGTGTTTGTAGGTGGGTGGTGAGGGGGAGACCCCAGGGCTGGGGCAGCAGGGGGGTGCGGCAGGGAGCCCAGGGCTGGGGTGGGAGACAGCCAAACATTTTTTTGCTTGGGGTGTCAGAAAACCTACATCCGGCCCTGTTTATATCTGACTTCAAATATAAGAGAGATGTCCCTCTAAAACACAGTCTGTTCGCTTTGTCCCATCTTTATTTGCCTAGGCCTATTGTCATGGGTGACTTTGATGTCCACGTGGATGACTTTTCAGGGCTGATATCTTCTCAAAGCCAATATGTTAAACCTGGGATTCTCCTTGGGGGTTTCAAACACAACCACTACAGCAATTGAGGGCATCTCATGTACTTGCTAGTAGTTCCTGGATTTGAGTCTCTGAGAGCCCTTAACATGGTGTTCTCAGTAGGCAGTTGGGAATTCACATCTCTAATTAGGTGTGACAAAGCTAGAGTTTAATCTTCCAAGGATTATGCAAGATCCCTCTATTTCCTTGGGTCTGTACCCAAGATTGATTGTTGGTTACAGATGTTGATTCTAGATTTATGCTTTAAAGTAGTACTTGGAATTTTTGGAAGTACCCTTATTTTTACAGCCAGTTGTTAGCAGTTTAAAGTTTAATAATGACTTCTTATTGTTTTAAATGCCCCCAGAGACTTAAACAGCAGGCACATCTCATGCATCTACATAGTGAAAAAATAGAAAAGCTTAGGCTATCAGATAAAACTCTGTTCTAAATATTTTAAAGGTATGTGCTTTCTCTTCAGATTGAAGCTGATCTTGCAAGAGACTTTCCAGGAGCACGAAGATCTCGCTCAGATAAGACTCCTGTTTTCCGACTTCCTGCTAACCCTTCAGGAGTGGATCATTTGATTGGGTACCAGTTATCAGAACAGGCCAGAGTAAGCATACTTACAGCATGGAATGTTCTGCAAGGATGAGTAACATCAGGTTATATGTTTGTGGGTTTATTATTTTGTGGAGGATTTGAAAAATTAACTCTTTTGGTGTTTGCAATATATTCGGTAGGTGCTCACCTTAATAAGAAAAATGGAAAGGCTTCATGGTACTCCTGTCCATGAGAATATACCCAAAACTTTAGAACGTCATTTGGAAGCTATTCATGTTACACAAGCGAGGCGGAAAGATGAGATTCATAATGCTGCTAATCCACAGAGACAAGGAGCATCTTGTTATAATAATGAAAAGGGTAAATACTTTTGTTTGCTTTGTAGTTCTACAATTCAATTTGTAACACATTTTAAATGTTGTCCTGGCAACAGGTAGACTTACGCCATTAAACAGAAACTTTCTCTATACGTGGGCTTTTGACTTTAAAAGAGAAAAATCCCTCACTTGTATCAGGTAATTTCTACATAGACTTTACTGTTTTGTGGTATTGATTTTTAGACCCCTTCTTGTCATAAGATATTTTCTCAGTTAAAAAAAGCCCTCTTTATTATATTAAATAATCAGACTTTGTTAAAGACCCTGGATGAATTCCTACTTGTTTCAGTGCATGCTGTTAGTTAACAAGTAGATATGAGAGTTATCACTGTAAAAAGGTAGCGTATGACTGGGAATTGATACCAAACAAAAATATCTGCCAAGTAAGCAATTCAGCATCCTTAAGCAGATTATTTTCATTTTAAAAAAATTGAGCTTATTCTTTATTAATAGTGATTGAGAGTGGACTTTCATCCTTCTTAGCTTACAAAGTAAAAATTCTCTTTGTCTTACACTGCTCGTTAATTGTTGTTTTGTCTATCACAAAACCACTACAGTAACTCCTCACTTAACGCTGGAAAGTTATGTTCCTGAAAAATGCAACTTTAAGCAAAACGATGTTAAGCCAAATCCAATTTCCCCATACGAATTAATGTAAATGAGGGGATTAGGTTCCATATATATATATATATATATATATATATAAACACACACACATGCACACAGTGTATAAGTTTTAAACAAACAATTTAATACTGCTACACAGTGATGATGACTGTGAAGCTTGGTTGAGGTGCAGGAGTCAGAGGGTGGGATATTTCCCAGGGAATGCCTTACTGCTAAATTATGAACTAACAATTGGCTGAGCTCTCAATGATTAACTCTCATGCTCTACGAGGCAGCAGGGAAGGGTGCAGGGAGGGACAGCTGCTGCACAGAGAACTTAGGGGAGCTGGGAGCTGCTAGGGGGGCTACTGGTCCACGCTGGTTCCACCCACCCACCAGCTAGTGGCAACGGGCTGCTCTTCCTGCAAGCAGTGGACAAAGCAGGTGGCTGCCAAATGATGTTTTAAACGAGCATGTTCCCTAATTGATCAGCAGTGTAACAACGAAACAACGTTAACCGGGATGACTTTAAGTGAGGAGTTCCTGTACAAATTTGGCACGATTGACAGCTTCTGCTGAGGAATGGCAAGCAAGAATTTTTGATGACACTGGTGAATCAAAACCAGGTGTTGTTGAGATCACATCTATCCAATTTGGAGGCACCAAAAAAATTTTTTTTTGTTTTTTGTTTTTGCTTTGTTAAAAAAATAAAAAAGGGAGAAGGGTAACGCTTAATGTAAGATAGAACTCAAGGATCCTAAGATTAAGCATATTGTGGGCTAGTGCTATACTGCTAGCAATGAAAAGAGCAGGCTTTACTCCCCAAATCTTAGGGTTGAAGAGTTGGAGTTCACCACCAAGAACAGTAAGTAAATTCCACATAGAAAAGTCCAGACTCCAAAAGTGGAATCCACAGTCACAGTTGAAAAAATAAGACCGTCCTAATCCTGTGGACTTTTTCCTCTTAAAGATGTCAGATAGACTAGATAAGCTATCATAACCACCGCCCCTACACACACACATTTGAGCGAGTAGACAGCTTCTTGTAGACTTCCACTGCAATTGCCTTATTCCAAACAGGGACAGAAGAATTGACTCTTTAATGACAAATATCTCTGGCAGTTTTATCCATGCTAGCCCCAATCACATTTCCAGCCAGAGCCTGTGTGGATAGTGCACTAGTTAAAAGGCCATTTTGGCTTCATCCGTGGATTATATTTTCAAGCGAGAAGTGGTGATTATGATCTGTGTAGCCCAGAGGAGAATGGCAGAGAATTTCAAGTAGAACAAAGTCTGTCTTCCTCCACACATGTTCTCCAGAAAGACCATACATACTTTAAATCTTGCATCTCCTTCCAATAAGTCCAAATGCAATAGGAAAGACCGTTCATCCCATACAGGCAAACTGAAGATTAGATCTTGCAGGAGACAAGGCAAGAGTTAGTCTTTCAAGGTGTTTTCTCCTTTGTGACTTTTTGATTTGTTATGATTATCCACAAGGAATAAGTATCTTACACAGAGCAGTATATCATGGTTGACCATATTTAATGTTGCAGAGAGAGCCGGGATAAAGGAGGAAGGCTGCCCTCCAACCATCTACATCAAGAGAACATCCATCTGTGCCAATAATACAGTGTTTGCTCCATGTTCTTGGCTGAATCCAGATTGCACAGAGTCCAATATCTTGGTTTCAGACCAATGAGACTGAAAGTGGTCTATTGCTAGCTTGCTGGGAACCCTAAAGATTTCATAGTGGATACTTGCCAAGTCCAATGCATCCAGGGTGTAATTCAGTTTGTTCTGTGATTGAAGGCCGAAAGGTGGACATACACACTGAGTGAGGCATTGGCTTTCTCCGTCCAGTGAAGCTCCCATTACGTTTTTTAAACCAAGCAGGAAGGATGGGTGTAGGACTTGCAGGTTTGGGATTAAATCTCCTCTAGGGTGTGCAAGAATTTCTGTGTTGTGAATGGGATGAACTCAATGAATGACAAATAAGCTTATGCTCAAATAAATTTGTTAGGTGCCACAAGTCCTCCTGTTCTTTTTGTGGATACAGACTAACACGGCTGCTGCTCTGAAACATGTGATTTTCACACTATCTTGAAGGAAAGGAAATTGTTAGTACAAAGTTCTCTTTTTTCTTTGATTTGTACGTCAGCACCATTTGTTACCAAGAACCTGTGTTCTGGAATCTGAATTTATCTCATAACTTAGGTGCATTGGAAAGCCTAGAATATAACTAAAGAAATATTGGAAATATGGTTCTTTAATACCAGGGTGCAGTCTTTCCTGTGGGATTTCATTACTGTAATACATAGTGCTGGCTGAATTCAAGAGATTTTTGTCTAATTGATGGATGTCATGGTTGTATATTACTTCTGTTGTGATGTGGTTGCATATTCTTGTTGTTTTAGATGTTCTTGCTCTGGTAGCTGCCATTAAAGGGTTAGCTGTTTCCATACGCAAGGCTCGTACTGCTTTATGGTGTGCCCTGCAGATGACTACCAAAAACCTCCTTAAGCACGGCAGTGAAACAGAAGGAGGGTTGAAAGGAAACAGCACACAAGAAAAAAATAGTGCAGATCCTGAAGACCAGGGAAGCAAAAAAGAAAAACATGAGAAACCAATGCAGATTTCTGAATAACTGCAGGGAAGAAAAAAAGAAAGAAAGTGAATTGACTTGTGCTATGGAGAACTTTTTTGCTAGGTCATCAGAAAAAATACGAATAACCAGCGGATCAGTGCTGCAATTTTATTATTGTGATTCTGGTGTTGACAAATATTTATTGTAATAATGTTATTGCAGTTTTAATATTGCTGGTATTACAGAGTCTTATTACAGATTTTATTAATCAGGGGAACTGGGCAATAGATGACCATTTTCTCAACCACTTAGCCAAAGCTCTGTATCAGCTGTGACTCAAGCCATGAGCTGAGAAACCAGTGAGTGGCAAGGCTCATTTTGATTTTTTTCTTCATTTTCAGAAATATTCCATATTTATTTTAATGTTTTGATTAAACGTTCATTTAAAATTCTGTTTTAATAAGATACAGTTGTATCTTTTGCCAAATCTTCCTAGTAATCAGATTTAACGATTTACTCAGGAACTATGTATATTATATATAAATATATACAGAGTATATAGGGGATTTTTGAGGAGTAGGGATGTTTGCAAGATATTTACACAAAGCTAACTATACTAGGTTACCAAAACCCTTTAACTGATTTGTTTTAGCATGAGAAAATTTCATATGTTTAATTGCTATTGCTAGTCTTGATTCTGTTGCTTAGACAATCAGAACGGTTACATATCAATGTGACTGTAGAGTGAGAATTAGAAAAGGATGGACAATTCATACTTTGATCTTATCATCCTACTTATGAATATTTTAATGCTTTATCAATCGTGTCTTAATGTTAGATTGTCTTTACCAAGTATGTTCTTAGGTGTTAGTATATTGATTGGTTTTGGAGATCAGTTCTTGTTTTAAAAAAAAAGAATTATGTTGAGGACAGGAAAAAAACATTTAAAGACTTAAAATGAAGATTCTTCTGTTTCATAATATTATGATGTTGAATTTGACACTTTCTTGATAAATATATAATTCTCTTTGCATATACATGTGCTTGCTAAATATTCCAAACAGTCTGTAATTTTGGACCTGTGAATGTTTCTAGAACATCTGTAGTCTTATAGTTCTATTAGTACCAATACAGTATCAATGGTAGTACTATTGTTAATGAGGTGATGAGTCAATCATTTTGTAGAATGAAAAATCACTAATGCCTCATTTTGATCCACTGATTAAACAGAGGAATTATTAGAAGACAGAATCTTGTTAAATTATGCTCCACTTTTTCTAAAGAAAATTTAATCATTAATGGATGGTTTCAGTGGACATTTTAAAGTCTTAGTCTAAAACTAAAAATTGGTACCAAAGAGAATTAGTTTAGTGCTACCTGAGTGAATTTTTTGTGTGTGTGTGTGTGTGTGTGCAATCTGTTTGCACTAATATCTGAAGGTCAAATGTGTATTTGTGAAACTATAGTCGGTGGTTTGAAAATGTTTCAGAGTTCACAGTATTTGAGTTGTTGATAGAATTTTAAGTTTTTGAGTTATGATTCTATGTTAACAGGAAATAGAATTTGAAACTCTTGATTTGCATTTTTGTTTACAAAATAATTGGAGTCTTGCAGGATTGTTTTGTAGTATTGGATGTATTGGGCATTGTAGCAGGGTAACCACCCACTCTGGCCCTGGAGGCTTGGAAAAGTGCTGCAGAGGGCTGGGGCTGAGCAAGGTAAAACCCCAGCTGAGTGGGGGAAGGGGCTGCAGCTGGGGCCACCTCCCAAACTAAGCAACTGGGCCTTATAAGGAGGCCAGGGCAGCCAGCGGGAGCAGCCTCTCTCTGACTGGAGAGGGAGACAGGCCTGGCTGCTGGGGAACTCACGCAGAGGACCTAGAGGGAGGCTGGGCTAGAGAAAGGCCTTAGGAGCTGGGAAGCCCTAGGCCAGTAACTCTTCAGGCTGCAGGGCCTAGTTTTAGGCCCACCTAGGTATTGGGCTTGCCGAGGGGCAGCCAGAGGGTGGGTGAAGGCAGCCAGTCCAGACCCTTTGTTGCCTGTGATGATTGGCTGGTACACTGCAGTCTGCCCCAGGGCACGGGGGCTAAACAGAGACTGGCAGTAGCCATGACTGAGGTGACATGGGGACAGGGAGTGGGGGTTCCCCTGGTATGGGGAAACCCAGTAAGACTGTGGAGTACTGCAGGAGGCAGAGAGTAGTTATTAATGGCTCCCAATCCTGCTGGAAAGGTATAACAAGTGGGATTCCGCAGGGGTCTGTTTTGGGACCGGCTCTGTTCAAAATCTTCATCAACGATTTAGATGTTGGCATAGAAAGTACGCTTATTAAGTTTGCAGATGATACCAAACTGGGAGGGATTGCAACTGCTTTGGAGGACAGGGTCAAAATTCAAAATGATCTGGACAAATTGGAGAAATGGTCTGAGATAAACAGGATGAAGTTCAATAAAGATAATGCAAAGTGCTCCACTTAGGAAGGAACAATCAGTTTCACACATACAGAATGGGAAGAGACTGTCTAGGAAGGAGTATGGCAGAAAAAGATCTAGGGGTCATAGTAGACCACAAGCTTAATATGAGTCAACAGTGTGATACCGTTGCAAAAAAAGCAAACGTGATTCTGGGATGCATTAACAGGTATGTTGTAAACAAGATACGAGAAGTCATTCTTCCACTTTACTCTGCGCTGGTTAGGCCTCAATTGGAGTATTTTGTCCAGTTCTGGGCAGCGCATTTCAAGAAAGATGTGGAGAAATTGGAGAGGGTCCAGAGAAGAGCAACAAGAATGATGAAAGGTCTTGAGAATATGACCTATGAAGGAAGGCTGAAGGAATTGGGTTTGTTTAGTTTGGAAAAGAGAAGACTGAGAGGGGACCTGATAGCAGTTTTCAGGTATCTAAAAGGGTGTCATCAGGAGGAGGGAGAAAACTTGTTCACGTTAGCCTCGAATGCTAGAACAAGAAGCAATGGGCTTAAACTGCAGCAAGAGAGATTTAGGTTGGACATTAGGAAAAAGTTTCTAATTGTCAAGGTAGTTAAACACTGGAATAGATTGCCTAGGGAAGTTGTGGAATCTCCATCTCTGGAGATATTTAAGAGTAGGTTAGATAAATGTCTGTTAGGGATGGTCTAGATAGTATTTGGTCGTGCCGTGAGGGTAGGGGACTGGACTCGATGACCTCTCGAGGTCCCTTCCAGTCCTAGAGTCTATGAGTCTATGAGAACCCTGAGATAAGGGCATCGGGGTCCTGGGAGGGACATGGGGGCCAACGGCAAGAGGATCACTGGCCTCCAGAGGGCGCTCCTGGGTCCAAGAGCTAATTCCTGAGAACGACCAGCAGGAGGCACTGCAGGGGTGAGTATGAGCTGTGCTGCAGGCATATTAGGTCCTTATTGTTTTGTTTGTATGTAAGTTATTGTGAAGGAATGTGATCTTAATCAGTTCATAATGTAGTTAATGTGCCTTGAAAGGTCTTATTTTTCAAAAATGGTCGGTAACTAAGTACACTCACTTAAGCTTTCGGTTGCAATTTAATAATACATTTAAAGGGTTTAATGTAGCTGCATTTGACTATAGCTACTGTAGCATATGGTATTAGTGTTTCTCTTGCATAATATTTGATGGTCCAGTTATGGACTCTCTAACGTGTAAGGCACCGTAGCTGTTGAGAGTTGCCCCAAGTCAAATGTATTAATGACTGAGTTTAGTTGTGTTGCCCACAAATGCAACATGGCCACATTGAATTCTTTTTGACTTGATCTGCCTGTATTCTTAAAATGTGAACTATCTGATGGTCATCTTAGTATGGGAAGTTTTCTGCCCAGTTCTTGAAATACTTTAACAATTAGCATCATTGACATGTAAAAACAAGACTTCAGTTCTGTTTCTCTTTTGTTCCACACGCTTCCATATTTCAGGGGGAAAGTCCAGTCTTTTGGAAGCTGACCAGTTTGAATTTGGATTTACAGTAGCTTTATGCAGCCATACAGTGTCCCTCATTGACTACTGTTTGACTTGATAATGAAAAGCAATTTCCATAAATATTCCATTCAGTCCTTCACACCTTCAGTGTAATTTCCTTTCTGCTTTGTTAGGGCCTAATCCTCGTCTCATTTAATTGACTTCAGGGGAAGCAGACCTGGGATATTAGGTAGCCGTCTGGATTAAAGTGGATAGTGGTTTATGAGTTTTTCAGTTTGTGAAGCAAACAAACAGTATATGGTGTATACATATACTATACATGCTAACCTTACACAGATACGAGATAGCACTCACTGTGCCCTAAGGGCTCGAAAGCTGGAAGCCAGGGCTGCCCTGTGGACTGTAGCTGCACCAGAGCTGGGGCCCTCCATTCTGTTGAGAGGCTGGATGTTCGTGACTGGGGGAGGCAAGAGGGATCCTCACTGTGCTGCTACCAGGACAATTAAACCTTTTCCTTCTCTAGGAGGCAGAATACATCCCTCTTCTCCAGCCAGCTGGGCTCTCACGTTCCCCTCCCTCCCATAGGGTCAGCAGAAAAACCAAGGACTTCTGAGTGATGTCCAGTGCTTGGGGCCTAGACACCAGAAGTGACAGCTGGATCCCTCCCCCGGCCCAGGACAGTTTGTGTTAAAAGGTCCCATCATTGCAGTGGACGCAGGCCAAGGATAGTAGTTGGCTCAGTCTGGTGACCTAATGGATGAGGCCACACCACACACACCCACCCCAGGGCAGTCCCATCTGAGAGCCTGAGAACCAGGATCCATGGAGCGACATTTCCCCTCCTGCCCCGACAGGTGGGCTCTGCAGATGATGGTGGAGGGCAGCGGGAGGGAAGGTTGCACTAGTGCTGCCTGGGCTGTATCTGCACCAAGGATAAATGGAGGGGGTCACGCAGCCTGTGCCTGACACTCCACAGTGCTACAATCACTGCGAGGACAAGTCAAATGCTGCACCAAGGCTGGTGAGTTCACCGTGAATTCCCATGTGAGCACACACTGCCACTGTCCTCCACACATGCTGTGCACACACACACACTGCCACTGTCCTCTACACACTGCGCATGAGCACACACACAGTGCCACCGTCCTCCACACACACCACACACACACAAACACACCGTGCATGCTGTGCACACATAGACTGCAACGAGAGACACAAACTGCAAACTGCGGAGACGGCCGGTTTGTTTCCAGGTTGCTTTTATTTCCACAGCTACTAACGTGTGATGTCTCTGCTTTCCGTGGGCAGAAACGCAGTGGAGGAGAATCTCACATCCCTGAGCTGCCAGGTGACAGTAGCAGGGAAAATGCAGAGCACTGAAATCTTACAACACTCAGCAATCATTTCCCACTGTAGGTTAAGGTGTCCAGGAGGACCCAAGGGAAGGGATTAGGGGGAGAGGAGGGTGGGGTTACCAAGGCACACTATGGGATTGGGGGATTTAGAGACCCTGAGAGGACGGGTGGGTGTGGGTTGCAGGCCCCCACAGTGGCTGAAAAGGGGAACCCAGCAGGTTGGGGGGTAGCAGAGATTGGAGATGAGGAACCTCACACCCTAGGGATGGACTGGGGCAGTGGGGTGGTGGGAAAGTGGGGCCCAGCAATGGAGAAATGGGCTGGAGGTAATTGGTAGAGGGAGGAGATCAGGGGCGGGGCGCTAAGGATGGGGGAGGGGTGCTGAGGATGGGGTGGGAGGAGGAGGAGGTCGGAGGTGGAGTGCTGAGAATGGGGGGAAAGGAGGAGTTCAGGGGAGGGGAGCTGAGGGGGAGGTTGAGAGCGGGGCACTGAGGCCGGGGGTGGAAGTAGGTGGGGGCAGGGCACTGAGGGTGTGGGGGCAGGAGGAGGAGGTGGGGACAAGGCACTGGGGACGGGGGAGAGGAAGGAGGATGTTGGGGGTGGGGCAATGAGGGTCTTGGAGAGGAGGATGTCGGGGACAGGGCACTGAGGGTGTTGGGGAGGATGGGGTGGGAGGAGGAGGAGGAGGTCGGGTGGGGAGCTGAGGGTGTGGGGGAGGAGGAGGAGGTCGGGGGCTGGGCACTGAAGGTGTTGGGGAGGAGGAGGAGGTGGGGATGGGGCGCTGAGGACGTTGTGGGAGGAGTTGGGGCGGGGCCCTGAGGGTGTGGGAGGAGGAGGAGATCGGGGCGCAGCGCTGAGGATGGGGGAGGAGGAAGAGGTGGGGGCTGGGCACTGAGGGTGTGGGGCAGGAGGAGGAGATGGGGACAGGGCACTGAGGACAGGGGGAGGAAGGAGGTTGGGCGCGGGGCACTGAGGTTGTGAGAGGAGGAGGAGGAGGTCGGGGCTCAGCGCTGAGGAGGGGGGAGGAGGAGGTAGTAGTGGTTGGGGCACTGAGGGTGTGGGGGAGGAGGTCAGGGCGCAGGGCTGAGGACGGAGGAGGAGCTGGGGGCGGGGCAGTGGAGCAGCAGTGCCACCCGCTGGCCCGTCAGGGTAAGGCACAGAGCGTGTCCGCCTGGAGAGGCAGTGACACCTGGTGGCCAGTCAGGGTAAGGCACAGAGCGTGTCCGCCTGGAGAGGCAGTGACACCTGGTGGCTGGTCAGGGTAAGGCACAGAGCGTGTCCGCCTGGAGAGGCAGTGACACCTGGTGGCCGGTCAGGGTAAGGCACAGAGCGTGTCTGCCTGGAGAGGCAGTGACACCCGCTGGCCAGTCAGGGTAAGGCACAGAGCGTGTCCGCCTGGAGAGGCAGTGACACCCGGTGGCCAGTCAGGGTAAGGCACAGAGCATATCCGCCTGGAGAGGCAGTGACACCTGGTGACCAGTCAGGGTAAGGCACAGAGCGTATCCGTCTGGAGAGGCAGTGACACCCAGTGGCCAGTCAGGGTAAGGCACAGAGCGTATTCGCCTGGAGAGGCAGTGACACCTTGTGGCTGGTCAGGGTAAGGCACAGAGCGTATCTGCCTGGAGAGGCAGTGACACCTGGTGACCAGTCAGGGTAAGGCACAGAGCATATCCGCCTGGAGAGGCAGTGACACCTGGTGGCCAGTCAGAGTAAGGCACAGAGCATATCCGCCTGGAGAGGCAGTGACACCTGGTGGCCAGTCAGGGTAATACACAAAGGTTGTTTCCCAGAGAGAAGTGACAAGCTGTAGCCAGCAGGGGCAGCACCAGCCTCTTCCCCGGGCGGTGGGGGGGGGGGGGTGAGGTGGAGTAGACTGAAGAGTGTGGCAGCTGCGCACCCCGTGTCGTCATGAGTTCTGCCACTCTCTGTGGCCCAGCCCCTGCAGCTTCTCAGTGAAGGGTAAGCCCCGCCCCTCCCCTCTGAGGCCCCGCCCCCTGCCCAGGCCAGAAGCCGGAGCCGGGAAGAGGGGTGCTGCGCTGGCTGGTACCATGGGGCAGGCAGCCGCAGCGCTGCCCCGTCTTGTCGTCCTGCTGCTTGGGGCTGTGACTGCTCCTCAACTTCCAGCTGCTGCCCTTCGACTGCTCACAACCTGTAAGAGCTGCCTGAGTGGGGGGCTGGGCCGGGTCCCAGTGCCAGCAGAGTCCCCGGGCAACAGCAGCCACGGGCACAAGGGGCTCCCCCAAGCTTGCTAGGCCCCGGTTAGATGCAGGGGGAAGTCTCTGCAGGGGGAGGGGATGAACGGGTGGGGGTCTGAGGGGTGCTTGCTGCGGGGTTTCTGTGGGGGAGGAGCACTGGTTGGGGGGATCTGAGGGGCACTGTCTGGGGGGCTCTGCAGGGGGAGGGGATGAGTGGGGGGGTTCTGAGGGGTGCTGGCTGGGGGGTTTCTGCGGGTGGAGGAGCACTGGTTGGGGGGGTCTGAGGGGCGCTGGTTGGGGGAGGTCTCTGCAGGGGAGAGGGGCACTGTCTGGGGGGTCTGAGAGGCGCTGGCTGGGAGGGTTTCTGCAGGGGGAGGGGATGAGCAGGGGGGTCTGAGGTGCTGGATGGGGGGTCTCTGCGGGGGGAGGGGATTAGCAGTGGGGAAGGGCCCCCAGCTGGGGGGGTCTCTGCATGGAGAGAGGCGCTGGATAGGGGGGTCTTAGGGGCGCTGGCTGGGGGGTTTCTGTGGGGGGAGGGGATGAGCGGGAGCTTCTGAGGGGTGCTGGCTGGGGGGTTTCTGTGGGGGGGAGGAGCACTGGTTGGGAGGTCTGAGGGGCACTGTCGGGGGGGGTCTCTTCAGGGGGAGGGAATGAGCGGGGGGTTCTGAGGGGTGCTGGCTGGGGAGTTTCTGTTGGTGGGGATCACTGGTTTGGAGGGTCTGAGGGGCACTGGCTGGGGGAGGTCTCTGTGGGGGAGAGGGGCACTGTCTGGGGGGCTCTGAGAGGTGCTGGTTGGGGGGTCTCTGCGGGGGGAGGGGATGAGCAGGGGGGAGGGCCCCCAGCTGGGGGGGCGGTCTCTGCATGGAAAGGGGCGCTTGCAGGCGGGGTCTGAGGGGCGCTGGCTGGGGGGGTCTCTGCAAGGAGCAGATATGAGTGGGAGGTCTGAGGGGCGCTGGCTGGGGAGGGTGTCTCTGCTTGAGGAGGGGATTGGGGTGGGGTCTGAGGAGCACTGGTGGGGAGGGTCTCTGTGGGGAGAGAGGATGAGCGGGGGGGTCTGAGGGGCACTGACTGGGGGGGTCTCTGCAGCAGGAGGGGATGAGCGGGGCAGGGGCGCTTGATGGGGGGTCTCGGAGGGAGGGGATGAGCGGGGGAAGGGGAGCTGGCTGGGGGGGTCTCTGCTGAGGGAGGGGATGAGCGGAAGGTCTGAGAGGCACTGGCTGGGAGGTCTCTGCGGGGGAAGGGGATGAGCGGTGGGGGAGGGGCCCCTGGCTGGGGGGGTCTCTGCGGGGGGAGGCGATGAGCGGGGGGGGTCTGAGGGGCACTGGCTGGGGGGGGTCTCTGCTGCAGGAGGGGAGGAGCATGGGAAGGGGAGTTGGCTGCGGGGAGGGGATGAGCGGGGGTTCTGAGAGGTGCTGGCTGGGGGGATCCGTGGAGGGAGAGGATGGGTGGGGAGTCTGAGGCACGCTGGCTGGGGGTGGTCTCTGTAGGCGAAGGGGATGAATGCGGGGGACTGAGAGGCACTGGCTGGGGGGTCTCTGCGGGGGAGAGGATGAGCAGGGGAGGAGGGGCCCCAGTTGGGGGCTCTCTGCGGGGGAGGGGATGAGTGGGGGGAGTCTGAGAGGCCCTGGCTGGGGGGTCTCTGAGGCAAAAGGGGATGAGCGGGAGAGGGGAGCTGGCGGGGGAGGTCTCTGCTAGTGGGAAGAGATGAGCAGGGGGGACTGAGAGGCGCTGGCTGGGGGGCCTCTGTCGGGAGAAGGGATGAGTGGGGGTTCTGAGAGGTGCTGGCTAGGGGGGGTCTCTGCGGGGGGAGGGGATGAGCGGGGGGACTGAGAGGTGCTGGCTGGGAGTCTCTCCGGGGGGGGGATGGGGCTGAGCCACGGGGTCTGGGATGGGTAGACCCATTAACCCCCCCATCCCATGCCTGGCCCAGGCCCTGCTCCCTCTAGAGCAGCCCTGGGGCTGCCCCGGGTTCCCCGTCCACTGCTGAGCTGCAGCCTCCAGGTACCGGAGCGAGCCCCAGGGGCTGGGCCGGGGCTGGACTGTGACTCTGCCCCAGCATCCAGGGGTGGGGGACCCCGGCATCTCGCAGCACCGGGGTCTGCTGCTTGGGGCTGAGCCATGGGGTGCTCGGAGCTGCCGCCCCAGCCAGAGCCCAGCACCCCTGTGCCTGGCCAGGCTCTGCTCTGGGGCCCCAAGGGGGGACTGGCCCCACTGGGGTCCCGGCATGTGGCTGGGCGGGAGCTGTTGGGGGGGGCAGTGAGACTGGGCGGTGGAGTCCCAGTGGGGGGAGTCCTGGGCAAACATGTGGATGGAAGAGCCAGTGACCCTCCAAGGAGCGGCGAGAGAAGGGGGGGCATTGAGATCCCCTCAGACTTACTGCTGCCCCCTCCCATGGGGACCCCATGCAGAGTGATTCCCCTTTCCTCTCAAATGCCTGAGAAGGTGTCTGTTCTCCTCCCCGATTGTGCCCCATTTCCCTCCACTTCGCCAATGGCCAGTTCAAATGGCAGGTTTGGGGTGTCCCTCCTCCCTGCCCCCACTTTTTCCCTGCAGTGATTTGTCCTTGTTTAGAGGGAAATGGTTCCCCTGGTGATTTGTGAACTGGGCAGAGGCTGGGGGAGCCCTGAGACAGGGATACGCTGAGCTGGGCTGGGGAGGACCTCTCTCTGCTGGCAACAGGGCATGGAAAGGGAAGGGCAAGCATCCCCCATGGAAACTGGGCAGCCCCAGGTTTCCCAGCGCCAGCTACTTCCCCGCCCCCCCTGCTCCCTCCCCACCACCTGCTAGTCACATTCCCAGGCCCCACTGCCAGCCCCTCCCCACTGCCAGTGACCTGACTCCAGCCCCCTCCTTTCCCCTGAGAAAGCCACCTCACCCTAGCTCCTTGCCCGCCAGTGGATGTGCGGCGAGGAGAATCCACCCCATTCTGTTGGTGTTTGAATATCACTGTATAATCCCCCCAAATTTCCCCTCCTTTCCCTTGGACTGTTGAATGGTGATAGAAAATCTCCCCCGTCGTTGGTGCTTCTCTCTTGTATTGGCAAATATTTAGTTTGTGCCCCATTTTCTCCTCAGTTCTGAAATTCTGATATCAAATTCTTGAAAGGCTTCCTGCCTTTCTCTCCAGGTGTGTGACTGAGATCAGGGCTCTTATCGTCCTGAGCGTGGCCCAGGCCTTGCCTGAGATCAGGTCCCCCAGTGTGCCGGGCACTGCACAAACCCTGACCGAGTTTGGGGCGCTCGTTGTGCCAGGGACTGCACAGACCCCTACAAAGAGTAGAGACCTTGTTGTGGCGGGTGCTGCAGTGACCCTGACTGAGCCTGGGCTGCTGTTGTGCCAGGCTGTGCATCAACATGAAGGGAAACCAGGCTCCCATTGTGCCAGGCGCTGCAGGCACAGCAAACAAAATCAGGGACCTTGTTGTTCCTGGAGCTGCAGAGACCCCGAGCAAGGTCTGAGCCCTGTTCTGCCGGGTGCCGTGGAGACCCCGAGCGAGACCGGGGCCCCGTTCTGCCGGGGACCGTGGAGACCCAAGCGAGACCGGGGCCCCGTTCTGCCGGGGACCGCGGAGACCCAAGCGAGACCGGGGCCCCGTTCCGCCAGGTGCCGCGGAGACCCCGAGCGAGACCGGGGCCCCGTTCTGCCAGGGACCGCGGAGACCCGAGCGAGACCGGGGCCCCGTTCCGCCAGGTGCCGCGGAGACCCCGAGCGAGACCGGGGCCCTGTTCCGCCGGGCGCCGCGGAGACCCCGAGCGAGACCGGGGCCCCGTTCCGCTGGGCACCATGGAGACCCCGAGCGAGACCGGGGCCCCGTTCCGCCGGGCGCCGCGGAGACCCAGAGTGAGATCTGGGCCCCGTTCTGCCGGGCGCCGTGGAGACCCAGAGTGAGATCTGGGCCCCGTTCCGCCGGGCGCCGTGGAGACCCCGAGTGAGATCTGGGCCCCGTTCCGCCAGGTGCCGTGGAGACCCCGAGTGAGATCTGGGCCCCGTTCCGCCGGGTGCCGTGGAGACCCCGAGTGAGATCTGGGCCCCGTTCCGCCGGGCGCCGCGGAGACCCAGAGTGAGATCTGGGCCCTTGTTGTGCCAGGTCAGACTGAGACCTAGACTGAGCTCATGGCTCCCTTGTGCGGGGCATCGCATGACTGCAGCCCAGATTGCTGCCTCCATTGTGCTGGGCACCTCAGAAACTCCGACTAAGATCTGTGTCCCCATTGGGCCTGGCACAGATCATGCCCTACCACTGTACTGGGCACTGCACAGGCCCTGACAGAGATCCTGGCCCCTCATTTTGCCAGATGCTGTAGGGATCCCAAACAGAATCAGGGATCCTGTAATGCCGGGAGCTGCAGAGCCCCCAACTGAGACCAGGCCCCTGTTGTGCAGGGCTCTGCCCAGACTCTGACCAAGATCAGGGTCCCCATTGTGACAGGTGCTGCACAGACACCCCAGGTATGTTTGCACTGCCATTAAACCCCCCCAGCGGGCCCACGGCAGCTGCCTCAGGCTCCCAGGGCTCAGGCGAAGGGGCTGGTTAATTGCAGTGTAGATGTCTGGGCTTGGGTTGGAGCCAGGCTGTAGGACCCTGCGAGGTGGGAGGGTGCCAGACCTTGGGCTGCACCCCCAGCCGGAACATCAACACCACAATTAAACAGCCCCACAGCCTGAGCCGTGTGAGCCCAAGTCAGCGGGCACGGGCCATCCGCCGGGGTCTGACTGCAGTGTCGACATGCCCACAGGGACAGAGAGGCCTTGCCACAAAAAGCTCAAAGGCTAAATAGGCCAATGGTGGGAGGCGACTCTCCATTTTACAGATGGGGAAACTGAAGCTCTGAGAGCTGAAGTAATTTGCTCAAGTTTGCTTCGAGAATTTGGGGAAAAACTGGGAACTGAACCCAGCTTGTTTGAATTCTTGCCTCTCCCCTTAACCTCAAGCCCAGCATGTGTGTGTACAGCGTTGTTTTGGTCTGTGTTTGCCTTGCATTGGCTTCCAAGAAAGACTGTGGCATTTCCTTCACTGGAGTTTTCTAAGCCTAGGGTAGAGATACACCAGTCTGGGAATGTCTAGGGATACTTGGTCCTGCCTCAGCACAGGAGGCTGGAGTAGATGCCCTCTCAAGATCCCTTCCAGGCCTACACTGAAATCATTCTCTTTCCTGCTGTTGTGTTCTGTGCTGAGCTGTTTTGTACGGTGCCGTTTGGAACTGGGATCACCCCATGCTGTGCTGCAGAGTTTTAAGGTGCATCGTTTTGCCTCAGCTTGTTTGGTGTCTGTTGTGTTGGTTTGAGTTGTGCTCTTTTGCATTGTGTACTTTTGTCCTAGGCTGTGTTAGTTTGCATTGTGTTGCTTTCTTCTCCTTTGTATGGTGTCATTTTATGCTGTGGAGTGTCGTTTTTTGGTTTCTGTTGTTGTTTTTCTGAATTACCTGACAATATGTTGTGGTGGGGCTTTTTTCTGTATGTTGTGTTTTTAAACATATTGTGACAGGGTCAGGCCAGATGGCTACAGGAGGGTGATAGAAGGCAGATATATTAGCCCCAGGTGAAGTTGGTCCCGTTTCCCTGAGTGACATAACAGGGAAAGTTCCAGAACAATCAGGAGGCTTCTGGAAACAATTAAGGCAGACAGGCTGTGACGTTATTGATATAATCTGGGACCATATAGAACATGGTTGCAACCGAGGTCCTATAGTGGCACCAAATCTTATGTAAAGGGGGTCATATAAGGTGTCTAAGACCGGGTTATGGGTTGCTGGTTATGATGCTGCTGACTACATTGTGACAAAGTTCCTCCTCTACTCCGGTGGGTCCTGCGCTTATTTGCAGATTTGCTCACCTTAGTGATCTTCCCCACAGTCTGGGTCAACTCCTCCTGTGTCTGATCAGGAGTTGGGCGGTTTGGGGGGAACCTGGGCCCACCCTCTACTCTAAGTTCCAGCCCAGGGCCCTGTGGATTGCAGCTGTCTGTAGTGCCTCCTGTAACAGCTGCATGACAGCTACAACTCCCTGGCCTACTTCCCCATGGCCTCCTCCAAACACCTTCTTTCTCCTCACCACAGGACCTTCCTCCTGCTGTCTGGTAACGCTTGTACTCCTTAGTCCTCCAGCAGCGCAGCCTCTCACTCTCAGCTCCTTGTGCCTCTTGCTCCCAGCTCCCCACATGCACTTCCTCTCCTCTGGCTCCTCCCTGACTGGAGTGAGCTCCTTTTTAAACCCAGGTGCCCTGATTAGCCTGCCTTGACTGGCTGCAGGTGTTCTAATCAGCCTGTCTGCCTTAATTGGTTCTAGCAGGTTCCTGATTACTCTAGTGCAGCCCCTGCTCTCGTCACTCAGGGAACAGAAAACTACTCATCCAGTGACTAGTATATTTGCCCTCTACCAGACTTCTGTACCCTACTGGTCTGGGTCTGTCACATATCCCTCCCCCCTGCTCAACACCAAGGGGTTGGGCAGCTTGGGAAGCCAGACAGTGCACACGTGACAAGCCATCAACATTGCCGTGACAGTTCCCTGCTCTGTGTTGCACATGAAACTGGAAAGGTTGGAGGGATAAGAACCACCTGGTCACCCTTGTGTTCTTCTCCTTGTTCCGCTGCATCCATTGAAGAGGGGCATGGTCGGTCACGAGGACAAATCTGCCCCTGAACAAGTAGCGCAATGCTTCCATGGCCCATTTTACGGCGAGGCACTCCTTCTCCACCACTGCATATTTTTGTTCTCTCAGAAGGAGTTTCCTACTGAGGTAGAGAATTGGGAGTTCCTCCTCCCCGACCATCTGTGATAGAACGGCCCCCAACCCTACTTCTGATGCATCTGTCTGCAGGATAAATTCCTTGGTGAAATCAGGGACTATCAGTACAGGGTTACTGCAGAGGGCAGTCCGTAGGTCTGTGAATGCTTCCTCTGCTGCATCAGACCATCTCACGAGATCAGGTCTTCGGGCTTTCACTAGGTCTGTCAGGGGGCTTGCCCTTGTGACAAAATGGGGGGATAAATCATCGGTAATACCCCACCACACCTAGGAATGCCAGGACTTGTTTCTTGCGACACGGTCGGGGCCAGAAACTTGCTTTCTGCTGTGGGTACCAACACCATCACCCGATCCCCTGGTTGGAACTGTTGGACTTTTGCCTGGCGATTGTAATGGGTTCTCTGGGCCTCCTGTGCCTTTTCCAAATGTTCCTGTACAATAGGGGTGACCCGGGCTATCCGGTCTTGCATCTGTATTACATGTTCTATTATATTTCTCCCCTCATTGGATTCCTCTTCCCAGATCTCTTTGGCAATGTCTAGTATGCCATGGGGGTGACGCCCGTATAATAATTCGAAGGGGGAAAACCCAGTTGAGGCCTGAGGTACCTCCCGGATAGCGAACATAAGATAGGATAGCAGGGTGTCACAGTCCTTCCTGTCCCAACTTACCACCTTCTTTATCATAGCCTTGAGGGTTTGGTTAAACCTTTCTACCAATCCATCAGTCTGTGGATGGTAGACTGAAGTTCTCAGGGTATGTATATGGAGCAGCGTACAGAGGTCCTTCATTAGCTTTGACATAAATGGGGTTCCTTGGTCTGTTAATGTCTCCTTTGGTAGCCCCACTTGGGCAAAGATCCCCACCAACTCTTTGGCTATCATTTTAGAGGCTGTGTTCCACAGGGGGATGGCTTCTAGGTAGCGAGTAGCATAGTGCAAAACATCAAGTATATATTGGTGGCCCCAAGCCGTCTTCTCCAGTGGTCCCACTAGGTCCATGGCTATTCGCTCAAAGGGGACCTCTGTGATGGGAAGGAGTACTAAAGGTGCCCTCAGGTGGGGACAGGGACTGTGCAGTTGACACTCTGGGCAGGACGCACAGGACCTCCACACTTCATGTATTCCGGGCCAGAAGAACCATCGTTGGACTCGTGCCAGGGACTTCTCTACCCCCAAGTGCCCCCCAAAAAGATGACTATTAGCAAGACTTCACACAGCATTCTAGTGTTTTTGAGGTACTAGGATCTGCTGTACCTTCTGCCCCTGTACTGGTGCAACCTGGTATAAGAGATTCTTCTTCATTATGAAGTAGGGTCCTGATCCCTGGGTTTTCCCTTCCATTGGGACCCCATCTATTTCAATCACCTCCTTCCTAATGTTGTTGTACCTTGGGTCTTTGGTCTGGTCCCGTCCAAAATTTCCTCTCTTGGGGCTAATCTGCCCAAGATCTAGGGGCCCCATCTCTGTTGCCTCTACTGGTTCAGAAGTGTTAGGGTAGGGGTCAGACTCGGGTGCTTCTCCCTCCTGGGTGGCCTCTTTTTCAGCTGCTTTCGTCCACCTACCTATGAGAGCGACCCTCTGGCTTTGAGTCAGTATTCAGGTTCCCAAGGCTTTAGCTGCCCTCCTTTCCCTTTTTGACTTTCTAACCTGTCTGGAAATGGTAACAAGTATCAGAGGGTAGCTGTGTTAGTCTGGATCTGTAAAAGCAGCAAAGAATCCTGTGGCACCTTATAGACTAACAGACGTTTTGGAGCATGAGCTTTCGTGGGTGAATACCCACTTCCTCAGATGCATGTAATGGAAATATCCAGGGGCAGGTATATATATGTGTGCTAGCAAGCAAGCTAGAGATAACGAGGTCAGTTCAATCAGGGAGGATGAGGCCCTGTTCTAGCAGTTGAGGTGTGAAAACCAAGAGAGGAGAAACTGGTTCTGTAATTGGCAAGCCATTCACAGTCTTTGTTCAATCCTGAGCTGATGGTGTCAAATTTGCAGATGAACTGAAGCTCAGCAGTTTCTCTTTGAAGTCTGGTCCTGAAGTTTTTTTGCTGCAGGATGGCCACCTTAAGGTCTGCTATAGTGTGGCCAGGGAGGTTGAAGTGCTCTCCTACAGGTTTTTGTATATTGCCATTCCTAATGTCTGATTTGTGTCCATTTATCCTTTTCCGTAGAGACTGTCCAGTTTGGCCGATGTACATAGCAGAGGGGCATTGCTGGCATATGATGGCGTATATTACATTGGTGGATGTGCAGGTGAATGAACCGGTGATGGTGTGGCTGATCTGGTTAGGTCCTGTGATGGTGTCGCTGGTGTAGATATGTGGGCAGAGTTGGCATCGAGGTTTGTTGCATGGATTGGTTCCTGAGCTAGAGTTATTATGGTGTGGTGTGCAGTTACTGGTGAGAATATGTTTCAGGTTGGCAGGTTGTCTGTGGGCAAGGATTGGCCTGCCACCCAAGGCCTGTGAAAGTGTGGGATCATTGTCCAGGATGGGTTGTAGATCCTTGATGATGCATTGGAGGGGTTTTAGCTGGGGGCTGTATGTGATGGCCAGTGGAGTCCTGTTGGTTTCTCTCTTGGGTTTGTCTTGCAGTAGGAGGCTTCTGCAAGACAACATACCCCTAGAGCCCCAACCAGGGTTATTCTATCTACTACCCAAGATCCACAAACCCGGAAATCGTGGACGCCCCATCATCTCGGGCATTGGCACTCTCACTGAAGGACTGTCTGGATATATGGAGTCTCTACTCAGACCCTATGCCACCAGCACTCCCAGCTATCTCCGCGACACCACTGATTTCCTGAGGAAACTACAATGCATTGGTGACCTCCCAGAAAACACCATCCTAGCCACCATGGATGTAGAGGCTCTCTACACAAACATCCCACACACAGATGGAATACAAGCTGTCAGGAACACTATCCCTGATGATGCCACAGCACAACTGGCTGCTGAGCTCTGTGCCTTTATACTTAGACACAACTATTTCAAATTTGATGACAATATATATCTCCAGATCAGTGGCACTGCTATGGGCACCCGCATGGCCCCACAATATGCCAATATCTTCATGGCCGACCTGGAACAACGCTTCCTCAGCTCTCATCCACTCACACCCCTTCTCTACCTACGCTACATTGATGACATCTTCATCATCTGGACCCATGGGAAGGAGACTCTGGAAAAATTCCACCATGATTTCAACAGCTTCCACCCCACCATCAACCTCAGCCTGGACCAATCTACACGGGAGGTCCACTTTCTTGACACCACGGTGCAAATAAGTGATGGTCACATTAACACCACCCTATATCGAAAACCCACCGACCGCTATGCCTACCTTCATGCCTCCAGCTTCCATCCCGGGCACATCACACGATCCATTGTCTACAGCCAAGCACTGAGGTACAACCGCATCTACTCTAACCCCTCAGACAGAGACCAACACCTACAAAATCTCCACCAAGCATTCTCAAAACTACAATACCCGCATGAGGAAATAAGGAAACAGATCAACAGAGCCAGACGTGTACCCAGAAGCCTCCTACTGCAAGACAAACCCAAGAGAGAAACCAACAGGACTCCACTGGCCATCACATACAGCCCCCAGCTAAAACCCCTCCAACGCATCATCAAGGATCTACAACCCATCCTGGACAATGATCCCACACTTTCACAGGCCTTGGGTGGCAGGCCAATCCTTGCCCACAGACAACCTGCCAACCTGAAACATATTCTCACCAGTAACTGCACACCACACCATAATAACTCTAGCTCAGGAACCAATCCATGCAACAAACCTCGATGCCAACTCTGCCCACATATCTACACCAGCGACACCATCACAGGACCTAACCAGATCAGCCACACCATCACCGGTTCATTCACCTGCACATCCACCAATGTAATATACGCCATCATATGCCAGCAATGCCCCTCTGCTATGTACATCGGCCAAACTGGACAGTCTCTACGGAAAAGGATAAATGGACACAAATCAGACATTAGGAATGGCAATATACAAAAACCTGTAGGAGAGCACTTCAACCTCCCTGGCCACACTATAGCAGACCTTAAGGTGGCCATCCTGCAGCAAAAAAACTTCAGGACCAGACTTCAAAGAGAAACTGCTGAGCTTCAGTTCATCTGCAAATTTGACACCATCAGCTCAGGATTGAACAAAGACTGTGAATGGCTTGCCAATTACAGAACCAGTTTCTCCTCTCTTGGTTTTCACACCTCAACTGCTAGAACAGGGCCTCATCCTCCCTGATTGAACTGACCTCGTTATCTCTAGCTTGCTTGCTAGCACACATATATATACCTGCCCCTGGATATTTCCATTACATGCATCTGAGGAAGTGGGTATTCACCCACGAAAGCTCATGCTCCAAAACGTCTGTTAGTCTATAAGGTGCCACAGGATTCTTTGCTGCTTTGGAAATGGTAAATAATTCTGGTGATATTTCAGAGAAGACGGGGTTCTCCCCTCAGCCTTCTTTTGGTTAGGCTAAACAAGCCAAGCTCTTTGAATCTCCTCTCATATGGCAGATTTTCCATTCCTCAGTTCCTCCTAGAAGCCCTTCTCTGCACCTCTTCCACTTTGAATTCATCCTTCTTAAATGTGGGAGACCAGAATGGCCCATGGTATTTCAGATGAGGTCTCATCAGTGCCTTGTATAGCAGTACTAACCCTTCCCTGGGTATACCTGAACTATCTTGCCTGATGCATCCTAGGACTGCATTAACCTTTTTCACGGCTGCATCACACTGGGGGTCCAGGGCTCTGATAGTCTGGGATGTTCCTTTTCCCATAGTCAGTTCTTTCCCTTTATTGTTTTACCCCTACCTGTGCCCAATGTCACCCTCTTCTTAACTTCTTTGGTTATTTCAGCTCCAGTTTTTTAAATGGGATCTAAGAATTGCAAAGCTGAATGAAAGATAAAACAAACAGAACCATTTGAATTTTGGCACATAGCTGGTAGAAGGATACCTAGTGAAGGTCTGCTGTAATTACCCGGTTACCTACAGCATTTTCTGGTGGGGTGTGTAGCGAGGTGGTGCGGCTCCCCTCCTCCTCAGGGAGGGTCGAGCCCCGTCAGACACCTAAGGGGGCGGGGCCACAAAGCAGTGATCCCACCCCTCAGAGGGTTAGGAGGCGACCTGGCAGTATAAAAGCCTGCTGTTTGCGCTCAGTTGGAGCCCAGCCGCCGTTGGGAGCAGACCTGCCAAAGGGTGCTCGTGACTGGGAAGTTGCTGAGGCCCAGGGCCGTTGCCCTGACTGGCTGGAGCTTCCCCGCGCCCGCTACAACGAGGAGCTGCCGAAGCCGCCCCGTCCCTGCTGTCACCCCGAGGAACCCCCAGAGTAGGCCTGGCCAGACTTCCCAGAGGTACTGCTGGACCTACCACCCAGCCCTGGCCGGGAGGGGCCCATGCTACTAGACCTCTCCCCAGCCTAAGGAGGGCATCAAGCCTGAACTATTGACTGCTCGACCCTGAGCCACGAGGTTTGAAGCATTTATAACTTGGTGTTTGTTGGCCCGCCCTATAGCAGAAGGCTGGGGCCCCAAGCGATTGTGCTGCGTCGCTCAGCCCTGAAGAAAGGGGCTGACGTAGATGACGTGTATCGAGGCCGGTGTGGCTGCCCTCCTCCTCAGGGAGGGTCGAGCCCTGGCCGTGTGCCTTTATAAGTGGCACCTGATGTGGGGCTGTAACCCTCGTCCCTGTGAGAAGGGGCCGGTCAGAGGGTGGTAGATTACACCACCTCCCAGCCAGGGAACATGGATATGGAGTGGCTATTCCAGCTGCTGGCGGAGAGCCAGGAACAAGAGCAGGCGGCCCAACTAGAGCAGCAGCAGCAGCGAGACACCGCTCACCTCCAACAGCAACAGCAGCAGCACGCAGCTCAGCTAGAGCACCAGCAGCGACTGATGCAGCAACTGGGGAGCCAGCTGCAGCAACTTATCGGGCCTGTGCCCCGCCCTATTGACTGGACTCCGGGAGAAGGCGCCGGGGGTTCGCATCCACCTGCCCCCCTGCGCCTGACCAGGATGGGCCCGGGTGATGACCCTGAGGCCTTCTTGGTCACTTTCGAACGCATGGCCCTCGTCGCAGGATGGGCCCGAGACCAATGGGACACGCTCTTGGCCCCATATCTGACTGGCCCGGCCCAGATCGCCTATCGCGGGCTGGCGGCGGAAGAGGCCAGGGACTATGATCGGGTGAAGGCTGCGATCCTGGATGCCTTGGAAGTCAGCCCCAAAACCTTCAGGCAGCGTTTTCGGAGCCAGACCTACCCGGCAGGCGCCCGCCCTCGGCTGGTAGCCCAGAGCTTGAAGGAGGCGTGCCGCCGCTGGCTACAACCGAAAGCCAGGACGGCAGAGGAGGTAACCGAGCAGGTGGTCCTGGAACAATTTGTCCATATTCTGCCTGCCCGGGGGAGGGCCTGGGTACTCCGCCACCGGCCGGCGACACTGGTGGCGGCTGTCTTGCTAATGGAGGGCTTCCTGGCCACGGAAGCTTCCACGGGGCCTACATTTCGACCACCCACCCCGGGGCCTGAGCATCCCCGTGGTGAGAGGAAGGCAACCACCATGTCTGGGCCGTGACACCCGGACCGGACACCTGGCTGGCACCCTGGACCCTGTGCCCAGACTCTGCCCCACAGCTTGTACCGCTGGCCTCCACCCCAGGGCTCCCGCGGGGCCACCGGAGCCCTCCCCGAAGTCCCCGAGCCGCCGTTCCCCGGAGTGGACGCGTAGAAGTCGGACCCTGCTTCACATGTGGGAAAGCGGGGCACCTACAGTGGGACTGCCCCGAAATGGAGTGTAGCTTTGGGCAGGTATGTGCAGGGGAAGACCGGGCCCAACGACTACAGCCCCCCAAACTCACGGTCTTGGTGGTCGTTGAGGACCAACCCATGCGGGCCCTAATTGACTCTGGCTGTGGTCAAACGTTGATCCGCCAGGCCCTGGGACCCCCGGCCGGCCACTGCCTGGGGCCGATTCACCTACAGTGTATCCACGGGGACATCCGACCCTACCCGAGCGCTCATGTCCGGCTAACTGTGAATGGCATCACCTGACAGTTAGTAGTCAGCTTGGCCCCCCAACTAGCCTACCCCGTGATTCTGGGGCGGGACTGGCCCACCTTTGAGGAGATCCTCTGGTCCACGCCGCCTTAGAAGCCGAACCCCAGGAACCCCCGTCGGAGGCTGTAGGGGACATCAAGGAGGGTGAGGCAGAAGACCAAGAAGCCGATGGTCCGCAGGAGGAGCCCCCCTCTGAACCCCGCTTTGATACTGATTTCTGCCGGGACCAGCGGGCAGACCCCACTCTCAGCCGGGCCTACGAGCAGCTCGTGGCGGTCGACGGCTCGGTTATCGATCCTCATCAGGCCACGCAGTGGCCTCACTTTGAACTACGCCGAGACAGGCTCTATCGAGTCTATCGGGACCCCCGCACATGGGAGCCGCAGACACAACTGCTCGTGCCCCGCTGCCACTGGCAGGCCATGATGAGATTAGCTCACGACCTGCCAGCTGCCGGACATCTAGGGCATGAGAAGACCCTCGCCCGAATCCGGACCGGTTCTACTGGCCGGGGCTCTACGAAGACGTGAAGCGGTACTACAATTCCTGCCCGGAGTGTCAGTTGGCTGCCCCGTCCCTGGTACCCAAGGCGCCCTTGGTCCCTATGCCGCTGGTCGAGACCCCATTCGAACGGGTCGCCATGGACCTGGTGGGCCCGCTCCCCAGGAGTACGGCCGGTTTCCAGTACATCTTGGTCCTCGTAGACTACGCCTCCCGGTTCCCGGAGGCTATCCTCCTGCGGAGCATCATGGCCTGGACCATTGTGGGCAAATTGGTAAAAGTTTTGCCCACATGGGGTTACCCAAAGAAATTCTAACCGACCAAGGCACTAATTTTACGTCCCGGCTACTCAAACAGGTCTGCAAGCTCCTGGGGGTGAAACAGCTCCTCACCTTTGTCTACCACCCACAGACCGATAGGTTGGTGGAGCAGTTTAATCGCATCCTCAAGGACATGCTGAAGAAATTCCCACTGGAGGAGCTGCGCCACTGGGACCAGTTCCTACCGCCTCTGCTGCTGACCGTCCGGGAGGTCCCCCAGGCGTCAACCAAGTTCTCCCCCTTCGAACTATTGTACGGGCGGAGGCCACGGGGTCTCCTACATTTAATGTGGGAGACGTGGGAACAATCGGCTTCCCCAACCCAT
Source organism: Gopherus evgoodei (assembly GCF_007399415.2). Lineage (NCBI taxonomy): Eukaryota > Metazoa > Chordata > Testudines > Testudinidae > Gopherus > Gopherus evgoodei. The sequence continues at coordinate 1,533,887 of NW_022060062.1, read as the reverse complement.
GGCCTCCTCCAGTACGTCCTCCAGCTGTGGGAATATCTTACTCAGGCGGGAACCCTGGCACAGGAAAACTTGAGGGTAGCCCAGGAGAGACAGGGGTGAAGCTATAATCGAGAAGCGCAGGTGCGAGAGTTTGCTCCTGGGGACAGGGTCCTGCTGCTCCTGCCCTCAAGTGAATCGAAATTATTGGCCCGCTGGCAGGGGCCCTACAAAATAACTCGGAAAGTGAGGCCTCGTTACCTACGAGGTTCGCCAACCAGATCGACGGAAGAAGACGCAGTAATATCATGTAAATCTGCTGGAGCCTTGGCGCGACCGGGAGGGCCTGCTAATCGACCCGTGCCCGCCCGAACTGGAGCTGGGCCCCAAGGTGGCCCAGGCAGGGGATTCAACCGAAGCCCCACTGGGCAGCTCATTCACGGAGGAACCGCGCAAGCAGGCCAAGTGTCTCCTGCAGGCATTCCGGCGAACCTTTACGGCAATACCGGGTTACACGACCCTGGCCTGTCACACAATCCGAACCGAACCAGGGAAGATCATACGAGAAACCGCCTGGCCATTGCCGTAGCGAATGCGCCAGGAGGTCAAGGAGGAGGTACAGGCCATGTTGGCCCTGGGGGTTGTCGAACCTTCCCGGAGTGAGTGGCGCAGTCCGATGGTCCTGGTGCCCAAACCAGACGGCACCCGCCAGTTCTGCATAGATTTCCGGAAGGTCAATGCTATATCACGCTTCGATATCTACCCGATGCCCTGCGTAGACTAGCTGCTGGGCCACCTCGGGGAGACCCAGTTTATTACGACTCTAGACCTTAGCAAGGGCTATTGGCAAATCCCACTCGAGGAGGCCTCCAAAGAGAAGACCACCTTTGCCAACCCCTTGGGACTCTATCAGTTTACCTGGATGCCCTTCGGTCTCCATGGGTCCCCCGCGATCTTCCAGCGGCTCATGAATCATCTCTTAACGGATGCATCAGGAGTATGCCACTGCATACCTGGACTACGTGGTGATTTATAGCCACTGCTGGGAAGACCATCTAAACCGGGTCACGGTGGTCCTAAGAACCCTGCGGCAAGCGGGGTTGACGGCTAACCCCAAGAAATGCTGTATAGCCTGGCAGGAGACCACCTACCTCGGCTATACCGTGGGGCGAGGATGAGTAAAACCCCTTGTAGGGAAGGTGCAAGCCCTCGCGGAATGCCCGACGGCAACAAGGAAGCACCAGGTGCGACAATTCCTGGGCCTCGTGGGGTATTACAGGCGGTTCATCCCGCAGTTTGCGTCCATTGCAGCACCCCTAACCGGGCTGCTAACTAAGAATAGCCCCCAACAGATACGGTGGACCCGGAGTGCAAGGTTGCCTTCAGGACACTCCAGGGCTGCCTGTGTCAGGAACCAGTCCTGTATACTCCAGATTTCGACAAACGGTTCATCCTCCAAACGGATGCCTCAGAGGTCGGCCTAGGGGCGGTCCTATCTCAGGAAGGGGAAAGAGATCAGCCGGTGCTGTACCTGAGCCGAAAACTATTCCCCTGGGAGCGAAATTATGCCATTGTTGAAAAGAAAACCCTCGCGGTGAAATGGGCCTGCAAAGCCCTCCGGTTCTTCCTCCTGGGCACCCCATTCACACTCGTCACGGACCATGCCCCCCTCCAGTGGCTAATGCGCATGAAGGATAACAATGCCCGCATCATGCACTGGTACTTGGCCTTGCAGCCCTATGCATTTACCATCCAGCATCAGGCTAGCAAGGACCATGCCAACACAGACTTCCTATCCCGCCTCGAGGAGATGGAAAAGCCTGGCCCCGACAGGCAGGAGCCAGACTTGAGGGGGGGGGGCCGTGTAGTGAGGTGGTGTGGCTCCCCTCCTCCTCAGGGAGGGTCGAGCCCTGGCCGTGTGCCTTTATAAGTGGCACCTGATGTGGGGCTGTAACCCTCGTCCCTGTGAGAAGGGGCCGGTCAGAGGGTGGTAGATTACACCACCTCCCAGCCAGGGAACATGGATATGGAGTGGCTATTCCAGCTGCTGGCGGAGAGCCAGGAACAAGAGCAGGCGGCCCAACTAGAGCAGCAGCAGCAGCGAGACACCGCTCACCTCCAACAGCAACAGCAGCAGCACGCAGCTCAGCTAGAGCACCAGCAGCGACTGATGCAGCAACTGGGGAGCCAGCTGCAGCAACTTATCGGGCCTGTGCCCCGCCCTATTGACTGGACTCCGGGAGAAGGCGCCGGGGGTTCGCATCCACCTGCCCCCCTGCGCCTGACCAGGATGGGCCCGGGTGATGACCCTGAGGCCTTCTTGGTCACTTTCGAACGCATGGCCCTCGTCGCAGGATGGGCCCGAGACCAATGGGACACGCTCTTGGCCCCATATCTGACTGGCCCGGCCCAGATCGCCTATCGCGGGCTGGCGGCGGAAGAGGCCAGGGACTATGATCGGGTGAAGGCTGCGATCCTGGATGCCTTGGAAGTCAGCCCCAAAACCTTCAGGCAGCGTTTTCGGAGCCAGACCTACCCGGCAGGCGCCCGCCCTCGGCTGGTAGCCCAGAGCTTGAAGGAGGCGTGCCGCCGCTGGCTACAACCGAAAGCCAGGACGGCAGAGGAGGTAACCGAGCAGGTGGTCCTGGAACAATTTGTCCATATTCTGCCTGCCCGGGGGAGGGCCTGGGTACTCCGCCACCGGCCGGCGACACTGGTGGCGGCTGTCTTGCTAATGGAGGGCTTCCTGGCCACGGAAGCTTCCACGGGGCCTACATTTCGACCACCCACCCCGGGGCCTGAGCATCCCCGTGGTGAGAGGAAGGCAACCACCATGTCTGGGCCGTGACACCCGGACCGGACACCTGGCTGGCACCCTGGACCCTGTGCCCAGACTCTGCCCCACAGCTTGTACCGCTGGCCTCCACCCCAGGGCTCCCGCGGGGCCACCGGAGCCCTCCCCGAAGTCCCCGAGCCGCCGTTCCCCGGAGTGGACGCGTAGAAGTCGGACCCTGCTTCACATGTGGGAAAGCGGGGCACCTACAGTGGGACTGCCCCGAAATGGAGTGTAGCTTTGGGCAGGTATGTGCAGGGGAAGACCGGGCCCAACGACTACAGCCCCCCAAACTCACGGTCTTGGTGGTCGTTGAGGACCAACCCATGCGGGCCCTAATTGACTCTGGCTGTGGTCAAACGTTGATCCGCCAGGCCCTGGGACCCCCGGCCGGCCACTGCCTGGGGCCGATTCACCTACAGTGTATCCACGGGGACATCCGACCCTACCCGAGCGCTCATGTCCGGCTAACTGTGAATGGCATCACCTGACAGTTAGTAGTCAGCTTGGCCCCCCAACTAGCCTACCCCGTGATTCTGGGGCGGGACTGGCCCACCTTTGAGGAGATCCTCTGGTCCACGCCGCCTTAGAAGCCGAACCCCAGGAACCCCCGTCGGAGGCTGTAGGGGACATCAAGGAGGGTGAGGCAGAAGACCAAGAAGCCGATGGTCCGCAGGAGGAGCCCCCCTCTGAACCCCGCTTTGATACTGATTTCTGCCGGGACCAGCGGGCAGACCCCACTCTCAGCCGGGCCTACGAGCAGCTCGTGGCGGTCGACGGCTCGGTTATCGATCCTCATCAGGCCACGCAGTGGCCTCACTTTGAACTACGCCGAGACAGGCTCTATCGAGTCTATCGGGACCCCCGCACATGGGAGCCGCAGACACAACTGCTCGTGCCCCGCTGCCACTGGCAGGCCATGATGAGATTAGCTCACGACCTGCCAGCTGCCGGACATCTAGGGCATGAGAAGACCCTCGCCCGAATCCGGACCGGTTCTACTGGCCGGGGCTCTACGAAGACGTGAAGCGGTACTACAATTCCTGCCCGGAGTGTCAGTTGGCTGCCCCGTCCCTGGTACCCAAGGCGCCCTTGGTCCCTATGCCGCTGGTCGAGACCCCATTCGAACGGGTCGCCATGGACCTGGTGGGCCCGCTCCCCAGGAGTACGGCCGGTTTCCAGTACATCTTGGTCCTCGTAGACTACGCCTCCCGGTTCCCGGAGGCTATCCTCCTGCGGAGCATCATGGCCTGGACCATTGTGGGCAAATTGGTAAAAGTTTTGCCCACATGGGGTTACCCAAAGAAATTCTAACCGACCAAGGCACTAATTTTACGTCCCGGCTACTCAAACAGGTCTGCAAGCTCCTGGGGGTGAAACAGCTCCTCACCTTTGTCTACCACCCACAGACCGATAGGTTGGTGGAGCAGTTTAATCGCATCCTCAAGGACATGCTGAAGAAATTCCCACTGGAGGAGCTGCGCCACTGGGACCAGTTCCTACCGCCTCTGCTGCTGACCGTCCGGGAGGTCCCCCAGGCGTCAACCAAGTTCTCCCCCTTCGAACTATTGTACGGGCGGAGGCCACGGGGTCTCCTACATTTAATGTGGGAGACGTGGGAACAATCGGCTTCCCCAACCCATGGCCTCCTCCAGTACGTCCTCCAGCTGTGGGAATATCTTACTCAGGCGGGAACCCTGGCACAGGAAAACTTGAGGGTAGCCCAGGAGAGACAGGGGTGAAGCTATAATCGAGAAGCGCAGGTGCGAGAGTTTGCTCCTGGGGACAGGGTCCTGCTGCTCCTGCCCTCAAGTGAATCGAAATTATTGGCCCGCTGGCAGGGGCCCTACAAAATAACTCGGAAAGTGAGGCCTCGTTACCTACGAGGTTCGCCAACCAGATCGACGGAAGAAGACGCAGTAATATCATGTAAATCTGCTGGAGCCTTGGCGCGACCGGGAGGGCCTGCTAATCGACCCGTGCCCGCCCGAACTGGAGCTGGGCCCCAAGGTGGCCCAGGCAGGGGATTCAACCGAAGCCCCACTGGGCAGCTCATTCACGGAGGAACCGCGCAAGCAGGCCAAGTGTCTCCTGCAGGCATTCCGGCGAACCTTTACGGCAATACCGGGTTACACGACCCTGGCCTGTCACACAATCCGAACCGAACCAGGGAAGATCATACGAGAAACCGCCTGGCCATTGCCGTAGCGAATGCGCCAGGAGGTCAAGGAGGAGGTACAGGCCATGTTGGCCCTGGGGGTTGTCGAACCTTCCCGGAGTGAGTGGCGCAGTCCGATGGTCCTGGTGCCCAAACCAGACGGCACCCGCCAGTTCTGCATAGATTTCCGGAAGGTCAATGCTATATCACGCTTCGATATCTACCCGATGCCCTGCGTAGACTAGCTGCTGGGCCACCTCGGGGAGACCCAGTTTATTACGACTCTAGACCTTAGCAAGGGCTATTGGCAAATCCCACTCGAGGAGGCCTCCAAAGAGAAGACCACCTTTGCCAACCCCTTGGGACTCTATCAGTTTACCTGGATGCCCTTCGGTCTCCATGGGTCCCCCGCGATCTTCCAGCGGCTCATGAATCATCTCTTAACGGATGCATCAGGAGTATGCCGCTGCATACCTGGACTACGTGGTGATTTATAGCCACTGCTGGGAAGACCATCTAAACCGGGTCACGGTGGTCCTAAGAACCCTGCGGCAAGCGGGGTTGACGGCTAACCCCAAGAAATGCTGTATAGCCTGGCAGGAGACCACCTACCTCGGCTATACCGTGGGGCGAGGATGAGTAAAACCCCTTGTAGGGAAGGTGCAAGCCCTCGCGGAATGCCCGACGGCAACAAGGAAGCACCAGGTGCGACAATTCCTGGGCCTCGTGGGGTATTACAGGCGGTTCATCCCGCAGTTTGCGTCCATTGCAGCACCCCTAACCGGGCTGCTAACTAAGAATAGCCCCCAACAGATACGGTGGACCCGGAGTGCGAGGTTGCCTTCAGGACACTCCAGGGCTGCCTGTGTCAGGAACCAGTCCTGTATACTCCAGATTTCGACAAACGGTTCATCCTCCAAACGGATGCCTCAGAGGTCGGCCTAGGGGCGGTCCTATCTCAGGAAGGGGAAAGAGATCAGCCGGTGCTGTACCTGAGCCGAAAACTATTCCCCTGGGAGCGAAATTATGCCATTGTTGAAAAGAAAACCCTCGCGGTGAAATGGGCCTGCAAAGCCCTCCGGTTCTTCCTCCTGGGCACCCCATTCACACTCGTCACGGACCATGCCCCCCTCCAGTGGCTAATGCGCATGAAGGATAACAATGCCCGCATCATGCACTGGTACTTGGCCTTGCAGCCCTATGCATTTACCATCCAGCATCAGGCTAGCAAGGACCATGCCAACACAGACTTCCTATCCCGCCTCGAGGAGATGGAAAAGCCTGGCCCCGACAGGCAGGAGCCAGACTTGAGGGGGGGGGCCGTGTAGTGAGGTGGTGTGGCTCCCCTCCTCCTCAGGGAGGGTCAAGCCCCATCAGACACCTAAATGGGCGGGGCCACAGAGCAGTGATCCCGCCCCTCAGAGGGTTAGGAGGCAACCTGGAAGTATAAAAGCCTGCCGTCAGCGCTCAGTTGGAACCCAGACGCCGTCAGGAGCAGACCTGCTAGAGGGTGCTCATGACTGGGAAGTTGCTGAGGCCCAGGGCCGTTGCCCTGACTGGCCAGAGCTTCCCCGCGCCCGCTACAACGAGGAGCTGCCGGAGCCACCCCGTCCCTGCTGTTACCCCGATGAACCCCCAGAGTAGGCCTGGCCGGACTTCCCAGAGGTACTGCCGGATCTACTGCCCAGCCCTAGCCAGGAGGGGCCCATGCTACTAGACTTCCTGTAGGCTGACGCCACAGATCAGGTAGACACAGAGTGGGAGATTGGAAGTAGCCTGGGGGCAGCCGACTCCAGTCAGGCTGCAAGTATACCTGAACCCATGTCAGTGTTTTGCGGTCAGGAACCCCACTGACCATTAGCGGTGATAGCCGCTACTAGGGCCCCGGGCTGGAACGCAGTGGAGTGGGTGGGCCTGCGTTCCCCCTGCAACCCGTACCTGGGTGGCAGAATCCCCCTCTCCCCGGCCTAAGGAGGCCATCAAGCCTGAACTATTGACTGCTCGACCCTGAGCCACGAGGGTTTGAGCCTGTTGTAATGGTGTGTTTGGTGCCCTGCCCGAACCAAGGGCTGGGCCCCCTTTAACTGTGCCACTGCTCGGTCCTGCCCCAAAGGGCCCAAGCTGCATGAACTATTGACTGCTCGACCCTGAGCCACAAGGGTCTGAGCCTGTTGTAACTGTGTGTTTGGTGCCCCGTCCGAACCAAGGGCTGGGCCCCCTTTAACTGTGCCACTGCTCGGTCCTGCCCCAAGGAGCCCGAGCTGCATGAACTATTGACTGCTTGACCCTGAGCCACGAGGGTCGAAGCCTTTATAACTTGGTGTTTGTTGCCCCGCCCTATAGCAGAAGGCTGGGGCCCTGAGCGATTGTGCCGCGTCGCTCAGCCCTGAAGAAAGGGGCTGATGTAGATGATGTGTATCGAGGCCGGTGTGGCTCCCCTCCTCCTCAGGGAGGGTCGAGCCCCGGCTTTGCGCCTTTACAAGGTGCATAAAGCACTGTCAGAGAGGCAAAAACGATTTTAGGGTGAAAGGGCTTGTCAGGTGTTTGCTCCCTAGGAACCATGTCACTGCCCAGGGCTTGCAGTCTTTCAGGAGTGGTGCGCTGGGTTGTATTTAGGAATTTCAAAAGAAAAGGCTAAGATGGCTGGTTCACAATATCCAGTGAAATCTTGCAAACAATTATACAAATAGACTCTGGTGCTATTTAAACAACATGGTATTAATACTGATTCAAAACTGAAATTAAAATTATGAGATTAAACATGTGAGAAATGAACTGACACCTAATTTCCATTTCTTAATGCCTGACATTTTGACACTTGCTCCTGCCATCTTGTTTTTAAAGTGATGCACAGCACAGTCACATTAATTCATGAAAGCACACCAATTACTGACTGCTTTGTGTTGCAGAAGCATCTGATTAAGCAGCTAATTAAAACTGTAGGTAGAAATGCATCAACACAGCTTAGCTCCAGTGCATTTAAATGTGAATGAAAAGTTTCTAAATTAAATACATGGCAGGATGGTAAACGGGGATATTAACCAGAAGTGCCTCTACCCCATCCTGTTCACTTCTTGTTCCAACCCCCCATGAGTTCTGGCCTCTTGGTCAACTCAGCTCCCAGTCCCACATCAGCTGTGCCCTCTCCCAACCTAACCCGTTTCTACTGCAGTTCTTCATCTCCCTCGTCCAGGCATGGGTTGGAGCTGCAGCCCCTAAGGCACCTGTGTTAATCACTGCCTCACATACGGGGGCTATTTAGATTTCAGGAAACGATTATCAGAGTTACTGACTCTGGTAGGCGGAGAGAGGAGAGGCTGAGCGTGAGTTTGCTCCTCACACTCCGTAGGGCCATTTTCAACCCTGTAGCCTCCATGTTACCTCATCCTCCACCCTGACCCATGGGTCTCTGCTCATGTGTCAGTGTCACCTTCTGATCAGAATGCCACTGCCCGCAGCAGAGCTCCCAGACAGGAGCTACATCACGATGGGGTTACAGTACTGAGAGTAAAATACACCACAGGGAGGATGGAATTATCCTCAAAGGATGCAGTACAGTCCAGGAAATGAAAGAATTCAGGTATTTAGTTACTTAAAAGTACGCTTGAAAGGATTGGCTTTTTATTAATAAATTGCAGTAAATGTTGATTTCACTGTACACACACACACAGATGAAAACCTATTTTGGTAAAATACAGAAATGCTTCTGGAGAAAGTCGAGTTTGATTTAAGGATATTTACCCTGTATATTTTGCATGTGACATTGACAATTTGTGTTTGAACAGTTATAAAAATTTGGCATTGGGAATCTCATTTACTGTCATTGAATAATTGTTGTCTGACCACCCCCATAACTTCCCACAGCTCTGAACACTGAAACTGTAAACATTGAAAAAAAGACTTAAAATAAATATACCTTCTATTGAAATTAAAAAAAAGAAATCGACAAAATGAATATTGTCAAACCCACTTAACAGCAATCGCAATATGCCAGGGGATGGAAGTTCACAGCTAAGGCCCCCAACCTTAACTCTGCCCTGTGGTGGCACCATGCAATCGCCATAGGGCTATCAATAAGGCATTTTAGTGTATAAAGTCCCAGATTAGATTATACCAATTTGTAAAGACACATGAGCTCTCTCCTTCAGGGTGTGACCTGCACTGGGTTGTTTCTTTTATTGATAATTTCCAGAAGTCAATAGATAAATGCGGGCGAGTCTCATCTTACTCTGGGGTTACATTCCGCTGTCAGCGCATAAAGCGAAAATTGCATATAATCAAAATTACATTGAGTGTAATGGTGGGCGCAATCGCCTGCACTAAGGGACAGTATTTAAATTGTTATTTTGTTCTCTATTTTTGCCAACTTTGCAAAGCTGACTTCACTCGTTAAATGCACGTAAGATGAGACTCGCCTGTAATAGTCTATCAGTTATGAAGTGGCCATTTTGGATGTCTGAGGCGTGTCTGTTATTTTGCACTAGAGGCCAGGTCCTTGGAGAGACGGAATCTTGGTTTCATTTTAACTTGTCCATGCTCAGAAGCTTCCGGAGTTTGGTTCAAAATATTTCCATGTTTCCCTGACCTGTTCTTAAAAGTGCTGCTATAGAAAGTGGGGACGGGCAGGAACTCACGGCAGGATCAGTAGCTGAGTCCCGTAGATATTTATAGCTCATGGGAAGGAGGATGGGGATTGGTGGGTGTCTGGGGATTTAATAATAATCACAAATATCATTGTTCTTAATGAATTTTCATCTTCTAATTCCCGTAACCCACTAATTATCCCTGGCTGCCCCTTAGCTTGTGGAATGGACAAAAGCCCCGTCTGAATTCTCTCACATTGCCCTTCTCGTCCTGGAGGCTGCAGGATAACATCCACATTTCGCTCCAGATCAACCCATCCTCCCAGGGGAAAGGAAATGGCTTCAATGGAGCTGGCTCAGGTAAGAGATTACCAGGGAGCTGGTGGTGAGTTCTGCTTGGAGGGAAAGGAGCAGTAAATGCATAGGAGGGTAGGAGCTGCTGGAGCTGGTGGGAGGCAGAAACTATCTAGGGTGGAGAAAGGGAGGGGACCGGATGTGACAAACCTGCTGAGACTTGGTTAATGTAGGATGTGATGGGTTGTCACCCCAGGGTGCAGTCTGGGGGGCTTCTGGGAACTGCTGTGCCCGCTAACCCTCAAGCTGGACTGGCCCTTCTCACACTGCTTTGCTGGAGATTCAGCCAGCCTCTCCAGGCTCTGTTCTCACTCAACACAACAGCAGGTGGCACCATACACCCACTAAGCTACCTGGGTGCTTTACCTAAGTCACACAAAGACAGAGAGAAGACAACAGCCAATTTCCCAGCTCCCCAAGCTTGCACACCTGCTGTAATATAAATCCAGAATTATACCATCTTATACTGCACAGGGGTCTGTATAAAGTAAGCTCATTAACACAGTTCACCTTCCCCTCGATATGGGACAGATAATGCACAACCAGCTTGTGCTAACCAAGCTGAGATTTTCTCTGGACACTTCACTCAAAATACACAGGTTAAGATAAAGCATAAAACAAGTTTATTAACTACAGAAAGACAGATTTTAAGTGATTTTAACTGATAGCAAACAGATCAAAGCAGATTACTTAGCAAATAACCAAAAACTCAAATTAAGCCTAACAAACTAGATGGATAGAATTTGAATGAGCAATTTCTCACCCTGACTGATGATACAAACACCAAGTTTCCATACACAGGCTAGAAATCCCTTTACCCTGGGACCAGCACTTCCCCCAGTTCAAACTTTGTTCCTCAGGTGTTTCCAGTTCTCTTGTGTGGGGAATGAGGCCAAGAGATGATGTCACACTCCACCTTATATAGTTTTTCCATATGGCAGGAACCCTTTGTTCCAAACTCACTTCCCAGTCCAGTGTATGGAAAAATACAGGTACCAAAATGGAGTTCAGTGTCATGTGGTCTGGTCACCATAGTATAGTAAAGAGAGTCTTGCACTGTGTCTGCATACTTATAAGTTATGGATACCATTGGAAACAGAGATCGAGGGGTAAGGGAGCCTATCAGAATAAGGCCTCCTTCATTGACACTGTCTCAGTGACCTGACAAAATGGTAACTAAGAGAGGTATTTTATACATTTCCTTATGGTAATAGGATGGCTATATACTACATCTGCTCCTTTACTCTGATTACAGTAATGTCAATAGCTGACCCAACCCATATGTGGCCTTTGGGAAGTCCATAATTAAGCATCAAGCATTAATACTCATGATTTACATCACTTACTTATTAATAATTCTAATACATGAATGCGGCCCAACTGCTGAGATACTGCATAGCAACCTAACTGCTAAAGCCCGCCCCTGCTTTCAGAATCCTGTGGGTATTGCACCTGTTGGTGATTACATGTTAGTTTTTCAAAATGTAGGGTCAATATATCTCACCTGGGATTCTCTCCTTATCCTGAGGCCTGTTCAGGTAAATCCCAGACTTCAGCAGAATCACTCCCACAAAGCCCCAACTTAATATAAGGTCCTTGCCTTTAGCAAGCTCAGGATCTCTTTACTTTACCGCAGCCAGCTGACCTATGCTGCAAAACTCCACCTGCGTGAATAATGTAGCCGGAGCAAACATAACTTAGGTTGAGTTACTGCTGGGTGTGCACTGTGGGGGGGTCGATGGGAGCACATCGGGGTAGAGTCAGGTAGAGTACAGGGGTTGACTGGAGAGCCATCTGCAGTCAATCTGCAGTTGATTTGGCGGGTCTTAACTAGACCCACAAAATTGACCACCAGTGGCTCAATCTCAGAGCGTCGATCCTGGCTATAGTGTAGACGTGCTCTTAATAGCCCATTTATCTATTGTCGGAGATAAACTCAGTTCTCACTCTTTGGTTGGGTGCAGCAAAGCCAGATGCTTTATTTATTCTCAAGCAATTGCAAAGAGGGAGGGAGTGTGCTAGGACACAGCGTTTCCCCAGTCCTAGGCAGGTCTCTCTCCAGCTAAACAATTCCAGCAGCATTTATACTCAGCCTTCGCCAGGTCAGGAGTGAGGGGCACCGGCAGAGCTGCGACTAGGTACCTCAGGGCAGGGACAGCAGGGGCTGCGGGTCGGGAGTGAGGGGCACTGGCAGAGCAGTGACTGGGGAGCTGTGAGGAAGTGGGAATGTTGCTGTATTATGGTAATGCTAAATGAGGAATACTGACCTGGGAAGGTGGCAGGGGAGTTTCGCTGGGACTGGCTTTACTGGGGAAGGGAGGACACCTGAGCATGTAACCTGAGACCCCAGGCAGGGGGTTGGAGGGGATTTTGGGGGGCCTGTCCTGGGGAAGGGAGGACACCTGAGCATGTAACCTGAGACCCCAGGCGGAGGGTTGGAGGGGAGTTTGGGGGGCCTGCACTGGGGAAGGGAGGACATCTGAGCATGTAACCTGAGACCCCAGGCTGGGGGTTGGAGGGGAGTTTGAGTGGCCTGCATTTGGGAAGGGAGAACACCTGAGCATGTAACCTGTGACCCCAGGCAGGGGATTGGAGGGGAATTTGGGGTGTGTGTCATAAACAGATAGTTAAGGGTTAATAGAACAGGAGTACTTCATGTCTGTTTTGCCTGTAAAGGGTTAACAAGTTCAGTAAGCCTGGCTGTCACTTGACCAGAGGACCAATCAGGGGACAGGATACTTTCAAATCTTGATGGAGGGAAGTTTTTGTGTGTGCTGTTAGTGTTTGATGGTTGTTCACTCTGGGGGCTCAGAGGGACCAGACGTGCAACCAGGTTTCTCTCCAATCTCTCCGATACAGGCTCTTATATGTTCAGAATAGTGAGTTCTAGGTAGATAAGGCGGATTAGGCCTATGTTTGTTTTCTTTATTGCAACTGTGTATTTTGCTGGAAGGATTGTATCTCTGTTTGCTGCAACTTGTATTTGTGCTGGGGGAGGATTCTCTCTGGTGTCTATAAGCTGAAAGTCCCTGTAACATTTTCCATCTTGATTTTACAGAGATAATTTTTACTTTTTTTTTCTTTCTTTAATTAAAAGCTTTTCCTTTTTAAGAACCTGAATGTTTTTTTTATTCTTGTGTGAGACCCAGAGGACAGGGTCTGGACTCACCAGGGAATTGGTGGGAGGAAGGAGAGAAGGGAGGAGGAAAAGCCCAATTTCTCTCTGTGTTAAAATCACTGTCTCTCTCTCAGGGACAGTCTGGGAGAGGGAGAGAAGACGGGGGAAGGTGAATTTCCTCTCTGTTTTAAGATTCAAAGAGTTTGAATCACAGTGATCTTCCAGTGTAACCCAGGGAGGGGAAAATCTGGGAGGAAGAAAGGGAGGGGAATGGTTTCTTTCCCCTTGTTGTGAGACCCAAGGGGTTTTGGGTCTTGGGGTCCCCAGGGAAGGGCCTCGGGTCCAGAAAGTGTCCCAAAACACTATATTTTTGAGTGATGGCAGCTCTACCATTTCTAAGCTAGTAATTAAGCTTAGAGGGGTTCATGCAGGAACCCCATCTTTTGGACGCTAAGGTTCAGAGTGGGGAATCATACCTTGACAGGCATGCATTGGGGAAGGGAGGACACCAGGAGGGGGGTTGGAGGCCAGGTAACACCTCTGCCCGGGACACTTGACAAAGGACACAAAGGCTGGGGGAGGAGCCAGGGGGAGGCTGGAGGAGAAGCTGGAGGGAGTTTCTGTTTGGAGCTGACTGGGAAATGGAGAGCGGCCCCGACGGGGCCTGGGCTCCCCAATGGGGCTGTGACCTCCCTGCGTCCCCAGATGGACTGAACTAAAGGGGGTCCTGTTGTCTGTACCGGCAAGACCTGTTTTGGACTGTGTTCCTGTCATCTAAATAAACCTTCTCTGTCACTGGCTGGCTGAGAGTCCCAATGAATTGCAGGGAGCCGGGGGTGCTGGACCTTGACTCCCCCACACTCTGTGACAGGCCGTGTCCTTACAAACCCGCATGTGCTGTTCCTTTGGGACAGTGCTGAGCGGCACAGGCTGGGCAGTGCACTGGGCGTGGGGACCTCGCGCTTGTAACTAGAGGCTGGAGGCATCAAAGAGCGGCTCCAGAGCCAGACTAAGAGCAGTGAGGTGCCCCTGGGGCCCCACAGATAGGGGGAGGAGGAAAAGAGAGAGAGATGGGCTTGCAGAGTGTGTGTGTGTGAGAGAGAGCGAGAGAGAGAGAGAGAGAGAAAGAGATGGGCTTACAGAGTGTGTGTGTGTGTGTGTGTGTGAGAGAGAGAGAGAGAGGGAGATGGGGTTACAGTGTGTGTGTGTGTGTGTGTGAGAGAGAGAGAGATGGGGTTATAGTGTGTGTGTGTGTGTGTGTGTGTGTGTGTGAGAGGGAGGGAGGGAGATGGGGTTACAGTGTATGTGTGTGTGTGAGAGAGAGAGAGATGGGCTTGCAGTGTGTGTGTGAGAGAGAGAGCGAGAGAAAGAGATGGGCTTACAGAGTGTGTGTGTGTGTGAGAGAGAGAGAGAGAGAGAGAGGGAGATGGGGTTACAGTGTGTGTGTGTGTGTGAGAGAGAGAGATGGGGTTATAGTGTGTTTGTGTGTGTGTGTGAGAGAGAGGGAGGGAGATGGGGTTACAGTGTATGTGTGTGTGTGTGTGTGAGAGAGAGAGAGAGATGGGCTTGCAGAGTGTGTGTGTGAGAGAGAGAGAGCGAGAGAGAGCGAGAGAAAGATGGGCTTACAGAGTGTGTGTGTGTGTGTGTGTGAGAGAGAGAGAGAGAGAGAAAGCGACAGAGAGGTGGGGTTATAGTGTGTGTGTGTGTGAGAGAAAGAGGGAGAGAGATGGGGTTATAGTGTGTTTGTGTGTGTGTGTGAGAGAGAGAGGGAGATGGGGTTACAGTGTGTTTGTGTGTGTGTGTGTGAGAGAGAGGAAGGGAGATGGGGTTACAGTGTGTGTGTGTATGTGTGAGAGAGAGAGAGAGATGGGGTTATTGCGTGTTTGTGTGTGTGTGTGCATGAGAGGGAGGGAGATGGGGTTACTGTGTGTGTGTGTGTGAGAGAGAGAGAGAGAGAGAGATGGGGTTATAGTGTGTTTGTGTGTGTGTGTGTGAGAGAGAGAGAGAGATGGGGTTATAGTGTGTGTGTGTGTGTGAGAGAGAGAGAGGGAGGGAGATGGGGTTATAGTGTGTGTGTGTGCGTGAGAGAGAGGTGGGGTTATAGTGTGTGTGTGTGTGTGTGTGCGTGCGTGCAGGTACTAGTCCCTGGTGGAACTCAATGACCCTGCTCTGGGTGGGTAGCACAACACTCTCCCATTTGTCTCCAGTGAGTGTGGGCTGTGTACACGTGCAGCGTCGGGGGTGGGAGGTGGTAATCAGTGTGAGCGGCTCAGTTATTGCTGTGCCCCAGCCGCTGGCATGTGCCTATTTCTCAGCTTTTTGGTGGGTTTTGGTTTTGGCTCTGGGTCTGTGCAGGGCTTGGCCCGGCTCGGTGACCAGGTTCCTCAAGCGATAACACCCATTACGGGAGCCTGGCCTGTGCGGTCTCAGGGGTGGGGGAAAGCAGCAGCCTCACCGGGAACCGAGGTGCTGGCACAGGGAAACAGCGAGCAGGGGCGAGGAACAAGCCGGCTGCTCCCGGTCGTGCAGGGAGCACGTGGGGAAAGTGAGTTGGCCTGGTGGTGGTGGTGCAGACAGGCCCCCCAGCAAGGGCAGATCGGCTAAACAGGGCCCACGAAGCCAGGCCCCGGGTCCCCTTCTGGACCACCAGGCCCTGGTAATTTGTACGTGATCCCACCTCCCTCATCGGCCCCGGGTGCTGACACACTGTGCACGGGAATAAAGCAGCGTCTCTGTCGGGGAGCCAGGCCCCGCCCCTGCCTCCTGGACCAGTCCATGTCCCGCGCCACCCGGTGGTCTGCGCAGCGCAGCATTTGGGACCAGCGTTCCCATTGGCTGGGACCATGACGGCGGGAGGATACAGCAGGAAGCGGCTCAGGTGCAGCAGCTGCTCCAGCATCCAGAGTACAGAAGAGGCCAGAGATGCAAGTGGCTGCCGGGCCCCCAGGAGCACCTGGCCCGCTCCCTACTCAGGCTCGGTGCTACAGGCCCCCCGGCATTCGGCAAGGTCAACGGGCAGGACGAGGAAGGGCCTACAACTTCCCTGCTTTGGGGGGGTGCATCTCTGGCCTAGGTTAGGCTGAGCAGTAACGCTGTGGCATGGGCTGGCTTTCTGCCGGCCGCACACGGGGGGGCAAGGATTGAAAAAGCTGGAGTCCGGCGGGGCTGCCGCGTCACCCTTGGATTAGTTACAGTTGCACAGAAACAGACCCAGACGGAGGTATCTAACTCGGGGGTCAAAGACTGGGGGTTGGGACCCCCCCCCGGTTATTACATGGGGATGGGGGGATGTACTGTTAATTTAGAAGGGGCGATGGGTGGGATGGGCTCATACTCAGAGGCTTGCTAAGTGACAGGGCTCACCTGTACTAAAGGGCCTCCCACAGTGCTGTCTGGTATGTCCCTTGATCTCGTGCCATGCACCCGCCTCATCGCGGAGACCTGACTGGGCTGGAACACTGGCCTGTTACCACTAACTAGACAGTAGTTGTTTAATGTTGGGCTTTTCCTTCTCCACTAATTAACACTTCTGCCTGCTCTGAATTATTAGTGATAATTCTCCCACTACCCTTTTCAGAAACTCCTTCTCCGTGTTGACCTTTACTCTGCTGGCAGATTTCTCCTTGTCTCGCTTTACTTCCATTATCAACTTTCTTCCATTTTTTTCATAGCTGCTTACACCAATCCACCCTTCTTCCTCGATTGTGGTTTGTTTGCATTTTTTATAGCAACATGTATCTATCTCACGGGTCTGGATGTTGGACTATAGACTATCTCCACATTACAGTTCCTCTTTAAAATGTATTTTAGTACTGGCCTTCCTGAATAGCTTTTTACCATTGATTTCTCCTTGGTTAATTTTTCTGACCCATTGAAATTATGCCAGAGCTTTTCATTTCCTCCTTGGTGAGAGCTATAGTTGTGGGGGAAGGGATAGCTCAGTGGTTTGAGCATTGGCCTGCTAAACCCAAGGTTGTGAGCTCAATTCTTGAGGGGGCCATTCAGGTAACTGGGGTAAAAATCTTTCTGGGGATTGGTCCTTCTTTGAGCAGGGGGCTGGACTGGATGATCTCCTGCGGTCCCTTCCAACCATGATATTCTATGATTAATAGCAAGTCTACCAGATCCCATACTGGGAGAAGGGGAGCAGAGAGCCTTGTCCTTACAGTTTCTTCCTAAGAGTCTCAGAAGCTTCCAATAGGGTTTATCTGCACTGGAGAGGGGATGGCCCAAGATGCCTGTCTCATTCTGAGCCTCATGTCTTGGTAGTGTCAGGGTCAGCTGGCTGCGAACAATGAACCGCGGCTTACCTTGTGCTATGGAGGCAGCAGTTCTGACAGTCAGAAAACGGGGGAAGGGGGATGCAGTGGACAGGCTGCCTGCCAATGCTGAGGTCCAGTCTAGCCCGTTAACACTTCTGCCAACTTATTGTGTATATGGCACAAATTATGATGCATGGGACTGTGAGGTCAATTACTGATATCCTGAACTTACAATACAGTCCATGCAGTCCAAGTGATTTTCCCACAACCCCGAGAAAGTTTTTTAATTTGACAGGTTCCATAAGGCACATTAGTCTCTGAAAAGTCTTTACATTGGCAACCTTCCTTCAGAAGAAACTGTTTTGTTTATGCTAGAGAAGGGACAACACTTGAGCTTCTCCATGAAGTCTTTTCGTTCGTAAGCCGCTGACTTCCACTGGTGCAGGATGAAGCCCTCTGCTAAAACTGAAAGTGACATTGCAGTTGTTTGAAGAAGGCCCTGGACCATTTTGCGTGTGGTTTGAGGGCAAAATTTGGCCCAGCATCTCCTCGTATTCTTCTTTTCCCTCCTCCCACATAGCACTGTCACTGTTACTTGTTAATCTGCACATTTTCATAAATATTGTATTTCATTTAGTGCTTTATCATCCACAATATTTTCCTCTTAATCCACATATGAGAGTTATTCTAACTCCCAACTGAATATATCTATGTCTATAACATATAAACCTGAACATCTTAACATAACAAATATTATGACTTGCCAACCGGCATCTTAGAATCCCTTCCTTTCAGGAACAAAAAAATTAAAATCCTTGGGAACTCATTGGGACAATCAGCGAGTGGCTGGCGCGAGGCCTCTCTCCCTTGCTACATACTGAGAGCATCTGGTTCAGGGCGCTTGGAGGAGTCTATCTGAAAGCTGCTGAACAGCGAGGTTGCACTGTGCCTGCCAATCACCAGAACAATGGCAGCTGAGCCGCTCTAAGATAAGTCTGGGAAAAATAAATTAAAAAAAAATTGAATATTTTAACATAAATGAGATGCACATTTCCTTCTATTGGGGAAAAATGGACAAGGAAAAACGACCTGGGATACCATCTGCAGGAGAACTAGCAAGGTCTGGGCCTCACAGCTTTGGAGTGGGTCATTTCAGGGTCGTTGTTAGGGAGAACCCTCCCTGCAGAATGTTCATCTCTATACTGCTGGGGATTACTGCTGGAAACTCACACAGCTATGACTGGTGGAACTTGTGAAGATTACCTCTAGCACCTTCGCTGTCCTCAAAATGGAGATTAATATATTTCCCCTCTTTGGGCATTTCTTATTCATGACCTAATTCTGCTGTCTGTTACTGCAGCAAAAGCTGATTTAACTCCACTGCATTCATCAGAGTTACTGAGGAATTAGAGCAGTGGCAGAGACCAGGATCTGTCCCTCGGTTATTATTCAACCTGACAAATTTCTCTCTATTCATCTGAGCGAGGACCTCAGGATTAAAATAATTTGCAGAGGCACAGTATATGAGGAATTGTTCAATCGCTGGTTCATTTCCTTTCCCATTTCCGTCTACTGTCGTTAATTACTTTGAGGTTTTGCATTTTTAACCACTATTATCTAATCACCAATGGTGACACCACAAAAGGGGTAATTTATAGTACAGTTGTCTAGACTCAGTGCACACAGGAGAAGAAAGAGAAAGGGTTTGTGCGATTCTTTCCACTTTGGAAAACAAACATTTCAGTAAAGAAAAGCACAGAACCCCACTGCTTTAGAAGGCCAGATCCTGCTCTCAGATAACCATATGCATCATCCACTGAAGCCCATGGAAATTGACCTTAGAAAATGCTTAACCAATACTGAAACTCTTCTGTTCAAACGTCTTGAACTTTGCACGTTTTCATCAGCTTTAAAATATGAAGTCATAATTTTTCAACCTATAAATAACTGAGGCAAGCGATAAAGCTGAACTCAAATGATGTTTACCTGGATGATACAAATAAATCAGTTTTGTCCAAAAAGGGAAACACAATTCCTTTCCTTATGAAAGCACTATGACTTACAAGTCCTCAGGTGGAAGACTCCATGACTGAGCAATGCCACCCAGAGATCCAGAGGTTAGTGCAAAGGCTGTTTAAAGTAACAAGAACGCTAAAGTTTCACACCAAGATTTAAAAAAAAACATGAGCCTAACATTAGGCTCTAAATCCACAGTTAGGTGTTCAAAATCAGTGGCCTGTTCCAAAAGGGCTGAGTGCTCTTGGAAATCAGGCCTCTTGTTCCTGCATCTAAACGCAGATTTAGGGAATGAACTTTGGTCTCAGATTTTTGAAAGCGTTCAGCTCAAATTTTTGTTAATTTTCTCCCAAATACCTTCTATTAAAACATAACTGGAGAAGAAAAACATATTGTGGGAAATATTTTCCTAAAGTTAGAAATGTCACACCTTGTATGCATTTTAGAAAAAGAATTCTCTATGCATATCTAGGTTTTAAAAAAAAGTGATAGGACCTGATAATGGTCAGAATAAAGAAATAATTCAAACAGTGTTTCAAAAGGGATTCTGAGAACTAATGTTTCTTTGTGCAGTAACCATGGAATTTTTCTTCATAAACAGTAACACTTCATAATGGGCGAAAGCTTGGACCAGACTGCCCACCCCTCACCTCCTCCACTGACTGCAGCGGGAGGTTTTGGTTGAAAGAGAAACGCAGCACTGGGTCCAATTCTGCCTAAATAAATCCAAACTGCACGATCAACTAACTGTCAGCAGTTCCCTCCTTTCAGTCCTTATCAACAGGAAGTTAAGAAGTCTCACTACATTTTAAAAAGTAACAACAAATAATCCCCCAGAATAAACGGGATTTTTTTTTTCCTAAAAGCGTTAATGCTTCTTTCACATGCTGAAGGGGAACCCTCACTCGTGTTGTGTATAAGTGTCTCCTATGCAACATTTTCATATGCGGTTCACAGCAGTTTCACTCACCAGTGGTTTCTCTGGTAAATGAAAGGCTGTTAAGATGAACTAAACTCGTTCTTGAGTGAACCTGTTCCTTTCACATCAAAATTCTTTACTTTTCAGTAAAAAAGGCTAGAAAAAGTGTGCTTTGGCTTATCCTAGAAACTAACGAAACCAGAAATCCAAAGGGTGTATGAAAAACCACAAGGCCCACAGAACTGCCATTGCTACATGGCTTCTGTTTTTCTCCAATTCAGTAAGTTCTGCCTGTGACAGGCCACCAGCAGAAAGTCAAGAAAGTAGTACCTTTACATAGGGAAGCTTTCTAACCAGGGTACATCTACACCGAGAGAACAGAATACACGAGACTGTGAAAAGTAGTCTCTATACGAAGGTAGCTTTTAAGACAGTTTCTTTTAACTTCAGAGCCGCTCCTCAATATTTTTGTTTTCTGGTGGCATGCAAATCTTTTTATAAATCAAAAAAAAGTCACTTTACCTTCATCTTCAGGCACAGTTTCTTCTGATTTTTTAATGTAACAATATAGGTCTTTACTTCTCACGATAAGTTTCATTTTCATAAAAATTTAAAACAGTGTCTTCTTTTAAACAATCAAAAATAAAATAAAATAAAAATAATGGGCTTTCACAGAAAACAAAATGCATAATCTCGAACCAGTTACTGAAATGGTAGTTCCCCATGCAAACAGGGAGCAGACGAGCCTTTTCTGATCTTGTGTGTCAAAGGCCACTGATTTTGCAAAGGCTCCTCTCCTCAAAAGATGTTAGTTAAATCCACAGTTGCTCTGAAGCATGACTGTGTTCAGGATCCATATTAGTGAATGCTTCTGATTCCTCTTCGTGTCCTCTGACCATAAGGGAAAGTAGTTTTGGATGGGCTTTCACCAGAGATGTCTTTTGTTGATTCAGATTGTAATGTCCCGTGACTCCATCATTTTGGCAAGTGTTTTCTTTACTCGCAGGGCTGTGAGCCGAGAAGCAGGGTCGTGAGCCCAACACTCTGTCATGAGTTTTCCCATTTGTCTCAGGCACTGTGGAAAGAAAAGATTAAAAAGGCTCATACTTGGGTCAGCTGGAATGTAAGACTGCTGTCCCGAAAAACTGCAGTGTATTCTAAAGGTGATGCCAGCTGCTATGCCACAAAGAAAGGTACACGCTGGATGGGATGACATTTTCTGTATATTGACTGCAGTTCTCAGCAGGTCACTCAATTTGAACATTTATAACAAACTGGGCTCCACATTTGGTTCAAAAATCCAACATCAGAAAAGCACTTTTCCCATCTCCCTTCCCTGGATGCTAAGGAAAACCTCTCTGATAACTTCCCCTTAATGTGGGCTGCATGACCCTTGTGCAGCAGGGCTTTGGGTCTGGAATGCAACACGGACGATAGGGTAGAATTCACTCTTTCAGCCTGCAAAGTGACCCCAGGCTTCAGCACAGCCTGAGCATGGCAGCTTTTCCAGCTGCTGTCCCACTGAGTCGTCTTGCAGGACTTCTCACTCACCCGACTCTATTCTATGTTACCCTTATCCCCATAGTATGAGACGATCTGGTCGATGTCTGCTGTCTGCCACAACGATTCCTTCTTTCGTGCTGGCCCACTGGGGGACAGTCGCTGCTCCTGACATGGGAAAGGAGGTACAGAGGACGTGATGCACAGCTCTTCTGCCTAGTTTTTGCTCCGTCACAGAGGGCCCTCGCAGGCCATCTGCACTGGGGTGAATCCTAGGATTTAAATCACTGCAAGTCCCTGTTGCTATATTTGAAAAAAAATGGTTTTGGAAAAAACCCTTCCTGTTGTTTGCATAAGGCCAGGAAGGCTTTAGCGGCCTGAGAGGGGCCCTAGATAGGAGTGTCCTGTAACCAGAGCCATCCCCTGGATAGGGTGAATCGGGGTGATGTCTGGGCCCTGCACACCCCTAGGGATGGCCCTGCTCATCACCACTCCTTGATACCACCTCCATGAACCCTCCTTCATTAATGGCAAGAACAGTGAAACAGCACAGGTCAGAAAGGTGGGTGCAGAGCATAAAAGCACAGCAGCATTTACTAAATAACCAGCGAAGCCAGATTCTTTTCTGAAAGTGTCTTAGATAAAAATGGGTTGGGAACCCATGTGGTCGCATGCACTAATTTACTAGGTTTGCTACCTGGCAGTGTGGTCCCCATCCTGGAGTTGGTAATGCCAACTGCTCGGAGAAGAGTAGCTAACTCAGCAAGCCTGCCCGGCACCTGATGGGTGGTAGCAGCCAGACTAGATTCTTTATTTCTCTGCGCTAAATCCTTTCTAACCAGCCCCACTACAACACAACTTCCCATTTGCCTGACTCCCAAGATGAAGTCCCCGTTAGGCTTTGGTCAGCGGCAGTGCGAGACAGGTGGTTCCTTCACTGTTAAACAAGTACTCAAATTTCCAGGGATGGGGGTGTGGGGGGGGTGTTAACCCACACCCCACTTCTCTGACCGCTTACAGCTCTTGCAGCTGAGATCTTTGATCCAACTGCCAAACGCTCAACCGAACGCTGCTATTCCCAAACCACACCTGTCTGCTACAATAACAGCACTACACTATCCCCTTCCACAAGATGAGTGACCTTCGCAGAGCGTCATTGTCAGTCGGCAAGTTTGTCTGAGGTACATCCATTATTGCTCTACTGAGCAGAAACGCCATTTTGATTCATTAGAAGTTCTCAGAGGACTGAGTTCAGATCCTCCCCTCCCCTCAAACCCAGCATCCCTAAAGGAAAAACACCAGTATGCTTGGGAATGCCGTTTCCTAGAGCCCATTCTTAGGGGAAACATACACATGTGCAGGCAAAGAGATGCATCGATACCTAGAGCCCTGCAAATCCACCAGTAGCCGCTTTCGATCCGCGGACCATTTCTGCAGATAGCAGCGCAGCTGTGGCTACAAATCTGCACAGGGCTCAGACAGTCAGAGCTGGCAGGCAGCTGTGAGGAACCGTGGCAGGGACACCGGGGCTGCTTGGGCCTCAGGCCCAGGGTAAGTGGAGGCTCCTCACAGCTGCCAGCTCAGAGCTGCAGCCTGGGCATGGTAAGAGCTGGGCAGGCAGCAGTGAGGAGCCACAGCGGATCCTCCATCTGCCCTGGCCGGGGGCCCCCGAGCAGCCCCAGTGCAGCTCCACAGGTCTCCTCCCTCCCCTCAGCCACGCTGGCGTGGAACCCAGGCAGGGAGCTGCAGCGGACTCTCCTCCTGCCCATGGTGCGGGGGGGGGGGGCACCAAGAGCAGCCCCCAGCTGTGTCTCCACCTGCCGACTCCACGCAGACACCTCACAGCTGCCAGCGCACCCACCTGAATTTTTGCAGATGGCGGATTGGATGCGGATACAATACAATCTCCTTTTTAAAAGGTACAGTGTAAAGGCAAGTGGACCCCAACATAGCCCGTTAGCTGTATTTCTAAATAAGTGCACTAGGTGAGGGTTTTGGCTGCGATTCCTGGATGCTGTGGTATTGTGTACAAATGGTAAAATGAAACTTACTGGAATCATGCCCTCAGGACTGCAAGCCTGGGATTGCCCCCATCGCAACAGAACCAGGGCTCTCAGAAAAAGGGCCACTGACAATCGTAGCCCTGATTTAAAACAAACAGTCGTCCCCAGTACACTGCGCAGCGGGTAATTTTGCAAGTAGGTTGAGCTTCTGGCCAGCCAGTCTTTAACAACAGTAATTCTGACAAGGGAAAGGGAAAACATGCATAAGAGCAGAGCTGAAACATACAGTCTGCGTGCTTTCACGATGTGATTCCGGTCGGTAGGAAAAACATAACACATCTTTCTGAAAAGACTTCAGGCCAGCTCCTCAGGGAATCAGAGCATCTACCTCAGTGGCCCTTCCGTTCTGGGGCAACATGGCAGGTGCTAAAATCGAATATAACCATCTCACTGATCCTAACAGGCACAGTGCTATGTTTGAAAATCCCACGTGTCTATTCTGGGTGAAATCACAACAGTTTTGAAGACAGATAAATGGCAACGTAATAAAACTTGCTTTATTTTAAAAGGATTTCTTACCTCGTCACTTCTCCATCTACTGGGTAATGCAGGACGAAGCTTCTTTCTACACACGATCTCCCACATGTCCTTGCAGGAGGGGTCGGTGGGCAGAAGATCATGGTATGGAAGCTGGTATTTGTCAACTATTCCTGAAAGAAACATTTTCCAGATGCATCATAACTGGCAGATAAAAATCCCAGGGGACTAAGGATGTCTGGACTATATCAACTACACCCTTTTGGACTCTACCAGTCACACTTACCTCTGTCTTGCTCAGCATAGACACTAAGGATACGTCCACACTACCCACCAGATCAGTGGGTAGCAATCAATCTATCGGGGATCGATTTATCGCATCTCGTCCAGACGTGATAAATCGATCCCCGAACGTGCTCCCGTCGACTCCGGAACTCCACCAGAGCGAGCAGCAGAAGCGGAGTCAACAGGGGAGCCGTGGCCATCAATCCTTATGGGAGGTAAGTCAATCTAAGATACGTCAACTTCAGCTACGCTTTTCTCGTAGCTAAAGTTGCATATCTTAGATCAATCCCCTCCCTCCCCCAGTGTAGACCAGGCTTAAAGAATATTAGCCATGTGAGCTATTCTATTTTGCTTTGGAGAGGGGGTCATCTTTTTGAAGAAAATGAAGTATGCATCTGACAAAGTGGGTATTCAACCATGAAAGCATATGCGCCAATACATTTTTTAGTCTATAAGGTGCCGCAGAACTCTTTGTTGCTTTTCTGGGTTTGCGGCCTGTAATAATACCATTTGGGATCCAGATCTCACAATCTGAGCATGAGCGGATTTTGGACCTGATCCTGCAATGTGATACACATGGGTGGATTCATGGGCCTACAGAGAGCCTCGATGACTTCATATGGCATCCAACTGTAATATCGGGGCCTCATTCTGTACCTGGATAGCAGATGTCCAAGGAAAATTCAGGATGATGTTGGAATGGTGATGACTGAATAGGTGCCTCTCTTCCCTCTTACTAATTCCTGCATCCTGGCTGCATTTCTGCTTGCCACGGAAGCAACTTGTGTTTTTTTAAAGATAACAGAGAGAGAACAACAGTCAACTGCCTAATAGTTGTCTGTTTAAATCATTTGTCAACTGTAACACCTATGCAAAATCACCTCATTTTTTTTTCTGCTCAAACAGCAGAGGGTTCCTACTCCAGCAGAAATGTTTACCACTCTGAGGCTATGTCTACACTACCACGGTAAGTTGACCTACACTACGCAACTCCAGCTACGTGACTAATGTAGCTGGAGTCGACGTACGTTAGGTGGAGTTACCGCGGGGTCTACACCATGGGGTGGGGGTGGGGGGCGACAGGAGAAAATCTCCCATCGACTTACTTTACTTTTCTCATCAGGGTTACGGTATAGGAGTTGCCTAGAGAGCGATCTGCAGTTGTTCTGGTCGGTCTTTACTAGACCAACTAAACTGACCGCTGGTAGATTGATCTCAGAGAGTCAATCCTGGCTGCAGTGTAGACCTTCCCTGAAAAAGCCCACAAATTAGCTCCACGTTCCCACCACAGGGATGAGTCATTGCATCTTTAAATAGGCTACTAAAACATAGTGTAAATCTTTGTTGTTAAACTAAGACTGAAGATGACAAACCCTCAGTGCAAGGAAGCAGAAATGAATAGGCTCAGGACTGCCAAGGTGTCTACCCAGCTTAGTTTATTGCAACAAAATCTACTACCGAGAAAGAAAGGACAGAACTTGAAGCTTCAGGTTATAAATGGAGTTTGCTGCTACAAGGAAAAGTCACGTCCCACTTACCAACAATATGTTTGCCATTCACCTTCTGACACACATCTCCTTGCTGCCTCCCAAAGGATGAGTCCAAAACTGTACATATCGGCCATGAGATATGACTGGAAGTGATTCCTATTCAACCTTTTATCCAGCACCTCAGGAGCCATATAGCGCTTTGTGCCTACCAGTTTTTTAGGTGGTACGTCCACCCCATTTTTATCACTAAAAGGAAAAGAAAAAGAAGAATCAAACATACAAAAAGTAATCTGAAAAAAAATCACCTCAGAACCCAACTGGATGTGGAGAAAAAACAAATTCAAACAAAAATCACTCTTGAACAAGGTCAAAAATAATGCATAATCTTAATGGAACAGTTCTTCTAGAGAAAGGTACAGGCTGTGACCAGCCCCCAACTTCTTAAAAGGCTTACTTGCCTCAGGTGGTATTAAGCATTCAAATGCAGAACCACAACAGAGAGAAGACTCAATAGGGACCCTGGCAACATTTGGGAGATTTTGTTTAGCATTAGACTTAACGCTACTGCAGGCGATACCAATCAAATCTTCATTAAATGTTGTTTTCTTAAAATGTTGTTTTCAGCATACAGAAATATTAATTGATTATCTATTAAGGACAACTTACTGAAAATGGAATTTGTGTGCAAATACTATTAGAACTACTATTTAAATACAAAACCGCTGTTTATAAACATGCAATATATAATATACAGGTCTGTCGCATCTTACACTGGGGTTACGTTCCGCACTCAGAGCATAAAGTGAAAATCGCATCTAGTCAAAATTACATTGAGTGTAATGGCGGGCGGAATCGCCCGCACTACACGTACGATATTAAAATTGTTATTTTTTCTCTTTTTTTTGTTTTTGCCAACCGCATAAAGCTGAAACTGTGCAAGTTAAATGCGCGTAAGATGTCACAGACTTGTACCTGCCCCTAGTACAGTATAAGGGTATATCATATATATTACACCCCACAAACAATAAAGAGTCCTCTGGCACCTTATACACTAACAAACCTATTGGAGCATGAGCTTTCGTGGTGAATACCCACTTCGTCGGATGCATGTCAATGATACAAAAAGATACCGTGGTATCTCTCCGATCCCTTTCAATTAAAAAACACCCATTTTATTGCTGACATTAACAAGCCTGGAGGCAGGAAAGAATTCACCCACAAAGAAATGCACCTCATTTTACTCACCTAAACCATTTAACCGCCAAGCCTAGGTCTGCTATACAGCAGGTTGCATCCTTTTTCACTAGGATGTTCTTACTTTTCAGATCCCGGTGGGCAATAGCTGGCTTGACTTGAGTCCCAAAGATCTCCATGTGCAAGTGGCACAAGCCACTAGCAGAAGAATAGGCCAGGTTTAGCATGGCTTTTGGATCCAAGGGAGTGGATTTCAGATAATCATACAGGGAGCCATGCTCATGGTAGTCTGTGATAAGATACAGTTCGGTCAAAGTCCCCATACATTTAATGTCCGCAGCAATGAACCCTATGGGGAGGGAGGAAATGTTTTCAGATTAATATTTTTTGGGGCTTTTGAACACCACACACGACTCTACATTCTCTCTCATCCACTTGTGAGTTTCAGCTACAAAGTTCAACTTCTTTATTCTATCTATATTGTATTCAGTTAGTAAGGATATGAACCATGCCTGCATCAGCACATATTAAAAATGTGGATTATACTGCATGAAAAAAGTGTGCAACAATTACTCTGAGTGATTTCAAAGCTATATTAAGACCAGCTCAAGCTAAAGGTTATCGCTGGTTTCTGTCTAATCCCCAGGTTAAAGGTTAAATTGTGATCGAGGGGGACAGGGACTTCACCAAAAAAACAAAACAAAACACCCTCTCTGTCCTTTGCTTGTTCAAGGGAAGAGTCGAAGAAACCACTCCGTTAAGCAAGGTTGTCTCATCTCAGAAAAGATATACTGGCATTAGAAAAAGTTCAGAGAAGAGCAATTAAAATTATTAGGAGGTTGGAACGGGTCCCACATGAGGAGAAATTAAAGAGGCTAGGATTTTTCAGCATGGAAAAGAGGAGACTAAGGGGGATGTAACAGAGGTATATAAAATCATGAGTGATGTGGAGGAAGTAGATAAGGAAAAGTTATTTACTTATTCCCATAATACAAGAACTAGGGATCACCAAAATGAAATTAATGGGTGGCAGGTTTAAAACAAATAAAAGGAAGATGATCTTCATGCAGCACACAGTCCACCTGTGGAACTCCTTGCCTGAGGAGGTTGTGAAGGCTAGGACTATAACAGGGTTTAAAAGAGAACTGGATAAATTCATGGAGGTTAAGTCCATTAATGGCTGTTAGCCAGGATGGGTAAGGAATGGGGTCCCTAGCCTCTGTTTTTCAGAGGGTGGAGATGGATGGCAGGAGAGAGATCATTTGATCATTATCTGTTAGGTTGACTCCCTCTGGGCCACCTGGCATTGGCCACTGTCAGCAGACAGGATACTGGGATGGATAGACCTTTGGTCTGACCCAGTATGTCCGTTCTTATGTTCCTATGTCTGCTCAGTTCTTGGTCACTCTAGGGACATAATTGTGTGGGGAAGGATCACACAAACATCCAGCAGCCACAAGAGAGACATACCTCCTGACGGCTCTCCCTAGCATAGCGTGGCTCCACATCGTCCCCTACAGAGAGCTCTGTACAACGTGCATAACTGAGTTTTAAACAAATACCCTGAGAATGCCTTCAGTGTCTCTTCTTTTTCAGTTCCACATGGTGTCATTGTTAAATGTCAGTTCAGTGGCTTGGAGTTTGCTTTCTAAAAACAGAACCCCAGACACAGGTGGGAAAAACAGGTGTATGGTTGTTGGGGATTACAACCTCCCAAAGCCAGTTACTCCGTATCTGCATGGAGACCCTTAAAACGATTTGCTTTTTGATGTCTGCCCCATGGAGAGAAGCATATTGTGGTTAATGGCAAAGCATGGCAGGTGACAAAATGCATGAAGCAAAGGACATCAGCAAGTACAAAGTTATTAGCAAGAATAACTAAGAAACTTTAAATGGCATCATTTCTATCTTTTATTTCACTCACTCACCCAAAATGTTTTCATGCCTCAACAGGACAGTCTCGTAGATTTCAGTCTCTTTTAACCAGCTGGCCTCCTCAGTGGCGAAGAACACTTTTACAGCTACCTTTTCTTCACGCCACTTTCCCATCCAAACTTCTCCATAGCGACCTTTACCGGTCTGTTTCACCATCTCAATCTGCCTTGCTATAGTAATTTCGACCTGTTAAATCCCAAGAAATGTCGTTTAAATATACTCCACAACATGGGTTTCATCTCTCTTTGTCCATCTCCTTCTCTCATGCTAAAACATAGGAACCCTTGCACAAAGCTGGAATGCACGGGCCACAAGTCAGATATTAGGAATGGCAATATACAGAAACCTGTAGGAGAACACTTCAACCCCCCTGGACACACAATAGCAGATTTAAAGGTAGCCATCCTGCAGCAAAAAAAACTTCAGGACAAGACTTCAAAGAGAAACCTCTGAGCTTCAGTTCAGTTCCAAATTTGACTCCATCAGCTCAGGATTAAACAAAGACTGTGAATGGCTAGCCAACTACAAAAGCAGTTTCTCCTCCCTTGGTATTCACACCTCAACTGCTAGAAGAGGGCCTCATCCTCCCTGATTGAAATAACCTCATTATCTCTAGATGGATTCTTGCCTGCAAATTTATACCCGCCTCTGGAAATTTCCATTATATGCGTCTGACAAAGTGAGTATCCACACACGAAAGCTTATGCTCCAATACTTTTTAGTCTATAAGGTGCCACAGGACTCTCTGTGTGTATCTAAATTACATTCCTTTCTTACCATAGGGAAACTAGACCCACTTCCTGTGCTCTGAGACCATTGAGTCGAGTCTTTCAGGGTTTCCCCTGGAGCAAAGTAAGTCTCATCCTGTTCAACTCCAATGCAGTAATGAGGTCTGGTTGCTTGCCTTTTGTGCCTACGATTTTAGTGAAAATTAAATTAGTTGACAGTGCAATGAGGAACAGATGCTACACAGAAAACGCTACTCACATTTAATATTTAGTCATTCAGAAGTCCCCAGCAATTACCCAAAGTATGAGCTAGTCTCATCAACGACTATTTTCTGATCTATTCGCAACATTAGAATGCTTTCGGTCTATGAAAGGGGATGAGTATCATCTGCTGGGGAATCCAGCATAATTTTGCATAGCCAAGTACCAACTTTAAACCCCTAATTCAGAGAATAGTCCTAAAAACAGAGAGGTAGTAAATCCCTCGCCTTTTAGTTATGAATGTTGTGGGTTTTTTATGACCAAACAAAGGTGTTGTTATGAATTTACCTGTGCTTTCTGAATCTCCCTGCCTCTTTGGGTAGAGTTTGTGAATTTGTGTCAACCTTGTGTACACTGGGTTGTGAGCTTTATTTACTATAGCGTGTCTTTGCACTATTGTTTTCTTTAATTTTCAGTGTATACTACTGTGTTGTTTCCCACTGGAAAACTTTTTAGGATATACTTTCTATGAAGGATGCTTTACAAAAGACCAACTATTTTATGGGACATTATATTGATGACTTTGTGATTTTAACATTAACAAAATATACAATTTTTCCCTATAATAAAAACAATGTGTTTTTAATTGTTCCCCAATTCCCTCCTGTTAATTTTTTTTTAATTTTACAGTTCATAAGCTGGGGTGGGGGAGGGGAAAGTGATGTTAGGAAGAAATCTGAAGCAGACAAAGTTGAAATACTTCCCACTTACCTGAAGTACCAGAATATGATGAGAAGTACCAGGAGTATATTGCAAACGATCACTGAGATCAGCAAGGCCCTATGACCAATGTCTCCTTCAACACAATCTGATTTTAAAAAATCAAAAAAAGCTTTGTACAATGGCTGTGTTTTTGTCTTAGAAGCCAACGCTGCTCTCTCACACCTGAGATGCCTTTCCCATTAGGTTGGGTGTAACATGCATTCTGCCTTCCTGGGGTTAGTTTCCCATATAAAAAGACACACAAGAATTTATAACTATATTAAGCAAGAGAATTGTTCCCTTTCTTTTCTACTGCAGCATTGCGTAACGCAGCACTTGATTTCAGACCCATTTGAGGTGTTCCTTTTTTAGCTCTCATTGAACAGGGCAAACACAGCACATGGAACAGCAATCGAGGGCCTGACTGACCCTGCAGTCTTTACTCAGTCAAAGCTCTCACTGGTAACTCTAGTGCTTGTGACTGAGTTTGTAAGGGAGTATTTAGCCCTTCATGACCAATCCACTAACCCCCACCGCCTCAAACCTGGGATTTACACTCCTGTATCTTACGTATCTTGTCAGCTGGGACACAGACTTTGTCCTGTTTGATGCCTCTTTATCTTAACTAACTTTTATTAATTTCAGAAAACTGAGAGTCTTAACAAAAGCAATTCCTATACCCAACTGTATCTACCCCAACACAGAAGACATATAAGCAATGTCTAATCCCTGCTAGGGCATAGAGCTAAAGTCCCTAACATTCTATTTACATCAATGTAAGGATCTCTCTCTCTCTCACAGCACTTTAGCAGGAAAAATTATTTGTTTTTTATTCTTGCAATTGTGGGAAAATGTATCATTGCAGATGAGCCATTCTTTAAAACCGCTTCAAAATGCAACATTACCAAGCAACACGTAAGATTTGTGATTATATAAAAATAACTGAAAAGTTTGAATTAATCCTTGCACGCTATACCCATTTTCTGCTCTAAAATTTAGCTGTCATCTCCAAATTTGTAGACGCATTTCAAACACACGTGTTGGACCATCATGCATATTCTCATGCTGAAAACTGAAGAAATCCTGCACCATCTTCTTTTAAAACTGCAGAGTCTCAAAACTGTGATACTTTAGCACACTCCCCACCTCCAGCCTGGTGTTCACTCTTAGGCAGATAAAGATGAGATTTTCTCAAGTCCTCACCATCTGATTGTCTTGCATCTTCCACACAAATGCTGAACACACAGTAAACTGTGACAATTCTAGCCTTATTGACTCACCCTGGAATAACACTATTATGTTTCAGATTTACGAGGGCAGGAATCAGCAACCTTTCAGAAGTGGTGTGCCGAGTCTTCATTTATTCACTCTAATTTAGGGTTTGCGTGCCAGTAATACATTTGAACGTTTTTAGAAGATCTTTCTATAAGTCTATAATATATAACTAAACTATTGTTGTATGTAAAGTAAATAAGGTGTTTATAATGTTTAAGAAGCTTCATTTAAAATTAAATTAAAATGCAGAGCCCCCTGGGCCAGTGGCCAGGACCCGGGCAGTGTGAAAATCAGCTTGTGTTTCGCCTTCAGCACACGTGCCATAGGTTGCCTACCCCTGTACTAGGGTAATGAGACAAAGAGGATCCTAGGGGAATCTTGGCTTACTGTCATGCACTTTTCTTTTAAAGATCCACTTCCCTCTCCCACCTTTGCTTCCAACTTTTTCCTTCCCTCTCCTTCCCATCATGAGCAGAGATGACCTACCATTATCTGCCTTGTGAGCACATTGGTCATGTTTTAACCTGACATTACCTGGTCCTGGAGCATTAACAATGTAAACATTCAAGCCATGGCCATCGCCTTTGAAAGGAAACACCAACACAGGGCCTATCAGGAAAAAAAGCTAGAGCACATCATTCTCATTGGAGCAGCAGATTTCTACCTGAACTGTCACTCTGTGTGTGCCAGGAGCTGAAACTGAGAGCCCGCTGGGGAGTCCAGTTCTCTCTGTGAAAGAGGTGGCAGCTCAGGGGGCCAAGCTTCTATTTCATGGTTTGTTAGCAGTCTGGGTCTGCCGGTCATTTCCCTCTAAAGGTGTGGCTTGGAACAGTTGAAGCTGTCACTGTCTATTGGCTCAGGAGAGGCTAAACAGAGTCTGCAGACTATAGGGGGAGAATTCTTCATACTCTGGAGACTAGGAAAATACATTTGCAGCATGGCCCTTGTAGGGTACAAAGTAGCGTCTCTCTGTCTTTTTGGCCATAGGGGCCAACGAAACTGGCATCTGCCACAAGGTGCGGGATGTATCAGCTAGCATTCTGATTAATGGTAGGGCAAGCCTAGGTAGGTCCGAGGGGGCCAGGATATCCACTACGTGATCTACATCCACCTTGATCTCTTCCACTTGGATCGCCAGGCTCTGAGCGTCACTCTTAAGTAGCTGCTGAAGCACCTGGTTGTCCTCTAGGGCTGGTGCCACTGACGTTGCCACAAGTGCCTCATCTGGCGAGGAAGAGGAGATGACCGCCTGCAAAGGACCTTCCTCTGTACCCTCAGCCTCTGCAGCACACAGTACTCTGGTTGCGTGGCTGGTGCAGATGTAGGATGCGGCACCGTGGCCGGTACCAGGGTCAACGCCAAACGATGAGGAGTGCTGGGCGGTGCCTGCGGCATCGGAAACATGGTCCCTGTCGGTGCTAGTGTCTGATTAGGCGATGCCGGGTTCTGTTGTGGCACACTCCTGTCAGACAGTGGTGCCGGTGGTAGATGCATTTGCGCCAGAGCCACCGACGTCGAGGAGACCGACACAGACCTGGAGCACAGACCATGCACATGTCCCAGGGACTGACGGTAGGCCCAGGGAGTCCAGAACGGCCACTGGGACGGAGGTTGCCACTATTGCTGCCACTACGCCGGGTAAGGCCATTAGCTTGCCTGAGAAGTTCCTCCATCTACTGGAGCGGTAGGATTCCGCCTTTGAGTCCGAGGTCTCCAAATAGGAGGACCGAGGGGGAGCAGTAACCACTGTCACCGGGGAGCGGCGCCATGAGGCCAGGGAGTGCTCTCTCTGTGCCGGTGCTGCCGGAGCGGCACAAGGTGGGAACTGGGGCAACATCCTGGCCTGCTTGCCCCTTGATTGAATCGGGGGTAGGGCCGTGTCTAGCAGCTCTTTCCACAGGCGTGGGGAGGCCGGCACCGGGAGGCTTAATAAGTCAGAGGCCACCTCGAACGCCTCCAGCGTCAATGGGGGATGCACATTCTCACTGAGGTCCGGGGATCTAGACCGGTCCGGACTCGACAGCACCCCCACCGGGGCAGCAGTCAACGGGACCTTGGGAGGGTCCGGTTGTGGCTCGGCTTGTCCCACCACAGTCGTGGATGCCGCTGGCCTTTTAAGGTCCTGGTGGGGTGATTGGTCCCTCACCGGCCTCTTCTTTTTCGCAGGCACTGGAGATGGTGATCGGTGCCACATGGAGGCCGATTTTCTATGTCCCGATTCTCTCCGATGCTGGGATTTAGAGATCTTAGACTGGGCCTCCTGTCTCATTAGCGGTGCCAGAGCACCGTGCACCAAGGATGAGGTGCTGGGCGCTGGATTGGCAGGCTTAGGGTCCGAGTGTGGCTGTAAAGCCACATCAGGAGCACTCTGAGTCTCTGCTCTCTGTCCTTAAGAGTCCTGGGATGGAATCCCCTGCAGATACCGCACCGGTCTCTTTGGTGGCTCTCCCCAAGGCACCTCAAGCAGGATGAGTGCAGGTCACTCTTCGGCATAAACTTCACGCAGTCCATGCAGAGTTTAAACCCTGGGGACCCGGGCATGCCCTAGTGGGGCGACGAATATGTTGGGGGGGGTGTAAACCGGTTGTGTTGGGGCTCGTCCCCCTCAGGCGCAGCGGGGAGCCAGGGTGCCTCCTTACGCACTGCAGTCTGGGTCGGCTTAGCCCCTCGGCAGGTGTTGAGCGGGGTATACGGTCAGTAAACAGGGTAGAGCCCGGCCCTCTAGCCGGGGTCGGGGCTCTCAAAGTCAATAAGCCCCGGCCCTTGGACAGGGCGGGCAGCAATAGTTCAGGCTCAGGCCTCTAGCGGGGCTGAGCAAACACAGTATCACCCCAGGCCCTTGGACAGGCTGGGCAGCAATAGTTCAGGCTCAGGCCCCTAGCAGGGGCTGAGCAAACATAGTATCAGCCCGGGCCCTTGGCTCGGGCGGGGCACCAAACACAAGTCTAGTTCACTCTGGCCCTCTGGGTCAGGGCAGTGCAGTGGCAAAGTCAAAGGGCCCAGCCCTTGGTCCGGGCGGGG
Organism: Gopherus evgoodei; assembly: GCF_007399415.2. Lineage (NCBI taxonomy): Eukaryota > Metazoa > Chordata > Testudines > Testudinidae > Gopherus > Gopherus evgoodei. The sequence continues at coordinate 1,498,737 of NW_022060062.1, read as the reverse complement.
CACCAAACACAAGTCTAGTTTAGTTCTGGCCTCTGGATCAGGACAGAGCAATGGCAAAGTCAACGGGGCCCAGCCCTTGGTTTGGGCAGGGCAACAAACACAAGTCTAATTAGCTCTGGCCCTTTGGGTCAGGGCAGGGCAGTGGCAAAGTCAAAGGGCCCAGCCCTTGGTCCGGGCGGGGCACCAAACACAAGTCTAGTTTAGCTCTGGCCTCTGGGTCAGGACAGAGCAATGGCAAAGTCAATTGGGCCCAGCCCTTGGTTCGGGCGGGGCACCAAACACAAGTCTAAGTCGCTCTGGCCCTTTGGGTCAGGGCAGGGCAGTGGCAAAGTCAATGGGGCCCAGCCCTTGGTTCGGGCGGGGCACCAAACACAAATCTAAGTCGCTCTGGCCCTTTGGGTCAGGGCAGGGCAGTGGCAATAGGCGGGAAGAGGGGGAGTCTGCCACCCGGTTACGGGTGGCAGGGGGAACGCAGGCCCTCCCACTCCACTGCATTCCAGCCCGGGGCCCTAGCAGCGGTCAAGACCCGCTGCAGTCAGTGGGGATCCTGGCCGCAACACACTGACATGGGTTCGGGCTCTTCAGGAGCCGAACCAGGGTCGGCTATCCCCGGGCTACTTCCAACCTCCCCCTCTCTGGGTACCTGGTTCTTGTCGGTGTCGTCTGGTGGGTCCCAGACCATAGGTTTCTCCAGGTACCGGTCGTGGGGAAGCTCAGGCCACTCCTCGGGGTATCAGGCACACGGCAGGTCAGGCCGACGTTCCTCCGGGTACCGGGTCTGAGGCAAGTCCAGCCAACGCTCCTCTGGGTAGTGGGCGCGGGGCAGGTCCGGCCAGCGTTCCTCTGGGTAGTGGGCGCGAGGCAGGTCTGGGCAGCGCTCCTCCGGGTAATGGGCGTGGGGCAGGTCAGACCAGTGCTCCTCGGGGTAGTGGGTGCGAGGCAGGTCCGGCCCGGCGGGAGCTCGGGCACCAGCGTCTGTCCTCTCCGGCAGCCTGCGCCCAACTGAGTGCTGGGGCCGGGCTTTTATACTTCCTGTCCCACCCCTTGACTTCAGGGGCGGGGACAGGCCGTGCTGACTCCGCCCACTGAGGCGCCTGCTCTGGCTCGTCCCCCTCAGGCGCGGCGGGGAGCCGGGGCGCCTCCTTACAGGGGGGAAGCCCCCAACAACTATTAACTATCTAGAACTAACACTAACTCTAAACTATGAGAGAGGAAACAACTATATACACTTAAACGAGACACTGCTAGGCTTGCTGCAAGAGCAAGCGAAGTTCCAGCTACCTGTCACCGGTGGTAAGAAGGTGGAGGGTCGGCGGGCCCCTATATAGGACACCATGGAGGCTATGCCAATGTCTATAAATGTCGTGCTTACCCAGGAACTGCTGTATTTAAAAATATATATATTGTACAACTTCTAACCCAAACTGGACATGCTTTTGTGCAGAGTGTTACTGTATTGTTTGTTCTATAGCTCTGAAACACAGAGGTCATGGTGACGCCTAGACCTTATTCTCAGAGGGCCAGATTATCAGCGGCTATAAATCGTCATTAGTTCCATTGGCTTCAGTGGCACTACACTGATTTATATCAGCTGAGGATCTGGTCCCAAGCGTCATTCAGAAACTGTTGTGTAGCTACAAACTACAATCTTTTGAGACGACAGAGGGCATTTGTGACGAAGTGGGAATGTTCTTGCTGTATTATGGGAATGCTGAGTGAGGAGTATTGACCTGGGAATGTTGCAAGGGAGTTTTGCTGGGACTGGCTGCATTGGGGAAGGGAGGACACCTGAACATGTAACATGAGAACCCAGGAGGGGGGTTGGAGGCCAGGTGACACCTCTTCCCAGGAACCTGGACAAAGGACACAAAGGCTGGGGGAGGAGCTGGGGAGAGGCTGAGTGAGAGGCTGGAGGGAGTTTCAGTTTGGAGCTGGCTGGGAAATGGAGAGGGGCGCCCGACGGGGCTTGGGATTCCCACCGGGGCTGTGATCTCTCTGGGGCCCCAGATGGACCTAACTAAAGGGGATCCTGTTGTCTGTACCAGCAAGACCTGTTTTGGACTGCGTTCCTGTTGTCTAAATAAACCTTCTGTGTTACTGGCTGGCTGAGAGTCCCGGTGAATCGCCGGAAGTGGGGGGTGCGGGGCCTGGTCTCCCCACATACTCCGTGACATCATTCATGATTGTTATTCTATATTTGTATGGCATGAGCACCCAGAGGCCTCAGTAAGTCACCTCCGCTGCCCTGCTAAGCACTGTACAAAGTAAGAGATAGTCCCTGCCCCAGCCCAAGCTAGACTGTGAGCTCTTTGGAGCGGGAACCATTCTTTTACTACGCCCAGTGCCTAGGGCAATGGGTCTCTGATCCTTGACTGATGCCTGTAGGCATGATGGGAATACAAACAGAGGTAAACACCAGCAACAACCAAGACGATACTGTTTCTGAATATTACCAGAACAGCTACACGATACAAAAAAAAGTTGTTTTTCCATGCAGGTCATCTAATTCTCTTTTCTTTTCTAGGAGAAGCACATGGACCTACTGATTTAAGGCTATATTTTCTTCTTCCTCTTACCGCTATTTCTCAGAGGTGGCAGCGCTGGGTGAAGGTTTTCATTGCAGAAATCTTTGTCTCTGCAGCACGCAATAGAAAGAGTTCTTCTCTCATGTATTATGAGCATATCCTGCAACAGAGAAAGTCACAGAGAACTGTGTGAGCAACTTGGTTCTTTTAAACAGACACTGTTGTTTTGGCACTGGAGAAGGAGACAGACCTGACATGGGAAACAGCTTCACTCCTCCCAGAGCAAAGCAGACAGAATTTTGCCCCAAGGCCAAGATTTCCAGAAACAGATGCCTACCATCAGGCATGAATTCAGAGACTTTAGGATGCTCAGCATTTTGGAAAATCTGGCTACTTATTTAGTAAGCAGTTAGAAGCCTCATTTTAGACTCCTATTTTTGAAAATCTTGGCTTTAGTGCATGATTCCCTTCATGTAGGGGCATCCTCAGACAGCTTAAAGCCAACATAGTCAACTCTGTCATCTATTCCCCCCAGCGAAATAGATTTGTGAAGGGCATGAAGAGGGAGCAGAACACAGTGCACTATACTTTGGAGATATTTACTGGAATAATGGCTCCTAGGAGTTTATTACAAGCAAGTGCAAATAAGAGCAACCCTTAGCCTGCTCTAACTTGAACCAATAGCTGGTTGTCCCCCTGGACAGGCCCAGATATAGGTGTGGGAGCTGAAAGATTACTTAAGGATACATCTACACTGCAAACAAACAAACAAAGAAAATTCGGTAGCCCAGTCTCAGAGCCCAGGTTGACTGACTTGGGCTCACACTAGAGCTCTGCAGATGTTTCTGCTTGGGCTGAAGCCTATGCTCTGAAACCCAGCAAGGGGTAGAGTGTCAAAGCCTGGACTCCAGCCTGAGCAGGAGTGTCTACACTGCTATTCTTACCCTGTACCCTTATTCAACACCCGATAGCAAGAGCCCAAGTCAGTTGACCCAGGCTCTGAGGATCGCTGCCATGGGCGTGGTCTTTTATTGATTTATTTTGCAGTGTAGAGGTACTCAGAGTCATCTTCATTCCACCGGCTGTTCTGCCTCTACCGTCATGCTGAGGTCTGCACGGAACAGCTGGGGACTTAACCCCGAGTGATTTCTCTGTGTTAAACATAGAAGCCCAAAAGAGAATTGCTACATAGGGTGAGAAGCTGGTGGCAGTATCTGAAATGGACACACATTTCTCTCCCTGGAACAAGAAAACCTTCATAAAGGTGGATCCCCAAATGTACCAGCTGGACTGTCTACACCTACAGGACTTACGTTACACATCAGTGATACGCAACAACTCCGCATGTGAAAACAGCAACTTTTTTATGGCTACGCAGCACACAGCAGTTTGGGAAAGGAAGGGAAGAATGTCTTACCTAATTCAAGCTGCAGGGGAATTTAGAGATTCAGAATGGAATTACCAGAGTGGTAATTTCACCAGAAGAGCAGGGGCTAACATTAGTGAACTAGCAATATGGTGTGCCTGAAGAAGTAGCAAGAGTTTTGGGGAGCAGACTCCATTTCCTCAGCATTCCGTGCAGAGAGCACATTCCCCACATGACCAAAATTCAAAGCAGCAGATGTGTGCATTCATCCTGACCACACTGTTGCTGGATGAAAACTATCACAATAGCCAGACCAAATCTTGATCATAACTGTTTTCTTACCCGGCATTGGATGTCTAAGCCTTCAAAGCGTAGGCATCCTGAGGCAATTGTATGTCCTCCAGATTCTTCATCTTCTACTGTGGTGAAACAGTAGCCATCAGTCCTGAAGACTGGAAAGAGCAAAGCAGAGTTAGTTTTTTTTTAAAATGAGAGATTTGCTATTGGACATGCTGTGCCCCACAAACAAACCGTTGATAAATCAACACACTTTGAACAGCAATGTAACAAAATGCGTATGACTAAACTATTATCACGTTTAAAATCTTATTTATTTACGCAGTGTTATTTCAACGTACAAAACAAACAAATGCTTATCGTAGGCTCCTGGCATGCATACACTGCTGGATTTAATTTTAACTAAGACAGACGGCAATCACAAACTGATCACTTTTCTTCATAAAGAAGCCAGGCCACAAAGCTGACATTGTCACACAAACCCCTAACCCCTATAATTAAAAATCTTCACCCAAGGCCCGTCCCCTCTGTACAAATGTCTATCCCAGTGGCTCTCAATCCATGGCCTGCAGGCTGCTTGCGCTCAATCAGCGCACAGCTGCGGCCCGTGTGATATCCTCAGGGCCATAGAGGTAGAGTAATATATTGTGTGGATATGGCCCACATAACGCATGGAGAGTTGCATATGCAGCCCACAGTGGTAAACAGGTTGGGAACCACTGGTCTCTCCTAATCGATGGGTCTCCAGTGATGCAAAGCCTATCTTAGGAAAAGCATCAATGCTAAAGCAGGCCCACTTGTGCGTGCACACACTGTACAGAAGCAGACCTGAAGAGGCCACCGTCACTGAGCTAATGACCATGAAACACTATTAAGAGTGATAGGGTCCTCCTTACTTTAACCATATTGCAAACTGCAACACTGTTGCGTCCAAATTCTTGACTTATCAATATCCTTCATAACTGCTTACCTGGGTTATAAGCCTAAAGTGATCCATTATACTTCCGTTTACAAGAACATGTACAACAGAGGACAAGTATACTAACAGATGGCGAGATGGTGCTGGTGACAAATGTCCTTCCCTAATGAAGGTCAAATGCATGAATGTTATCAGGGAAACAAAAAGAGCGCCTGCATCCGAGTGAAAATCTTCTCTGCTCATTTCTCATCACTTTCTGGGGACTCAACACTCTATCAACACGAATGAAAATTGTCCTGATCATAAGAAATAAAACAAATAATAAAAAAGAAAGAGCCCCTTATCCTCAAACAAACAATTCCTAGAGCAATATAATGTTTTATTAACCTCTTATTTTCTTTTGAATATTTATGTTTATTAGATATTTTCATAACAAAAGAACAAATGAACAAGGACAATAAAAGAGAAACAGACAGAAGAAGTAACTAAATGGTTTTACAAGACTTATATAAATTGGAATTTCAGATAATTATTTTTTTTACTTGAAAGAAAGGAAAACCCAACAAAACAAACAAACAAAACCACAAATGCCAATAAAGACGTTGTAGGGAAAGAGGAACATCCTGTTACACACTGAAGGCATAAACACAATTTGGAAATATTAGCTGTGGCACAGAAGGACGCCGGATAGGAAAACACCAAACATTTGCTGTGGCACGTTTTTAAATTAACTGTGTGAAATCTAGTCAGAGTAAGCTTGTTTCACAGTTATTTTCAACAACAGGACAAGTTACTAACTTTTGGATCTGAACAGTAACCAGTTGCACACTACAGATCACTTTCTCACAAAAGCACACAATTTACTTTTATACTACTTAGATGTGGTGCATGAGTAAAGTAAGGAAGACAACAACCCTTTTGGATAACAACTCCCATGACTTCATTACTCAGTCTCAGGATAGGAATGACAGGATTGCCAAGAAAAGAGACTGAAAAGAATCCATTAGCGTACAATATTATATTATACTACATTTTATTTGTTTACATGGTGCCTTAGATTCAAAGCAATGAGTAAATGTAACTCAGGGACACAGTAACGAAACAGTGAACTGCAATCAACTGAAAAAGAAAAGAAGTCAACAATTGATTTTCTCTAATAAAGTCAATATACACAAGGAGGAGAAAGAAAAGAATCATATCATTAGAAGAGGTGCTATTAAGAAGGGAAAGAGAAGACTCAGGAAGTTTTGGCGTTCCACTGACTTTCAACACGACATAGACTCATAAATCAGTTTTGAAAATGGGACATAGGCTCCTAAGTCACTTAAGTGCTTGTGAAAATTTTACTTCTGATGTAAAATGACAAAGCAAGTTAGATCATGGAAAGCAGAGGGGGAGAGAGCTCAAAAACTTTGACGGATAGAGGAAATGATTCTTTTCGGAGACAGCAATAGAAGAATGTCGCACAATCTTCAGCCCATGATACAGTGAATGAAGAATGTGGAACAAAATTAAAAGGGGAACGTTTTATATAGGAAAAATGAGATTTGAGAGGGAGAATTTTCAGTGTAAAAGTTACCTTCACCCCTTGGAAAGCCACCCAGAGATCTGGGCAAGAGAATAGAAGAGAGAGTGTCTCCTAGAACCCCTGGAAGAGCTCTGTTGTGCTGGTGGGGAACAGATCCTCAAAGGGTGACTATAACACACTCTACATACAGAGGAGTGCATAGCACACTCCAGCTGCACTGTTCAGCCGTGTCAGGAACTAAAATCTTTCCATCATTAAAAACAATCTGAACAAGCATGCAGCACATCTATTATGCTGTAGTTCACTGCATATTACATGTAAGCATGCGTGTATAAGACAGAATGATGAATATGGGGGTCCACTATATACACTGGGGTTGTGTTCTTGAAAAGGACGGTGGACACCGAAACGACGTATACCGGTGAATTTTTCCCCATAAGAAATAATGGAATAAGAGCTGGATGTGTTCACAACTTCACCACACTCGCCTATGACAACACTCTTTTCACCTGAACAGTGTTACCTTTTTACACTGATGGCTTATACAGCACACATTATACACACAAAAACATTGAACAAAAGAATGTAGAATCCCACTAACACTGTTCAAACACACAGAACATTTTAACACAGTAAATACAGTACAGTGATACAGGATACAACAATGCCAATTTTGCTAAACTTAGCTAGGGGTGGCGGCTGGGTTTTCTTGGGCTGGCTTTTCGGTTGCAGAAGTCTTAAAAAAGGATTTTGTCGATGTCTGCTCTCCTTCATGACCCTTTGAATGATAGATCTCCCTGTAGCAGGCCACTGCATCACAGAGCCCTGGAGACTTTGGCAGACCGTAAAATGAAAAGGATCACCCCTCTGTATGATTTCCGTCATCTCACCCAGCAATCTAAAGAAATGGGAGAGATACTTTGTCATTAGACTCCTGGCTTCCTGCCCTATGTCACCCTCATCATCGTCCTTGCTTTCTTCAGATATCCGTTGTTGGTCCAGCTCAATCAATTCCTCATTTGTCAGTTGCTCAGCGTGAAACTCCAACAACTCCTGTACATCATCTTCCTCCACCTCCTCAAAGTCAATATCCTTCCCCAACTTGACAATTCCTTGCTCGAAAGCAGAAATGGCATCAAACTCTATGAAGCTGTGGACAGCATCTAGCACTGCACAGCGCAAAACACCATTCATACATTGCGAAGTGACTTCTTCCCCTGACAGATCAGCGTTTTCCACACTGTTCATGATGTTGTAGGACTTCCAGAGCTCCTCTACACTGGGCTTTCCTTCACCTGCCGTCTCCTTAATCAGCATGGAGAATGTCCTCCGTAGGTAATAAGCCTTGAAAGTGGCCAGCACACCGTGGTCCATAGGCTGCAGCAACAATGAGGTGTTGTGCGGCAAAAATAGGACATTGACCTTTGGGCAGAGGGCTTCATAGTCCAGTTCATGGACACTTGTGTTATCCAGCAGAAGGAGAATCTTTAAGGCCGAATTTTCCTTCTGACAATAAGCCTTAAATTCAGGGACGGCATGGTCTACAAACCACTCATGGAAAATACTGCATGTCATCCAGGCCTTTCTGTTCGACTTCCAAATTACAGGGAGATGAGACTTGACGTAGCCCCTCATTACTCTTGGGTTTTCATTGTGGTCGACAAGCAGTATCAGCCTACTCATCACTGGCAATTAGGGTTTGGACTTTCTGCCTTTCCCCAGACCTGCTCCACTTAGGTATTTTTGTCTCTAGCTCCCTGCAACCAGGCCCTTCTCCCTCTACAAGCAGGGGAAGACTGTTTCTTCTGCCCCTGGCTTCTCTGCCTTTACATGGCCAGCTGAGTCTGTTTGGGGAATGGCTCCAGCTGCAGCCACTTCCCTCAATCAGCCCAGCCTAAAAACTGCTTTCTCCAGCCACAGCCCCCTCCCAGGGCTGTTTCTAACCCTTCAGGGCAGGAGCGGAGGTCCACCCCGCTATAAGGAGAAACATCGTTTATAGAGAAGCAGAATGAAAGTTCCTGCTTGTTTTAAGGCACTGCAATGTGCAAACAGCAATTCAGACTACAGTGAAGGGTGAAAATGGTTAAAGGTTCTATGGCGTGAGGATCCCAAAGTAAAAGGAGTTCCAGTTTAGCAGGGTAGGCTCGGCCAAGTCTCTTGAGAACTGACTACAATACAGTCAGCTGACTGGTGACCTCACAATCTCTCTCAGTGCTATCCCCTTCATCTTGGTATCCTTCCATCCAGAGCTGAAGAAAAGCTCTGTGTAGCTTGAAAGCCTATCTCTTTCACCAATGGCAGTTGGTCCAGTAGGAGATTTTACCTCACCCACCTCGTCTCTCTAATATCGCTCACTCACTCCTTCCCACCTTCAGCAGCTGGGCACCCTTCGCAATACAGAGGTCCCTTTCCATCTCTCTGCCTTAATTCTGAATTATGTTCGGAAGATTTTAGAAAGAAAAAAAATATTAAAAAGTAACTGGATTCTGCAAATATAAGGAAAATCGGGGTCACCTGGAGCTCAGACATAGATTCTACAATGATGGGAGGTATACAAATATTAAATCGTTATCCTTGAAAAGAGTCCTTGTATATTATATTTGGTAAGAGGCCCCTTTGAATTATATCTTTACTTTATTGCTGATAAATCATAGGGTATCTTTACAAAGAAATATAGTATAAGAAGTACGGTACAAACTTCCATTTTCCAGCTACTGGCTTAGCAATTTCTTCTTTTATGCCGCTGCTCAGTGTGAAATGAACAAAGAGTACTGTGTTCAGATGACATAGGAAAGGGCAACTGGTGGGGGAAAATGAAAGCGTTTCAGGGGTCGAAGGGTTGTGCTGGGCTGGAGGGAGAATAAGGTTTTGTGAGGTAAACTCCGGTTTAAACTAAACATCTGACACCTTAATTAAAACTGGAAATAAAGCTCCAGAGAGGTATGACTCCAATAAGGATGATTTTGCGACAGGTGTTTAACAACGGGAGACTCGGGTTAACAGAACATAAATTTAACATTAATTTCCCCTCTCATTCGGGCTGACATGACATCGTATTCTGCTATTTCACTTTTTTTTTTAACTTTGTAAGTGGTTAGCTTTAAGTACACATAGCTGAAAACAGCTAGAGGTTATGATGTAAAACTAAAGGGATGTTTTAAAAGTGTGACATCGAAGGACTCTGAATAAATCCTGATGTTTCTCTGTGGGACTTGTGCTCCTGGCTACACTGAAAACATCCATCGGCACAGCTGTGTCTCTCCGAGGTGTGAAAATATCACATCCTGAGAGACGTAGTTCTGATGACCTAACCCCTGGTGGAGACAGTACTAGGTCAACAGAAGGAACGATTCGTCCATCGACTTAGCAATCACCTCTCGGAGATGAGGTAGATTAACTACAGGGCCAGGAGAACCTCACTTCCTATTGCTGTAGTGAGAGTCTAGACTGCAGCACTGCAACTGCAGCGCTTTAAATGTAGCTATCGCCGTAGGCTGGTCTACACTAGAAAATTACGCTAGTTTAACTATGTTGCTCAGGAGTGTAATAAATTCACACCTCTGAGCTGTGTTGTTAAGCCGACCCAAGTCCCCGCATAGACAGCACTAGGTCGATGGAAGAAATCTCCTGTTGATCTAGCCGCTGCCTCTCAGGGAAGTTGGTTACCTATAGTGACAGGAGGACCTAGGTAGTGCCTACTCTGAGATGTGACAGTGGCACATCTGCTGCCACTGTAGTGCTTTAAGTATAGACAAACCCTCAGAAACTTCACATTACACTGCTAATGAGGTGTTAGTTTGGTGGCAGGATCTGCTTCTAGCTCCTGGGGATGCTTCCACCAGCTAACTGAATGTTTCCGAAGCGGACACCTTTGTGTTTTCTTATTTTCTAATCAGCTGCAACTTTTTAGTTACTGCTTCACAAGTGCTCTGCTGTGAAAGCTGGTATGTGTAAAAACAGTGGCTCTCCTTAGACATGACCAGGAAATGACTGATTCCCACAGCAGAGAACCTGCAAACTCATAGTCATGTGTGGAGTTTTAAACCTTAAAAACAAAAGACCACGCAATAGCGGTTAACTGCTGCTCCTAGACAGAGCGCTAGGACTTGGAAGAGGAGTGGAAAGTGGGACAGAAAAATACTATCCAAGGCTTTTATCAAAGCTTTGGCACTTTTAAATCTGACAAGTCTTGAAATTGCAGGCTGTGCAGGATAGCGTTGAACTGAGAAGCAATTGGTTTGGTTTTTTTTAAAACCCTCCAAATCTCTATCAATATCTTGAACAATCTTGGAGCTTCCTTTCATCCTGTTCTTTTATAACACTTTGCCTTAAAAAGTAGTCCAGTAGTATTAAAATATCAGACTCCCTATAACCTCCACAGATTGAACTGCATACCCAGCTGGAATGTCCGGTCACAGTAATATATCTGTGTCCCAGTTCTAGAGTTCCTGCATACCCAATACTCCACTGGACTCTGATGAAAGCCTAAAAGCTGTAGGGACTTAACATTAAATAGCAAAATCTTCAGTATTCCACATTCCTGACAGAAGCAGAACTCAGAGTTCCTCACATACGGGGAAAAGAGACCAACAGAGTTGAGATTCACCACACCAATCTGACAACAGCATTTTCCCCTCATGTTGCTACAAGAGAGGCTAACCACATATACATCCTGGGTTAGATTGTGCCATTATTTACCCGCTAACCACCACTAACCCTCCAAAGAGGCAAAGCATTACACTACTGCAGGAGAAGCACAATTTCTTTAACGCTGGTCCTTATGCACAGGGGAAGAGCAATTTGTGCCATCCATCCATAAGCTATGGCTTGTTCTTTTTGATAACCTATTTGTAGTTCAACTCTGTTTCATATGCAAATTATTAAGACAAGTATTGGCCTAAATGTTCAACCCTGAATGCATCAAGTTAAGCCCCTAAAAATCTGTATTTAGCCACCTAAATAAAAATGGTCTGATTTATAGAGCACCCACCACACATTTCATTTGATACAAATTGTACTAAAGGTGCCTAAAGCGATTTAGATGCCGATCTTGATGCACCCAAGTTTTAAAAGGTTGATTATTGTGCATAACCTTCCCCCATAGAATATCTGAAATACTAGTTGTCCCATCAACCTGCAGGTGCTGTTGACCGAATCCGCTCTACAGTGGAGATTACAGCGACACCACATTGGCTTCTGGGTAGGAGCAGGTACCGTACTCTCACCATTGGCTACAAAAGAAAGAAAAAATGTAAGTTTCCAGGTGGGAGGGAGACGTGCAAGACTCTGAACTAGTCTCATTTTTTTTTTCTTACTCTCAAAACTTTCAGACAGTTCTTTGTTTTGTGCTGGAGATTAAAGCACAGTTTTAAGTTGAAAGGTGACTCTAAAAATGTAATTGTGGGGTTTTATGTTTATTGCGCCTCAATGTTTCCATATCAAATTTTCTAATTGTATAAATTTTCTAACAGCCATCCACACAACCTCAAGTGGGAGCTGAAAATAGGGTGACCAGACAACAAATGTGAAAAATTGGGATGGGGGTGGGGGGTAATAGGAGCCTATATAAGAAAAAGACCCAAAAATCAGCACTGTCCCTATAAAACCAGAACATCTGGTCACCCTAGCTGAGAATCAAATGGTCCGCCTCCCTCCACTTTCGATGCATCATTACCAGTACCAGATTCTGTAAAACAAATTCTGTACTTGGTTACACCTTTGCAAACGTGGCTTCATACTTAACCCTCAGTTGTACCTGTGCAGCCCCACTACCTTGAATTTAAAAAAACAAACAAACTGTTAAAACCAACTTATTTTTGTCACCAAAAGCAAGGAACTATTACTTTAAATATACATAGTGTAGTCTATTAAGCAAGGAAGTGCCAGGTTTTATGTAGTAACTACAGAGTAGGAATGCACTTTAGGCTGAACAATTGCAAGCCTTATGGAGGTTATTAATCTCTTCTGAAACCAGCAAGCATGAGGTGATTTAGGGCTCTGTCTTTTTTGGGGGAGGCAGGGGGTTCAAAGAATTCTCTGCCTCAGCATGTTAATGGCAAGAATGTGATCAGGATAGAATGGGATGGCAGAGGCTGAAGGGGTAAAAGGCTAGAGGGACAGGAACCATAGGGCTGTTTCCCCCTATTAGGCCCAGTCTCCTCATGGGACTCACAGGGTGCTTTTGGGTTTCAGACTGGGTCACTCTCTCTACACCTGGATAAACTCTGCACACAGAGCTTAGCTCTTCCATCTCAGGGAAACCTGTCCAGATAACAGCTACAAAGGCTGTACAAGCTTTAGTGTTCTCCTCATTCATTGAGTGACACAAATGAACACAGTCTTCAGCAAACGATGAAAAAAGGTTCTGAGCTCATAAGCTTTGATAAAAGTGTGACCTAATGGTGAAATGCCTGAGAACCACTGATCTACAGAGAAAACTTGGATTTGAGGAGATTATAGCCCTCCCATTCCAATTTCACCTCCATGGACCATGGCAGAAAATATCAAACTATCCCTATCAGGAAAAACATTTGAATAAAACCAGCAATGTAATGCATGTGAAAGAGAAAGAAAAGCCCACGGAATGTACAGTCAAAGACCCATGGAATATACATGAATGGCCTGGGCCCTCATCCCACTCAACCCCATGAGAGCTCTGAGTACTCAGCACTCCTGAAAGCCAAACCAAAAACTCATTGTGAAGTATTTGCATTTGGTGCACAATACACTTGGCTTCCCCAGAGTCACAGAGCTGCTGCTGCTTTTTTTTTTAATTTTAGCAAAATCAGAAATTAAAACCAATTTACACAAGGAATTCACTGCATCTGATGTATTCTCTACTTTCCCATAGCGATGATTAATATTATTTTCTTTTTTAAATAAATTATATTTACATTATGATCTGCTTCTACATCTCTAAAAAGGGTTACATATGTATTTATCAGATTTTTAAATCCAGCCTATATGCAACAAATTAACATTAATAGATGTTCTCTTTGTGGTTCACCGGAACACAGATTTTTAAACTAAGTCCTCATTCAACAAGCCTTCACAAAGCATGTTTTCTGACTATATCACACTGTTCCTTGTGGATAAGGACTGAACTTTTAAAATGTTCCACTCAAATATTTTCAGACGTCTGGCTCATGGGGCAGGAAATCTAAATAAAAATATTATTAGTATAGAATCATAGAAGATTAGGGTTGGAAGGGACCTCAGGAGGTCATCTAGTCCAACCCCCTGCTCAAAACAGGACCCATCCCCAGACAGATTTTTAAACTAGTTCCCTAAATGGCCCCCTGGGTTTAGCAGGCCAATGCTCAGACCACTGAGCTATCCCTCCCATACAACTGATAAATCATCATAGCTCCTCTTCCCTATTCCAATTAAAAAGTGATCCAGGACCATCACACTTGGATTCAGGAGAAAATACTAAGTACAAAAATCAAAATAGCAACTGGATTTTTTCGCCAAAAAGCAGAGTCTATATCTGCATATTAAAATATAATTACGGCACGGATGAGCCAAGCTTACAAAACACTGCGCTGACATAATACACAAGTGCCACTGCCCTTCCAACTAATTGTGTTTTAGCTGTTCATGGCTAGAAGTAAAATTCAGTATCAGTTCAGACTGCGCCGCAGAGTAACAAGGCCTTTTTGAAATAGATTTATATTTGAGACATTTCTTTTTCAGTTCCATGACATGAGTTGTGTCATCTCCCCTCTCTTAAGGACATATTTTCAAATGAATCCCAAGCCAGCTGCGAAATTCAGGCATGCAGAATTTAAATACACGCTACCGTAGTTGACACAAATTGTGTCCTCTGTGCAAGCAAGTGATTATACACATACACTTGACATTACAAATGTACGGGACTTTTATGATATTTGGCTCTCTCATTAATCCGTCCTGAATCTCTCCACAAGCCCCAAGCCCCTGTTCGCCAGCACTCACTGCCTCTTCCCTTGGTGCCAGAGGCTACATTTACACTACAGAGCTTATGGGGACGCAGCTGCAGCAATGAAGCTGTGCCTCTGTAGCGTTGCTAGAGCAGACATTCTCGGTTGACGGGAGAGAGCTCTCCCGTCGACTTCATTACTCCAGGCCATGCACGCGGTGGTAGCTATGTTGGCAGGAGAAGCACTGTCCACACTGGCACTTAGCTCGTTTAACTTATGTCACACTGGGGGTGGCTTTCTCACACCCCTAGCAACATAACTTACCCTGACCTAAGCTGTACCCAGCGAGGGTTGGGTGGGTGCATCAGTTCATCCCGCCAGAAAACACCAACACACTCTGCTGAGTTATTTGATGGGAAAGTGACACCCGATGCCCAAAAGTCTCATGGACTTCAGTGATGCGCTGAAATTTCCATATTTTGCCGAATGAGCTGCTCAACCATTTGCAAGAATTTTAACTCCTCTGAGGCAAATGCCACCCTGCCAAGTCACCAGGCCAACCAGCAAGTCAGTGTTTTATGTAACTGAATAACTAACAGTATAAATTAGTGTACTGGTTAGCTGCCAAAATAGGGAGTGAATTGAACTGCCTGAAGCTCCTGTGGGGCTAACCACACACATGCTGAACAAGGATGCTGCTTTTGACATGCAATAAAAGTCTCATTCTTTTACCTCCTACTATAACCATCCTCTGAACTGACTGTGTGGAAACACCAAGCAAGGAAAAGAATCTGTAAGTAGTTAGTGAGTGCTGAGGTACAAAACAAATCTCTGGCTGAAAAGATGGGTGAATTCAAGAGCAAGTGGCACTGACTTACTCCGTTTGACAGGAAGCACAGTTTGCATTTGTATCCCCAAACTTTAAAAAGAATTGAGGAAAAATAAAATGTCAGACACAACCTCACTCAGGTTCCATATTGGGCAGTTTTAACGCGGTACATTTAACCAAGATACAGAACTGAATTTTGAAGCTTCACCTTAACTTAGCAAGATTTACTCAATTACTACACAGAGTTTTAAGAAGTAAGATGGCGTCTATGCTTCATAAACAGTTTCCCCAATATAAACTGGAGATTGGTTCAAATCACTCAGTTAAGAACCATATTCCAAGCTAGTTGTCATCAGGGAAGGTGGGACCTTGAGCTGAACTTCACCATAGTTCAGGGTGTTGGGATCCACAGTTTTATTTGGGCTCGGTGCACAGAGCAGACTCATGAAGTTAATTTTCTCCTACTGATTATTACCTTCCTACCACACATTCAATCTTTGAGAGCAAATTGACTCTACAAAGGTATTACTGCTGTTTCTTCTGGCCATTTGTTTTAACTGTATCATGTCCTATTAGGAAGCCAGAGTAAGATTTCCTAAAACACCAAACAAAAAATACTCTCAAACAAACCACATGTCCAGTACTGAAGGATTGTAGGTGCATCACAGAACGCTGAACTGTTTCATACAGTGGTCTCCAAAGTGGGGTGCATGGCAGGAGGAGCGCCATACTGACAGCTAAAATGCTGTACTTTCCCAGACTGCACTGTGGTTTGGAGAGTCTTAAGCTGCGATTCTCCACACTAAACTTTTCCTTTCATAATAAATTTGAACAGTTCCCTTTTATCTTTCAGCTCACCACCCTGTTAGAATTACATTGCGGAACACTTTTTTCTCCTTACCCTTCATGTGCATGGAGAGTAGCACGATTAAGGAAACGTGAAGCTGCCAGTTTGATGCTTCCAGCCAACCCATTGCTGCAGGAGAGGAGTGATTCTGGTTTGCCTGTGTTCTTCTGGGTAGTCCCTGTGCTTTGCCTCTGTCAGATCCTCAGACAAGTCTGCCAGCAAGCCTGACAGAAGAATGTGAAAGACAAACCTGTTACAAACCAGTTCTGTTACCACGTATCAGAGGGGTAGCCGTGTTAGTCTGGATCTGTAAAAGAAGCAAAGAATCCTGTGGCACCTTATAGACTAACAGACGTTTTGGAGCATGAGCTTTCGTGGGTGAATACCCACTTCCTCAGATGCATGTAGTGGAAATTTCCAGGGGCAGGTATATATATGCTAGCAAGCAAGCTAGAGATAACAAGGTCAGTTCAATCAGGGAGGATGAGGCCCTGTTCTAGCAGTTGAGGTGTGAAAACCAAGAGAGGAGAAACTGGTTCTGTAGTTGGCAAGCCATTCACAGTCTTTGTTCAATCCTGAGCTGATGGTGTCAAATTTGCAGATGAACTGAAGCTCAGCAGTTTCTCTTTGAAGTCTGGTCCTGAAGTTTTTTTGCTGCAGGATGGCCACCTTAAGGTCTGCTATAGTGTGGCCAGGGAGGTTGAAGTGCTCTCCTACAGGTTTTTGTATATTGCCATTTCTAATGTCTGTTTTGTGTCCATTTATCCTTTTCCGTAGAGACTGTCCAGTTTGGCCGATGGAATACAAGCTGTCAGGAACACTATCCCTGATGATGCCACAGCACAACTGGCTGCTGAGCTCTGTGCCTTTATACTTACACAAAACTATTTCAAATTTGATGACAATATATATCTCCAGATCAGTGGCACTGCTATGGGCACCCGCATGGCCCCACAATATGCCAATATCTTTAAGGCTGACCTGGAACAACGCTTCCTTAGCTCTCGTCCACTCACGCCCCTTCTCTACCTACGCTACATTGATGACATCTTCATCATCTGGACCCATGGGAAGGAGACACTGGAAAAATTCCACCACGATTTCAACAGCTTCTACCCCACCACCAACCTCAGCCTGGACCAATCTACATGGGAGGTCCACTTTCTTGACACCACGGTGCAAATAAGTGATAGTCACATTAACACCACCCTATATCGAAAACCTACCGACCGCTATGCCTACCTTCATGCCTCCAGCTTCCATTCCAGACACATCACACGATCCATTGTCTATAGCCAAGCACTGAGGTACAGCCGCATCTGCTCTAACCCCTCAGACAGAGACCAACATCTACAAAATCTCCACCAAGCATTCTCAAAACTACAATACCCGCACGAGGAAATAAAGAAACAGATCAACAGAGCCAGACGTGTACCCAGAAGCCTCCTACTGCAAGACAAACCCAAGAAAGAAACCAACAGGACTCCACTGGCCATCATATACAGCCCCCAGCTAAAACCCTTCCAATGCATCATCAAGGATCTACAACCCATCCTGGACAAGGATCCCACACTTTCACAGGCCTTGGGTGGCAGGCCAGTCCTTGCCCACAGACAACCTGCCAACCTGAAACATATTCTCACCAGTAACTGCACACCGCACCATAATAACTCTAGCTCAGGAACCAATCCGTGCATCAAACCTCGATGCCAACTCTGCCCACATATCTACACCAGCGACACCATCACAGGACCTAATCAGATCCGTCACACCATCACTGGTTCATTCACCTGCACATCCACCAATGTAATATACGCCATCATATGCCAGCAATGCCCCTCTGCTATGTACACTGGCCAAACTGGACAGTTTCTACGGAAAAGGATAAATGGACACAAATCAGACATTAGGAATGGCAATATACAAAAACCTGTAGGAGAGCACTTCAACCTCCCTGGCCACACTATAGCAGACCTTAAGGTGGCCATCCTGCAACAAAAAGCTTCAGGACCAGACTTCAAAGAGAAACTGCTGAGCTTCAGTTCATCTGCAAATTTGACACCATCAGCTCAGGATTGAACAAAGACTGTGAATGGCTTGCCAACTACAGAACCAGTTTCTCCTCTCTTGGTTTTCACACCTCAACTGCTAGAACAGGGCCTCATCCTCCCTGATTGAACTGACCTTGTTATCTCTAGCTTGCTTGCTAGCATATATATACCTGCCCCTGGAAATTTCCACTACATAGACTCATAGACTCTAGGACTGGAAGGGACCTCAAGAGGTCATCGAGTCCAGTCCCCTGCCCTCATGGCAGGACCAAATACTGTCTAGACCATCCCTGATAGACCTTTATCTAACCTACTCTTAAATATCTCCAGCGATGGAGATTCCACAACTTCCCTAGGCAATCTATTTCAGTGTTTAACTACCCTGACAGTTAGGAACTTTTTCCTAATGTCCAACCTAAATCTCCCTTGCTGCAGTTTAAGCCCATTGCTTCTTGTTCTATCATTGGAGGCTAAGGTGAACAAGTTTTCTCCCTCCTCCTGATGACACCCTTTTAGATATCTGAAAACTGCTATCATGTCCCCTCTCAGTCTTCTCTTTTCCAAACTAAACAAACCCAATTCCTTCAGCCTTCCTTCATAGGTCATGTTCTCAAGACCTTTAATCATTCTTGTTGCTCTTCTCTGGAACCTCTCCAATTTCTCCACATCTTTCTTGAAATGCGGTGCCCAGAACTGGACACAATACTCCAGTTGAGGCCTAACCAGCGCAGAGTAAAGCGGAAGAATGACTTCTCGTGTCTTGTTTACAACACACCATGCATCTGAGGAAGTGGGTATTCACCCATGAAAGCTCATGCTCCAAAATGTGTTAATCTATAAGGTGCCACAGGGTTCTTTGCTGCTTTTTCTGTTACCACATAGACCTCAGTTGATCACCTCATGGGGAGGACAACAGCAGGGCAGCAAGGATCCCAAGCTAGACTGGATTGCTGAGACAGGAGTATGGCCTGACTGCCCACACAGGCATTTGTGTAAACTTTGAAGCTGCCCCCACCCTCAGTTCCTTCTTGCCAGAAACGCTGACAGGGGGGAAGGAGGGTGGGTCATGGAATGGACATGAGCAACACATCTCGAAGAACACCAGTTACGGAACAGGTAACCGTCCTTTCTTCGTCCAGTGCTTGCTCATGTCCATTCCACATTAGGTGACCCAGCAGTTCCTGTGGAGGTGGGTGGGAGTGCACAGAAACACAGACTGTAATACAGCTCTGCCAAGCCAAGGCCCCCCGGATGTCCAGTCTTGTGTGGCCTGCGACACAGCACAGGCAGGAATACGTCCCGACTCAAGTGGTAGGAAGATACCAGCTTTGGTAGGAAGGCTGGGTGGAGCTGCAGCTGGACCTTGTCCTTATAAAACACTCCCTTTACAAGAACTCTAGTTCATACGAACAAAGCCTAAGCAACGCTAGTAAGAGCGGCAAACATCCCATGCACCGCCACTGGCTGCAAGAAGGAACTGAGGGTGGGGGGAACCGGCAGCACCCCCTATACCGTGCCATGCGGGCACCACTCCAGAGGGGGCCGGAGCAGGTCCCCTATGGATACTGCTGGTGGAAAAACATCCCACACCGGTGCATGTGGAGAGCACACACACAATGTGCAATGGACATGAGCAAGCACCCAAAGAACAGCTACCATTTACTAGTTCAAACCAGCAAGGGACCCATGCCCCATGCTGCACAGGAAGATGAAAAGCTCCAAGGGGGTCTGCCAAACTAACCAGAGGGGAAATTCCTTCACAACCCCACGGATGGGTCAACACCATTTACATAATCAGATGTTCACTACAAAGGTTAAAGGGAGACAGATGTACACTACAGAATAGCTCCCCAGGTGTACCTGTGTGACTCATCAGGGTTCTAGGAATACCAGCAACAGTCTCTCTGTTTTATGTTGCAAATGCTCAGCTGTGGACTGTGCACTTAAGCAACAGTGGTCTGTATGTGCAGATGGGAGGTAGGGGGAAAGAGGACCTTCTTTCCTACCCTCTATAATCAAAATGCATTCCAGGGATTTATATGTTTCACAGTGGTTATCTTCATCTCTCAGTGATGCCATTTTTTTTACCATATCCTTAGAAATCCATAAATAACCCCCACTGACTTGAGAACTGATGTTTCTGAGGTAACAATTAGGCTTCATGGATCAATTTAATCTAGTGTAACTTCACTGACTGCAGTGGAATTACACCAGAGATGCATTTGGTCCCAGAGCCACTATCCACGAGTGTACAACTGAGGGCCAAATGCTGCAGTCCAGCTGAGGAATGGATCCTGGTAACGCACAGGAAAAAAGGGTAGCCAGCTACATCCTGCTCACTTTTGTGAGATGAGAAGTCCCAGGATTTGGCCCCTCTCTCTAAAAAAAATCTCCCCCTGAACTATCATTTTATTATTGATCATTTGAGCTGCAAATTGGGAATTTTTGTCATGATTCTTAAAAGAAAAAAAAACATATTTTGTGATATTATTCTCTGTAATGACCCTACAACAATTATTCATCTTAAACTGAAAAGGGAAGTGCCCTGATAAAATTGGCATCTGAGACTGAGACTGTCAGTTTTCTAATCAAAATCAGTTTCTCTCTGGGATTATTATTAAGGCTCTGATTTAGTCATGGGTATTTCTAGTAGACATCACAGACAGGTCAAAGGCAATAAACAAAAATTCACCCCCCCGACCGATCCATGATTTATACTAAAAATAGCTGTGATTAAATCTTGGGGGGATGATGTTGGGGGGCACAAGGGGGCCACTGTGGGGCGGGGCCGGGGGGAGGTGCCTGGGGCCAGCAGCACCAGCTGCCAGAAGCTGCGGCTGCTCTGGCTGGCTACCCAGGGACCGCTGCCTGGGTCAGTGGACCACGGCTGCTCCGGTCACCCCAGGATCACTGCTGAGAGCTGCCAGAGAGGCGGCTGCTGTGGCTATCCCCAGGGCCACTCCAGCAGCAGCCTGTGTGGATGTGTTGGGGGCTACCTGAGCGGTTGGCCAAGGACCCAGCTGCTTGGCGGCCCTGGGATCAGCCACACTGGCTCCTGCAGAGTCATGTAAACTCACGGAATCTGTGACTTCTGCAAACTGCGTGACAGACACGGAGCCCTAATTATTATTCAGATAGCACCAACTGTTTACTTGGCACCTTACAACCAGTGTTTGGTCACATTTCTAATTTAATATCAAATCTCACTGTATTTTTAGCACAAGAAAACTTTTAGCAGCTTCAGTAGCGTAGTCAATTGGATAATGTGCCTTTCTTATTCTCCAAACTATTTGAATTAATTTGATCATTAATTATAGTTAAAAGAATTATTTCCTTTGATTATCTTAGCTCTATTTTTATATAACCACAAACCCCTAATTAATGTACACACCCTGACATGTGAATGTCAGCCAAGAAGAGCATGATTTCTCTCATCATTTCTTGTAAAATCAATGAGAAACCTCCATGAAGGCCTTTGATTTATTTCAAAGCACAGACATTGTACTGAACATAACGACAGCTTTGCTTCTGAGACTGGATATCCGCTGACCATGTAGTGGAACTGAAACAGCAATCACAAGTTCAGAAAGGCGTCTAAGGTACTACTTTCCTCTGTGTGATGGGTCAATTGCGATAGCTTGTTCATGAAGACTTGGCTCTGAAAGGCAACCAATCAAGCAATTTTACACGAAGATCTATCTGAAGGATGAAAACTCCCTTGGGAAAATTCCCATAGAATCTCTGCAGTGGACAGGATTTATGTCCGAGCTCCCTTCTCTAATGTTGTAGTCATCCAGACCAACATATTACATATCTGTATATATTTAACCTATTTGCCTAAAAGTTTTATTCCTGGGTTTGGGACAATATTAGTTTCTCATGCACTGGGAAGTAAAGGGGGCTGAAATGTTTTTATTAGATGCTTGGGCAGCCTTCAAATTCTGGGATTTGCTAACTTTTAAGTATTTGACTTCATAACATGAATGTTCTTTTAACAGAGAAGGGTTTTGTAATTTAATAGTATACAGCAAAAACAGTATGAAGAAAATGGAATTAAACACAGTAAATATTATAACCACATTTTTAAAACTGCACTTTATACAAACATTGCATAATTCTTTATCAGCCTAACCTTACACACTGATTTGTGGATTTCACTTTATCTGCTAACACTATTAAAAGCAAAACATGATTCTATTAAATAAAAAACAAAGCAAAAAACCAACACGAGACAAGAGGGTGGTTTAAATAAGCAGCATGAAGAGGTATTCAAACACAATTCAGTCTGCAAGGCATCAATTCAATGAAATCATGTCCTGGCTACAGAGCCCATTTCAAAAATTAATTGGTGATCTTCCTCGACTTTCTACTGTGAATGCTTGCTGGCCTTATGTTTAGGACAAAACCCTGCTTTTTTCCATATTATGTTCTGGTCTGGGAGGTATCTCGGGGGGGGGGTGTGTGGCGGGGATTGGAGAAGGGGAGGACGGGAGGTATTTGGGGGCGGGGTAGAAGAGGGGGGTGAGAGGTATTTGGGGGGACGGGGGTAGATGAGGGAGGAGGTATTTGGGGGTGGGGAGCTAGATGGGGTGGAAGGCATTTGGGGAGGGGGGCGGGGGGTGGAAGACAGTGTGTGGGAAGTAGAAGGGGGGCTGGATGCATTTGGGGAGGGGGCGGGGGGCAGAAGAGGGCGTGTGGGAGGTAGAAGAGGGGGGGCTGGACGCATTTGGGGAAAGAGGGCGGGGGCGGAAGAGGGGGTGTGGGAGGTAGAAGAGGGGGGCTGGATGCATTTGGGGAGGGGGCGGGGGGTGGAAGAGGGGGTGTGGAAGATAGAATGGGGAGCTGGATGCATTTGGGGAGGGGGCAGGGGGTATTAAACGGGGGAGGTGTTTGGGGAGGGAGGTGGAAGAGGGGGTGTGGGTGGTAGAAGGGGGGCTGGACGCGTTTGGGGAGGGGGCAGAGGGTATTCGGGGGTGGGGGTATTAGATGGGGGAAGTGTTTGGGGAGGTGGAGGGTGGAGGAGGGGGTGTGGGAGGTAGAACAGGGGGGACTGGACGTATTTGGGGAAAAGGGCGGGGGTATTTGGGGTTGGGGGTATTAGACGGGGTGGGAGGTGTTTGGGGAGGGGGCGGGGGTGAAGGAGGGGTTGTGGGAGGTACAGAGGGGGGCTGGACGCTTTTGGGGAAAGGGGGTGGGAGTATTCAGGGGTGGGGGTGTTAGACGGGGTGGGAGGTGTTTGGGGAGGGGGTGGGGGGTGGAGGAGGGATTGTGGGAGGTAGAAAGGGGGGCTGGACGCATTTGGGGAGGGGGCAGGGGGGGTCGGGATGGGGGTATTAGACGGGGTGGGAGGTGTTTGGGGAGGGGGCGGAGGGTGGAGGAGGGGTTGTGGGAGGTAGATGGGGGGCTGGACGCATTTGGGGAGGGGGCAGGGGGTGTTCGGGGGTCCGGGGTATTAGACGGGGTGGGAGGTGTTTGGGGAGGGGCAGAGGGTGTTCGGGGGTGGGGGGTATTAGACGGGGTGGGAGGTGTTTGGGGAGGGGGTGGGGGTGGAGGAGGGGTTGTGGGAGGTAGATGGGGGGGGTGGACGCATTTGGGGAGGGGGCAGGGGGTGTTCGGGGGTGGGGGGTATTAGACGGGGTGGGAGGTGTTTGGGGAGGGGGCGGGGGGTGGAGGAGGGATTGTGGGAGGTAGAAAGGGGGGCTGGACGCATTTGGGGAGGGGGCAGGGGGTGTTCGGGGGTGGGGGGTATTAGACGGGGTGGGAGGTGTTTGGGGAGGGGGCGGGGGGTGGAGGAGGGGTTGTGGGAGGTAGAAAGGGGGGCTGGACGCATTTGAGGAGGGGGCAGGGTGTGGGGGGTATTAGACGGGGGCGGGAGGTGTTTGGGGGCCGGGGGGAGTTTGGGCAGCTCAGGCCCCCGCCGCCGCCTTTACCCGCTGGCGCTGTGGGCTGCGCCAGGTGCTGCTCAGGACCCTCTTCGCGGCCGCGGCCTCCCCCCTCCCCCCGGGAAGCTCCGTCCCTCCCAACACAGCCAATAGGAAGAGGAAACAGAGCCCTGACCAATCGGAGTGCAAGAAAAAAGCTCCGCCCCCCCATGTGTGAGTGCGAGGGTGGTGGCTGCCTGCAGTGACTAGATCCCCCCAGCAGGATGCAGTGAAGGGGGCTGCAGTCACCAGACCCCACCCCCGGGTGTAGCGGGGTGAGGGGCTGCAGTGACTAGAAGTCCCCGCCCCCGGGTGCAGCAGGGACCAGACCCTCCCAGGGTGCAGCGGGGAGGGGGCTGCAGTCACCAGACACCCCCCCAGGGTGCAGCAGGGGAGGGGGCTGCAGTCACCAGACACCCCTCAGAATGCAGCGCGGGGGATGCAGACACACAGGAGCTGGTGGCCCTCTGCACAGTCACTGCTGTGATGAGTTGGCGAGTCTCAGCCTTGAGGGCCAAGTGCTCCTGCTGTCACCCACCTCCCAGCCCCCCAGCTTGTCTAGGGGGTGCCTCCCTTTAGCCCTCCTGGGAGCCGCGGAGCCATGCTAACAAACTAACCCCTCGCACCAGTCTCAATCAATCCTTCCTGGGGACTTTATTCTGGTGAGGGGGACCCTGATTTCCAGCCTTCCCTGGGGGATCATCCCCGAATGGGCTCTCTGCTGCGGAGCCCCAAGACCCTCCCACTCATCTCCTCTACCCCCTGTCCAGGGGTTCCAGCAATACAACCTTTATTAAAATAAAATAATAAACAGGGTTTACTCTAAATAATCTAAATCTATCCAAATTTAGAATTAAATCCAAAATCCTCTTAAATATCCCATCAGAATTCAAAACCTAGACAAAAAAAAATTGAAACCAAAAACAATGCTTAATTTAAAACCCAAACATTAAGGAAAACTTGGTTTTTAAAAATAATAATGTACAAATGCCACAAATTAATAATTTCAACATTTTATCAGAAAAGTGTGCAACAGCAGGATGATAAATGAACATACAATAAATACACCCTCCTAGAAAGGAATTGAATACTGGCCAAATCTGTATAAAGCATGCAGAATGGTGTCAAAACTGGTATTGCTGCACTCCAACTAAAAAGAACCAAAAAAACCCCCAATAAATCGAAACGGTCACAGCCTGAAACAAAGCTAACACAGAAGCAATATTAAACCTGTGCCAACACTGGAACAAACGATGTAAATTTCTAATTCTAACATCTTGTTTCTCGCAGGAGGAAAGTGTTTTTCACCCCAGTAACCAGGCTGTCACTGTAGCTTTTCTTCCACTAAATAAGATTTTTACCAAATATAAATTGCCCTCAAATTTCTCTAAGAGAAATTGAAATTGTATCTTTGCACTAACATCCCAAGTGTGCAAGTCCATTCTCTCAGAGCAGCCCCACACCCTGTGCTCCTTGAGCCCAGGGCAGAAGGGATGTTCTGTGGTTACAATCCCAACTGGTTTGTGCATTTGTAACCCTGGGGCCTGAAGCTGATGAGAGAAAGGGAAGTGAGTGATCCTGGAGCTTTCCAATACCACCTGCTGGGAGCACAGGGAATTGACTGAGCGATGTCCTGGCTAATTTTCACCTTATTCTCTGCCAGCAGGCTCCACTGGAGAGCTCGGGGGTGATCTGACCATGGCAACATCCTATTTGCATATTAAAAGCCGGCATTTTGGGGCCATTGGGGTGAAATGTGAGTACGTTTGGGGTTGGGACCCACATGAGAAGGGATGTGGACAAATTGGAGAGAGTCCAGTGTAGTTCTCCTGGTTATATGAATGAAGGACGGTAGAACAGTACTTGGCATGGCATGATTGATGGCCTCGCCCTAATCTATATGACACTCGCTAGGCAAGGGACATGGGTTTCCATAATGAGAATGAGGCTGAATATGGGTATTAGGTAGAGGGGGCTTATGGCCCTAGATGTTGGTTTTATGTTTTTTCTGTTTTAAAAACAGAGCTGATTTTCAGTCTGTGAGGAGTGGTGTTCTGTGTTTCTGAACTCAAATCAGTGATGTTTGGTTCTAAGCGTCAGACACTGAGAGGTTAAAATCCATCTGCATTTTATATAATAACCTGGTATATGGATTGTGCCAGCTCTTTCCCAGACCCAAAGACCAGAGGCCTAGCAAATAGTGATTAGCTAAGAGAAAGCTGGTGTAAACAGGTCATCTTTTTTTGCTAAAATAAGCCTGGTCAGCAAATTGCCAGGTGTTGGAGCTAAGAACTAAATAATTGTGTCTTATTCAGAGTTTCAAATTGAACAAAGGATCCCTGTTCCTATTGCGTCAGTATCTTCTGTAGGGAACGTTCTTCCCACAGATCCAACCTTGAGTTTATGAAAATTGGCACATGTCAGTATAAGATATGGCAGCCTCTCACCTCCCTTCCCAGGGACCAATGCCTGCCTTAAGACATAAACGGGTTAATCTGTATTGCCATATACTTTCACTGTTTCTTTGCTTTAACCCCTAGGAATGTACCCACTGGACAATCAAAGGAGTTGCTCAATTCCTATGGACCCCAAATCAGAATTCAACATAGATATTTTATACTAATAACATTTCATCAAAGTATTAAATGTTAACTTGCTAACTTGAGACCATGGGCGGAAGCAGTATGTATCCTGTTAACCATTGGCTAATGTGCTATCTTGGCTTGCAGCAAAACCTATCCCGGGGTGTGGAACTGCCTACCCCATCACTTTCCCCCACCCATGGAAAATCTATATATTATATTGTAATCAATTGATTGACAGTGTCTCTGAGCCTAATAAACCAGGTGACACTCCGTCAGTGCTGTGTGTAATAAATTCCTATGCTTGACCTCTACACGGTGTGGATTTATGTCCTTCAGACATACTTCGGGTGGCTGACTCTGCCCTCACTTATACACTGATAGTTGTAAAGATGTAGTGCTGAGTGCCTGGCAGTGAAGTCAGCTGTGAAACATCATGGTGGGGTGAGGCATTCAGCCACTTCTTTCCACTCAGGCTTCAAGATAATTTTGCAGATTAACTTCTGGACTCTGAGAGTAGAGCTGTGGGTGGGGTGGGGTGTTGGATGACTTTTGGGGTCCATGCATCACCTGTCCAAATAGCATTTTTTACCTCACTCCATAACACCACACATGGAGCAGACTTTTATCTATCAGTACCAAAACATACCATGACAAGAGACCTAATGCTCAAATTTAGTGCCAGTAACTAATAACTCTAATAGATTCAAAAACAACTTCGTGGACAGCAGGAATAAAAGCAACATTTACACACTGGGAACAAGCATCCATTTCTCCTTCTCTGGGGCTTTGGGTTTTTGACCCCATAACCTTAATGGTGAGTACTTTTCAGGGAAGGGCAAAGCTCTCACCCCCTCAAATGTCAGGTACAGTTATTCTGTCCTTGAGTCAAAATAAACTGGAAAATACACTTGATTACGCCTGTCCCAATAACAAAGAGCCTGGGGATCCCACAGCAGGTGAAATGTCTGTTTGGACAAGCACTCCCATCATGCAATCGGGAGTGGGTGTAACCATGCAAATAACATCAGCCCCAAAAGGCCTTTACAACAGATGGCAGGGTAGAGTTCATTCTGACCCTGCTTACACTATATATTGTGGCAACGATTAAAAAACAGTGAACGTTAAATCTCACCAAATGAGGGTCAATACATCCTCATCATTGTATCCACTTGTGCTGCTCCACACCTGAACTTAGCTATCATATGAACAACATACCCTCCTAGCTCAGTGGCTGTACGTTGACCTGTTAAACTTTTACCCTCAGTTGGGGTTATTGCAGATTATGTATTCCTTCTGCCACCTAATCTTAAACTGAATTTTGCACCCCCTTGATAATCTGTGTTATTCCCTGATCACCAGAAAGTTTTATGCCTAAATTCTGTACCATACTTGTTTTTTTTGATCATCTTGATAAAATGTTGATATTTGTTGGAGATCCCAGCTCTTGTTTCTTTGCAAAGTGTGTGCATTTGCTCTGGGTTTTAGCCTGCTAACACAGAAGGGAGCCGAGTGCCCTCTAGCTTCCTGGTCAAGCTCTGTTCTCCATGTGCCTGGGCGGCAGCGGGACTGTCTCAGGAGAGCAGCTTCTCGCCTCCATCCCAATCTCTGTCCAGCTGGGGAACGAGCAGGGGCAGCCCTGAGAAAAGACTCCTTTGAGCAGCGGGAGCCACTGGGGACTCTTATTTTCATACCCACAGTGCATTGCATGCAGCGAAGCGAGTCGCTGGTCAAGGGGCTGGTTTTGCTCCCAATATACCTCGTTCTGATGATCAAACTCGGGATTTAAATCAGTTCAATTAAATTTCTTCTAAAAGCGAGAGGTTTAGTGGGCTGTCAGTGTAGTCACCCTGAATGAGCAGAAGGCGCGTGTGCCCTGGCAGTGCCTCTGCAGTTTGCTCTGGTTGCTTTTCAGATTGTATAATTTTTTTTTACTCCTTTCTTCTTCCCTCCTTTTTTAAGCCAACAATTTCCTTGGAAAACATCATTTATGAGCTTCTACCCAATTTTGTGAGGCTGTTACCCCTTGTTGTGGAAAGAAAGAATGGTGGTTAGACTTTTCTTACTTGAACAGAGCAGTGGTGTGTCTTCTTGGCTAGCTGCTGCCTGTTTGGGGAGTCAGTGGCTGTGAGGCAACCCTTACAGATGATGGCAGGGGGAGAGCTCTCTCTTCTGCAGCGATGCTGCAATTTTTTGTTGTGCCCCTCCTTCATCCTCCCCCATCCCGAATATGAGGCATGCAGGCTTGGTGGCCTGCTGAGGTGGGTCAAGCCCAGGTTTCTTTTGCCAGATGCCTGGTTGAGAACCAGTGCTGTATCGTATCCCTCCTCAGTCATCTTTTGTCTAAACTGACCAATGTCTGTAGTCTCATCTCATACTTTAGAAGCCTGCTATTTTCCCCTTTCTGTTGTAAAAACTGACTATTTATTTCTACCGTTTGTTTCCTATTTGCTAACCAGTTCCTGATCCATGAGAGGACTTGAGGTGTCTGGCTTAGCTCGTGACTGCGAGTGCTGACTTCAGGGCAGACAATTAAGAAGTAGGGCACAATCCCCAAATTGGTTGTGTGTTTTAGACTTAGATTTCCCCAAGTATCAGACTATGTGCTTTTTATGTCTTTTTAAACCAAACTTGCTATTTTGGGGTAATTTATGCATTATGTAGAGGATGCATATTTCCACCTTTTCATGTTCTCTGTATATATAAATATCTCCTGTCTCTGAGTTCCATTCTGTGCATCCAAAGAAGTGAGCTGTAGCCCACGAAAGCTCATGCTGAAATAAATTTGTTAGTCTCTAAGGTGCCACAATACTCCTGTTCTTTTTGCAGATACAGACTAACACAGCTGCTGCTCTGAAACCTGATATTATGTAGAGGATTAGCTTGAATCAAAATGTTACATCTGTTCTTAACACTTTAATAACTGATCCTTCCTCTAACTGAGGACTATTTATTGAACTGATTTTTGGACTAGGGAGATGGAATGGCAGCTTGCTCCATCCACTGCACGCATCACCCTGTTATTGCAGTAATGACATCCGGGAACACTGGACCTCCCTATGGGGAGATATGATGGTTGAAGAGCAGCCAAGAAATGTGGTGGTGTCTGTGTTACCATTCGGTCTGTACTAAGAGTAGGGTTTTGAGTCATTTGTATCTCTTTGGTTAGTTATTAGTAACATCTTATTAGGCCTCTGAGTTGAAAGGCTGCTCTTGCAGATTTTACTGTCTCATTGTAGGTCAAACAGCTGCTTTCTTAGTCTATTCTGTGTAGGTTCTTTAATCGCTCTCCTTAGTATACCTTCCAGAATGGAGTGCACGGTTTGGATCATTTGTTCCCTCGTTTCCCTACAGAAGAGAAATTTGCCATCCCTTTCCCCTTTGGAAAATGCCACTGTTTTAACTTAGGAAACAGTCTCTGTAAACTTTTTGTCCAGATGAGGGATAGTTCATAGGCGCAGAAGAGGAGGAAAGTCGTGGCCCTTTGAGTCACATTCCTAGCATTTAAGGCCAGAAAGAACCAGCTGATCACCTCAGAGGGACTGAGGTGCACCAGTGCCTGAGGCCCTACCATGGCAAGGAATTGATTTGATGCCATTGACTGCATGTTTGAGGTAGTTTTGTGGGAAGGAGCAGACAAGAGCATTGGGGTTGCGGTATAGCACTTGCATAGGCTTGCTTTGCCCTGTCTTGCTGTATGAGTTTGTAATAAACAGATAGTTAAGGGTTAATGTTCTTTTACCTGTAAAGGTTTAACACAGGGAACCAAACACCTGACCAGAGGACCAATCAGGAAACAAGACTTTTTCAAACCTGGGTGGAGGGAAGTTTTGGGTGTGAGTCCTTTGTTCTTGGTCTGTTCCCTCTCTTGGCTCAGAGAGTGATTTTTCTATCTCCAGGCTTTCTAATCTTCTGTTTCCAATTGTAAGTACAAGGATAGTAAGACAATAGGTTTATATTGTTTTCTTTTGTATTTACATGTGTGTAGTTGCTGGAATGTTTTAAATTGTATTCTTTTTTGATAAGGCTGTTTATTCATTTTTTTCCTTTAAGCAATTGACCCTGTATATTGTCACCCTGATACAGAGCCTATTTTTAATGTCCTTTTTCTTTCTTTTTATATAAAGCTTTCTTTTTAAGACCTGTTGGAGTTTTTCTTTAGTGGAGACTCCAGGGAATTGAGTCTGCAGCTCACCAGGGAATTGGTGGGAGGAAGAAGTCAGGGGAAAAAATCTATTTGTGTTAGATTTACTAAGCCTGACTTTGCATACCCTCTGGGTGAGGGGGAAGAGAGATTAGATCTCTCAGTACTTGTGTTTCCAGGACTGGAAGCAGGGAATCTCCTAGGGTCGTCCAGGGAGGGAAGCCTGGGAGGAAGTAACAAGGGAACAAGGGGAGGGGGTTATTTCCCTTTGTTGTAAGACTCAAGGAATCTGAGTCTGGGGGTCCCCCAGGGAAGGTTTTGGGGAGACCACAGTGAGCTAGGCACTGTATAATTCCTAGCTGGTGGCAGCAATTACCAGGTCCAAGCTGGTAACTAAGCTTGGAGGTTTTCATGCTAACACCCATATTTTGGATGCTAAGGTCCAGATCTCGGAAAAAATGTTATGACAGAGTTAACAGTGAGAGATTGCTAGTCACAGGTCAGTGGGTGGGTTTGTGCACATTAGGAGTGTAAAGGGAACCGTCTTTGAACAGAATTGTGTATTAAGGGGTCTTGCTTTGAACTTTTCCACTGGAGTCATTTTCGGGAAGTGAGCCTCACTTAGAGTTACCTAGTTAGGGTGTCCGTTGCGTGTCTGGGAGCTCATCATGGTGAGGTCGAAAGCGGTGGGGGCAGGGACCACAGTGGGGGCAGGGGTGCATGTACATCATAGAGTCTTAGTAGAGTCTTAGCATTGCTTCTTGGCCTTCTGGTTAAGAGGAGTGAAAACATTGGGTAAGGAACTGTAAACCACCCCCCCCCGCTGGACTATACCCCCTAAGCCCTGAACCAACAGAACCAAACTCCACCATGTGAGGGTCATTCTGTCCCCATTACCCAGACTGCTTATTTATACTTACAATTAACTATAGCTCCTTGTATGTATGAGTGATGTACCCCCACTACTGCTTGACTGTATCCTGATCTCACCCACCGAACACCCCACATTGGAGACGTTGCAGTCCGTATATGTTATGTGCTGTACAATACCAAAATACCAACATCCCCATATACTCTGTATGTTCCCCCCAATGACTGAGAACTGACACTTCAAACTCTTTGTATCATTTATTTTTAAACACTCTCTAATAAACTTTTAAATCTGTATTTGTTCTTATCAGTTGAATATCTGATATGTCCTTAATTTAAAGACTGTATATTCCATTGGTTTTCCAAACAGGGGGCTGGACTAGGAGCTTGCTCTGTCCACCCCATACATTGACCTCATATTGCAGTGTCTCCGAGATTGGTGCATCTCCTTTTGGGGAGACTGTTTTGGTTAGAAAAGCAGAAAGGCTTTTACTCTGATGATATTTCTTGAAAGCAGTTTTTTTTTCCAAGTCATTGAAATGTCCAGAGTTTTGGTTTCTTTATGAGAAAATATTGTTATGTCTTGGGAGCTTTTTGTGAGTTGATAGAGTTGAGGTTCTTTGTTGCCCCATCTGAAAAAAAAAGATATATTGGAAGTGGAAAGATTCAGAAAAAAGAGCAACAAGAATGCTGAGGGGCTATGGAACAGCTTCTGTAGAAGAAGAGATTAATGAGATTGGGACTTTTCAGCTGGGAAAAGAGACGACTAAAAGGGGATACAAAGGAGGTCTATAAAACCATGACTAGTGTGGAGAAAATAAGAAGGAAGTGTTCATTCTTCCTTCTCATACCACAAGAGCTAGGGGTCACCAAATGAAATTACTAGGCAGCAGGTTTAAAACAAAGAAAAGGAAGTATTTCTTCACACAACCCACCATCAACCTGTGGAACTCTTTGCCAGAGAATGTTGTGAAGGCCAAGACTGTAACAAGGCTCAAGCAAAAAACGAATTTTCAAGTATCAGAGGGGTAGCCGTGTGAGTTTGGATCTGTCAAAGCAGCAAAGAGTCCTGTGGCGCCTTATAGACTAAGAGACGTATTGGAGTATGAGCTTTCGTGGGTGAATACCCAAATGCATCTGATGATGTCTGTTATTCTATAAGGTGCCACAGGACTCTTTAAGGCTTTAAAAAAAAACTAATTGTGTTGAAGCAGCTGCCAGTGGGCACAGCAAACGCAGCAAGGGCTACAAGCAGGGAAAAGGAGAACAAAGGAGTCAGGCAGCTCCTCTCAGCCCAGACTAGCCTACAGGAGTGAAATGATGCTAGAATAACCTGAAGAAAAGAGCAGTCCTAAAAAGGGGGGGGGGGCAAAGAAACACAGCCTCAGCAGAAAAACAGAACCTCAGTATGGAGCAAAGGAGAACTCTAGAGCACCCTAAAGACCAAATCTCCTGAGATCATCTCCAGAATCTACCTTGATGGTGCCGTCCATCGCCGCTTCCACACAGAGCTCCCCGCCTAGACCTCCCTGGATGAGGTGAGGTGGTGCATTGGCAAAGGTGGCTGTGTGTGTGTGTGTATGTATATATCTAATTTTGGGAAGTGAAGTCACAAATTGCTGGGTGTGGTTTCCTATTGGTGTGACCAATTTTTGCAAAGCCTCCCCCCCCTCACATACACACATCTTCTTCTTTTGGCACTAGGGCTGGGCGGCTTTCTGTGCTGCCGTTGACAAGGGCAGTAGCACAAGGGGCTCAGGGTGGAGAATCGGGGAGCCGGGGGGGAAGAAAGGCTGTACAGGTGGGGGTCACAGGGATAAGAATCATATTTAGCCCTTGCATGGCAATGGTGGTGCACTCATGCACTGCCACAACTTCTAGTATTATGATTATTTATCTGCACAACAGCAGCACCTACAGAGACCGGAGCAGAATCAAGGTCCACATTTTGCCATGGGCTGCACATACACTGTCATAACTTTCCTACTCAGATCTGAACCTTAGAGTTCAGAACATGAGAAGCTAGCATGAAACCTCCAAACTTAATTACCAGCTTGGATCTGATATCGCTGCCACCAGCCAGAAAAATTCCAGTGTCTGACTCACTCTGGTCTCCCCAGAACCTTCCCTGGGGAACCCCCAAGACTCAGATGCCCTGAGTCTCACCACAAAGGGAAATAACCCACTTCCCTTCTCCCTCTTCCCCTCCAGGTGTTCCCTCCCTGGGTTCCTGGAGAGATATACAGATTCAAGCTCCGTGAATCTAAACAAAGGTATTCCACCCTCTTTACCTCCTCCCAGATTTCCCCGCCCTGGGTACTCTGGGAGATTCCCTGCTTCAAGTCCTTGAAATACAAGTACTGAGAGATCTAATCTCTCTCCCCCCTCACCCAGAGGGTATGCAAAGTCAGGCTTAGTAAATCTAACACCAAGAGATTTTCCCCCTCCCTTCGTTTCTTAGCCTTAACCAGTGAAAAACACTCAAACAGGTCTTAAAGAGAAATCTTTATATCAAAAGAAAGAAAAAGGACATAAAATGGTCTCTGTATCAAGGTGACAATATACAGGGTCAATTGCTTAAAAGAAAAAATGAATAACAGCCTTATCCAAACAGAATACAATTTAACACATTCCAGCAACTACACACATGTAAATACAAAAAAACCAATATAAACCTATTGTCTTACTATCCTTGTACTTACAACTTGGAAACAGAAGATTAGAAAGCCTGGAGATAGAAAGATCACTCTCAGAGCCGAGAGGGTCACCGGACCAAGAAAAAGAACAAAGAACTCTCACCCAAAACTTCCCTCCACCCAGATTTGAAAAAGTCTTGTTTCCTGATTGGTCCTCTGGTCAGGTGTTTGGTTCCCTTTGTTAACCCTTTACAGGAAAAAGAACATTAACCCTTAGCTATCTGTTTATGACAGACACAGAGACAGTCTCTGCCCCAGCTGAGATCAGGGCCCCGTTGTTCCGGGTGCTGTCCAGACACAGCGAGAGACAGGCCATGCCCCAGAGAGTTTACAGGCTACATACCCAAAAAGTAGGAGGAGAATCTGAGGCCCAGGGTCAAACAGCAGCACTGAGAATAAAACACAGGAGTCCTGGCTCCTCCTGCTCTAACCACTAGACCCCAGTCTACTCCCAGAGTTGGGGATAGTTCCCAGGAGTCCTGGCTCCCGAGAAGGGCAGGAGTGCGGTCTAGTGGTTAGAGAAAGGGAGGCTGGGAGCCAGGACTCCTAGGTTCCATTCCCAGTGCTGGGGTTAGAGTGGGGTCTGGTACATTAGTACAGGTGGGGCTGGGAGCCAGGAGTCCTGGGTTCTTCTCATCCCCCCCCTTAACCATCTTGCAGAGCAGGAAGGGGGTGAGCAGGAAGTTGTGAGCTAGGCCTGGCCCAGAGTTCCCATTTCTGGTGTGAGTCCGGAAGCAGAAGTTGCCATGAGGCGGTGCCGGGAAGTCTAGGGCTGGTGTCAGGAGAAAGCAGGAGGAGTAGGTGGGTCTGTGCTACCGTGGGGAGGTGCTGCCCTTGCTGTGAAAGGGCCCTGCCATTAGGGGACATGTCATCTCCAGGTCCTGCCATGCTCTGCACCAGCCCCTGCCTGTCACAGGAGGAGCAGGCTCCAGCCTGCGCAGCTACAGCAGGGAACCCCACAGCCCAATGCCTGTCAGACAGAGTGTGTGTGTGTGTGAGAGAGAGAGAGATGGGCTTACAGTGTGTGTGTGTGTGTGTGTGAGAGAGAGAGAGAGATGGGCTTACAGAGTGTGTGTGTGAGAGAGCGAGAGAGAGAGATGGGCTTATAGGGTGTGTGTGTGTGTGTGTGTGTGTATGTGTGAGAGAGCGATAGAGAGAGAGGGGCTTACAGAGTGTGTGTGTGTGAGAGAGAGAGATGGGCTTACAGAGTGTGTGTGTGAGAGAGCGAGAGAGAGAGATGGGCTTACAGTGTGTGTGTGTGAGAGAGAGAGAGAGGGAGATGGGCTTACAGAGTGTGTGTGTGTGAGAGAGAGAGAGCGAGAGAGAGATGGGCTTACAGAGTGTGTCTGTGAGAGAGTGAGAGAGAGATAGGCTTACAGAGTGTGTGTGTGTGTGTGAGAGAGAGAGAGAGAGAGAAAGATAGGCTTACAGAGTGTGTG